>NC_064920.1:414137977-414737977 GCF_023897955.1 Schistocerca gregaria | reverse complement strand
GCTGTTAGAACGGATGGCAAGTTCTTTCGCGTACTCTGGGGAATGTTGTCATGGAATATTCCCTTGGTCATCTCGACATTCTGGTGAGCGCAATGGATCGACACAAGTGTGTATCTATACTTGGCGAATATGTCAGCGCTTACATGTGGTGTGTTGTCCCTCGGCATGATGGCGTCTACCAACAGCACAATGCAACGTGTCACAAGGCTCGCAGTGTATATGTGTAATTCGATGAGCACCAGGATGAGTGTAAAGTACTCCACTGGCCACCAGACTCCTCGTATTTAAACCCAGACGAGAATCTGCACGATCACCTGGATCAGATTGTTCCGTCTTTGGTCCTCAACTGAGAAACCTAGAGCACACCACGACACTGGATTCGACATGGAGCCAAACACTGTAGGTACACTACGTGATAGAAAGTATCCGGACACCCCCAAAAACATACTTTCTCATGTTAGGTGCTTTGTGCTGCCACCTACTGCCAGGTACTCCATATCAGCGTGCTCAGTAGTACCTATACGTCATGAGAGAGCAGAACGGGGCGCTCCGTGGAACTCACGGACTTCGAACGTGGTAAGGCGATTAGGTGTCACTTGTGTCACACGCCCTACCCAGCGAGGTGGCGCAGCGGTTAACACACTAGACTCGCATTCAGACGGACGACGGTTGAATCCCGCGTCCTGCCATCATGATTTAGGTTCTCCGTGATTTCCCTAAATCGCTTCAGGCAAATGACGGGATGATTCCTTTGACAGGGCACTGCCAACTTCCTACACCATGCTTCTCTTATCGGATGAGACCGTTGACCTCGCTGTTTGGTCTCTTCCCGCAAAACAGACCAACGCACACTCCTAAAATGAAGTGGACACGTGAAGGAACACGTACAGCACAAAAGCGTACAGGCCTACTTCGTCTGTTGACTGACAGAGACCGCAACAGTTGAGGAGGGTCGTAATGTGTAATAGGCAGACATCTATCCTGACCATCACACAGGAATTCCAAACTGCATCACCATCCACTGCAAGTACTATGACAGTCGGGAGGTCGATTTCATTGTCGAGCATCAGTTCGTGAGCCACACATCACGCCGGTAAATCCCAAACGACGCCTCGCTTGGTGTAAGGAGCGTAAACATTGAACGATTGAACAGTGAAAAAACGCTGTGTGGAGCGACGAATCCCGGTACACGATGTGGCAATCCGATGGCTTGGAGTGGGTATGGCGAATGCCCGGTGAATCTCATCTGCCAGCATGTATAGTGCCAGTAGTAAAATTCGGAGGAGGTAGTGTAAAGGTGTGGTTTTCCTTTTCGTGGAGGGAGCTTGCAACCCTTGTCGTTTGGGTGGCAATATCACAGCACAGGCTTACACTCTCTTAAGCACCTTCTGCTTCCCACTGTTGAAGAGCAATTCGGGGATGGCGATTGCATCTTTCAGTACGATCGAGCACCTGTTAATAAATCACGGCCTTTGGCGGAGTGGTTACACGACAATAGCATCTCTGTAATGGACTGGCCTGTACACACTCCGGACCTGAATCCTATAGAACACCTTTGGGATGTTCGGAACGCCGATATCGTGCCAGGCCTCACCAACCGACATCGATGCCTCTCCTCAGTGCAGCAGTCCGTGAAGAGTGGGCTGCCATTCCCCAAGAAACCTTCAAGCACCTGACTGAACGTATACCTGCGAGAGTGGAAGCTGTCATCAAGGCTCAGGGTGGGCCAACACCGTAGTGAATTCCAGCATTACCGACGGAGGCCGCCACCAACTTGTAAGTCTTTTTCAGCCATGTGTCCGGATACTTTTGATCACACAGTGTACCTTGCAGAACTTCGCTCTCTTTCTTCCTGCACATCTCGCAGCTTCCCACGCTGCAAAAGTTGGTTATTCAGGCTTTTTACTGGTGGTCACATTAATGTCACTGACCACCGTAAATACGACGGTCATACGCTTGGCCGACATCCGGCCGTAATTCCTACTACATGTCTCCTCCTTCCCCTGCTCTCCTCCCCCAACGCCTCATCGCTCCTTTCACCGAAATGCACAATGTTATCACATCAGGTAGCCGGCCGAGATGGCCGAGCGGTTCTAGGCGCTAGTCTGTAACCGTGCGACAGCAACGGTCGCAGGTTCGAATCCTGCCTAGGTCATGCATGTGTGTGAAGTCCTTAGGTTAGTTAAGTGTAAGTAGTTCTTAGTTCTAGGGGACTGATGACCTCAGAAGTTAAGTCCCGTAGTGCTCAGTGCCATTTGAACCTTTTTTTTTTTTCATGAAATCAGTTCTGTGCTGTTTATTTGTTACGGAGAAATCAGATTCGGCGCACCTTTTCCCACCGATTAAATATACAGCTATTAAGTAGCACGTGGCTATAGAATCAGTGTGCTACTCCATATTCTGTGTTACCACAGATAGAACGTTACCGTCTCCATTTGTATTGGAGTGGCGTGGCGTCTAAGAGCTCTAGTTTTATCTTGCCACTTCAGAACAACACATTTAAGTTCTAATAGTTCTGACTGTAAGCATCAGTTCAGTTTCAGTTGTGTTTATTTAACGTTAATTGGCTATCGGTAGACAACATTTAAGACAATGGTGATTTGGGCTTCAAAGTAATACCGAATACTGTCCAGCACGTGACTAAAACTACTCGATATCACCTTCAAGTCTACGTCGCCAATGCTTTAAATGTTGTCTGATACGGCCACTGACAGAAAGCACTAAAACACTAACATTAAATAAACGTGATTGAAACTTCTAACTGAAAATACATAGTCTACTATTAACATTTCATAAGACATACTATAACCTGCTTCGCTCGCAGATGATCGAACTTAACCTAAGGATACCTAGCGCCATGCAATCACACTTAGCACTGACTCGTTGGCAACAACAATGTCAGCGAGAACTCACAGTGTCTGCTGATGTAATTTCCCCATCATAGCTGCATCAAGATAGCAGCCTCTATCGTGGTTGCCTCATTCCACCTTGTGACGTCATATGTAGCTATTATTCTCGATCAGCTTAGGTGTAATTTGAAGGCGTAAAGTAATGGCTCAAAGAGCCAGGATGCTACGCTGTGCTGTGGACAATTGAGATCCATGACGGCTTCCTCAGCCTTCATTCACATGTATGCTGCAGTGCGACTATAGTAGACTCGGAGCATTATGGCCATGCTAGGCAGTAAACGTGTGTGTCTGTTCCACTTGTGAATTTGAGCTCCGAGTTGTATAGTGAGGAAAAGGTGTGCATCTTCAAGGCTGAAAAGACGTTCTCTGCAGGAAGTGGGATCTTCTCAACTGTATGCAGTGCAAAAAAGTCCAACCATTCAGTCACAGCAGTATGAATTCTGCAAGTCCACTTAACATAATGTGTCAAACTGGGTAAACGAAGCTGCTCTACAACAAATCGCACGCTGTTACAATCTATTCTATTGGGCAATGTGAAAATTGTTTCGCACAGGCATCCTGTCGAATGCTAGCTCTAGGTTATACTTTATCAAAAGAAATTGGCTTTTACCACACTTTTTGTTCAGATTTAATTATTCCAGTCAACAGTAACGAACTGCATGAAAATAATCCGATATATGCATTAATGTGGTCAAATGTGAACTTCAGTATGCGTTGTACGTCATTAGCGTCAAAGTTGAATAAACATGTTTTTAAAATTTAGGTTGCCTCCTTTAAGGTGTATTAATGTGACCTTCTTTATGCTGCATTTTATCACTCATTCAAATAGTTCTTCTACTGCAGGATTTGAACTTCCACTGGTAACATAACATTACTGGTATATGAACAAAAATATATCTTTGAATAACTAATGGGATACCCTGAATTTAATCACAAGAAGGATGTAACTTCAGAGCGTTAAATCAGAAAATTGCTATATATATATTAATAATGTGAAAAAGGTGTTCCTACCTTACACTAATAACACATGCTTGGCATGCTTTTAAAACTGTTAGTGGATACCTATCAATCGTTCACGATACAGTAACATCTGTGTACTTCCTGTGGAATTAGTTTTTGGAACACAGTGCGTTATTAAACCGTTTATATCTGACCTACTCAAACTATCACGTTCAGCTGCTTTCACTCCTCGCATCATCGGAAACAAAGGGATCGATCTCCTAATATACTTTGCATATAATAATTTCTTATGAAATAATTTTAAGGGGTTAACATAAATTAGAAAGTCTGAACCGCACAATAGCGGAAACTAGAATAATAGGTTTTGTTCATCCTCAGTCACCTTGTATGTACCTTTTCGAAGATTTAACTGCAGCTCCACAATATCTGCTTATTCACTGCTGAACGTCGTCGAACATAAGTTATCGCAATCGAAAGGAATAGCGATGTCCATGCCTACAGCAGCAGCCAGTGGGCCGCAAAGGACATAAATTCACGTATAAAATTATAGTTTCCCACTAACATGAACTGTCGGATAGGCAATATAACGCCGTTATATGCGATCTGAGCAAAGAAGAAAATTATAAAAAATCTTTCTGACAAAACAATGTCCAAAGTCGGACTGATTCATTAACGAATCGTGGTTTCAGATCACAAAAAAATCGTCACATCGGTAAGAGGGAAGACTACGTTGAAATTGTTCATTACAGAAGTCTTACGACAAAATAGCTTCTGTCACGTTTAAGTTAGTAACCTGAACACTAAATGTTTTCTTTTGAGTTAGCAGACTTGGTTAAGCAAAATTGAGAAACCGTGAAATTAAGAATTGCATGTGCGGCAATTTCCGTTCGCACTAGAAAATCAGACTTGGTTAATACAGAACAACTACGTCCTACGTTAAGTGTGTAAGTAATAATTATCTTAATGAAATGGCCACAATGGCGGCTGAACACATCGCCAGTTAATTCTGATTACAAATACTTACCGGTTGATCCATGAGATGATCTATTAAAACGTATTACTGTGATTAAAATCATAGACGAAAATGCAACAGACTTTTTTTCTTCTTAACTTACTATTCGATAAGTAGACTTACGTGGTTCATATGAGCGTATAGATAGAATCAGAAGAAGAGCGTAAAAACAAGTAACATAAAAGCGACTTTTTTATATTACTCTCGAAGATAGATCTACAATCAGAGTTGTTGTTGTTGTTGTTGTTGTTTTTGTTGTTGTTTTTGTTGTGGTGGTGGTGGTGGTGGTGATCTTCAGTCCTAAGACTGTTTTGATGCAGCTCTCCACGCTAATCTATCCTGTGCAAGATTCTTCATCTCCCAGTACCTAGTGTAACCTACATTCTTCTGAATCTGCTTAGAGTATTCATCTCTCGGTCTCCCTCTACGATTTTTACGCTAATCGCTTCCCTCCGGTACTAAATCGGTGATCCCTTGATGCCTCAGAATGTGTCCTGCCAACCGATCCCTTCTTTTAGTCAAGTTGTGCCACAAAATCCTGTTCTCCCAAATACAGTTCAGCACTTCCTCATTAGTTACATGATCTACCCATCTAATCTTCTTCATTCTACTGCAGCGCCACATTAAAAAAACTTCCATTCTCTTGTTATCTAAACTGCTTATCCTTCATCTCCAACTTGCGTTCATACAAATACTTTCATGCCCCTCGACTCTTGCAACTGCCATCTGGTTTATGTAAAAATTGTAAATAGCCTTTAGCTTCCTGTATTTTGCCTCTCTCATCTTCAGTATTTGAAAGAGAGTATTTCAGTCAACACTGTCAAAACCTTTCTCTAAGTGTACAAATACTAGAAACGTAGGTTTGCCTTTCCTTAACCTATCTCCTATGAGAAGTCGTAGGTTTATTATTGCCTCGCGTACTCCTACATTTCTCCTGAATCCAAACTGATCTTCCCTGAGATCGGCTTCTACCAGTTTCCAATCGTTCGTATAGAATTCGTGTTAGTATTTTGCAGCCGTGACTTATTAAACTGATAGTTTGGTAATTTTCACGCCTGACAGCGCCTGCTTTGTTTGCAATTGGTATTATTATATTCTTCTTGAAGTCTGACGGTGTGGCACCTGTCTCACACATCTCGCTCATCATATGGAAGAATTTTGTCGTAACTGGCTCTCCCAAGGCTATCAGTAGTTCTAATGGAATGTTGTCTGTTCCCGGGGCCTTGTTTCGACTTAGCTCTTTCAGCGTTATCATATGTCAGACTAGTAGGAAAGCCTTTTCTCGCAATAGCAATATTTCCACTTCAGAAAAACAGCAATGCCTTTTCGAATTAACTTGCAATACTAAGAAACAAAAAATATCATTGAGTCCTTTCAGCAGTAAAGCAAGTTTTAACTGTAAACTACAATCATTTATTGTGGAAAAATTTTGATAAAACAATTCTTTTGCAATCAGATTATTAAGTGTAGTTGCACGAGTTGTGTTGGAAAAAAAATACGTTCATTGACGTTTAAATGTAAGACAGTCGGCCAATTCGGAGTTACAAATGGCCAGAATTTAGCAATCAACTGAAAGGTTAGGTTAGTGTTGTTTAACGTCCCGTTGACAACGAGGTCATTAGAGACGGAGCACAAGCTCAGGTTAGGGACGAATTGGGAAGGAAATCGGCCGTGCCCTTTTAAAGGAACCATCTCGGAATTTGCCTGAAGCGATTTAGGGAAATCATGGAAAACCTAAATCAAGATGGCTGGAGACGGGATTGAACCGTCGTCCTCCCGAATGCGAGTCCAGTGTAATCAACTGAAACTAATAATGTGTATATATCCTGTAAACTGACACCTTCCACATTATTTCGATAAAAAAATCGTTACGAAATGATGTGTGGAACATTAACTGCAAAAATTTACAATTTCGGAATCTTATGTGAATTTCTGCGGGCGCTCATGTAGAACACTCCGACGGCAGCTCCTCCGTTGTATATACCGCAGCGTTGTGGCCCGAGCCACGCGAGGCTTGTTACAACAGGTAATAAACGTGAGGTCTAAAACCTACTGGCTCGGGCTTTACCTTAAGGAAGCGACCGGTGAGGTGTCGAGGTATTCCCCCACACAAGAGTATTTCTCGCGCATTGCGTCATCACGCGGACTGCTCAAGGCTGTAGGAGCGGCTGCAGGCTACTGCAGGGCACACGAGCCGGGCCTCCCTACAATGCTACAATGTTGGCAGGTGGCGACACGCACACTGAGGGAATGAATTGTGTTCTCGACTCGCTGCAAGGATACTGCACGTTTCAAAGTGTTTATGAATGTTATGGAATCATCGCGGCACGTTGCTCGTTGTATCTGCGGTTCTGCAAGTGTGTTGTTACTAATTGCAAATCCGAGAAGATATAAGAATTAATTATTCTTGAAATGACGTATGGGCTGCGGTTGTGGTAATTCGAAGTCAGGAGATGATCGCATGGGAATGGGGATGGGGGACGGGGGGGGGGGGGGGGAGTGGTTGGGGTATTGAGAGAGGGAGGAGGAAGATCTTTCGCGGAGATTTCCCTGTGTGTGTAAAATTAATTCACACGAATCGAGGATTATTGAATAATTTATCACTTGCGCAACCAATTCGGACTTCTCTACTTACTTACAGGAGAAGTGCTTGTCTTGTATTTACGTCCATTGAGCGAAGGGGGAAAAAGTTTATGTACTCGAAAATTTTTGTGCAGTGGTAGAGCTGTGGTAAACAACATACTAAAAATGCTGACCGATGGGATGTGAGCGTGGGGCTGACGTTAGCCATGTAAAGGTCGGTGTTTTTTCTCGTATAATTCGAAAACCTAGGCATCTAGCGATAATGTTTGACAGTATGAAATTAAACTACATAACTTTTCTGCAAGAAATTTTCTGCAGGAGATTCCCCATTGTCTCTAGCCCACTTTGCCACAAGCAGCAACCCGAAGTTACACCGACCCTGCTCAACGAGTGCCTTATGACTCACTGGCGATGCCTCACTGTCGATGCAGTGCACAAACATGTCCTGGAGGGTGTTTATTTTCCACAAAGCACCTTAACGCTACATGGAACACAGATACGATTTACTAATAGTACTAATACAAGAAACGCATATCGACACAACCTGCGTAAATCTCTGCAGACTGGTAGAGGGAAAATTGATTCTGCCATGCTGTACGGCAGTTGTAGACGGAAAGGGTACTTCCTCCACCACGAACGTTGCTCGCTTTTCATTTCACAACAGGCTACACCTCCGCAAAATTTCGTGTCAAGTCTCGTATGTGAGTAGACAAAATAACTTCACTGAGCTCATGTTTATATAGTGGAGTCACACGCGTGCCTTGTATTACGGTTATCAACTCCTATCTGTACTCGGGGTGCATGACTGTACACTATGTCGCCTGTGATTCAGAAAGCGCTCTGCGGAGGGTCAGTATATCTATATGAAAATCTCTACAGCTGCTACTTGTGTCATAGTGAGATAAATAGATTGCAGAATCTCCCGATCGCTCTTCAGTTTGCAGACACATGAAGGAGACGTCCTCCCTTCCTTCACCGAGTGTGGTGGCACAGTGGTTATTAGCATACTGGACTCGATATCGGCAGGACGACAGTTCAAATCCGAGTCCGGCCCTCTTGATTTAGATTTTGCGTGATTTCCCTAAATCGCATAAAGGCAAGGATGGTTGCTGCGAAAGGGAACAGCTGATTTCCTTCTTCGCCCTTCCCTAATCCGAGGTTGTGGTCCGCCTCTTATGCGCTCGTTGTCGACAGGACGTTAAACAATTATCTGGTCCTCCTCCTCCATTTCCTCGCTCTTCTGCTCTCCACCCCGGACCCCTACACCCTGTTACACCCCCAGAACATCCCTTAATGCGACTCTACTTCACTTACATATGGTGCACAATTCTATATTTTTTCTTGGCCCACTTAATTTAACAGTGAACTATAATTAGATACCATTAAAACACTATTTCTAATAATCTGCAACTCATTTAGCACCTGCAACTTGGAAACTATTACAGAAAAAATTAAAGGACCTTCTTGTAGGAACTCTGATGTAGTTTCATGTACCGGAAAACATTTTCACTGGAAGCCATAATTTTCGAATTATTAAAGGGACACAAAAAAGTGACATTTAAACTCCCCCGGTCTCGATTTTTAGTATACTCTTCATGATGCTCACCCCCTACCTCTGTTCAAAAATTTGCGCCTACGTAATTTTTTCCCTTTTCGACCTTCTTTGGTGTTCCCTGACTCTGTTTACCGTGTTTGTATCTCTTTCCTGCCGCCTTTACTCAGCACACTATAAAGTTACATTTATCAGAGAAAAGAAGTGAAAGGAGTTCATTAAGGCTTGGCAATGAGAAAACTGTTGATATTGGCCTACCAGAACGGTATCCAATGTGATGAAGCTAGCATCCAGCTGCGGGCCAAGGTTCCATTGAAATTAAATGGAACAATACAGTGGAGTACGCGCACACCCAATACACACAAAACCTAGAAACAGCTCATTGTTGCACAGCAGCTAGTCACCTCACGGAGCACTTCATCACTTCCGCTCTGGCTATGCCCGCGATGGAGTATACAGCGAAGGAAAGTAATGACAAGACGGGCTCACCTCGTGCAAAGTTGTTCACGTGTTGGCACGGCGGCGGATAAAGAACAAATGCATAGCTGAACTGAAAGACTCGGAATGCTGGAGTATTTATCGTTCCGCCGTTTCATTTTTTCCACTGAGCAGGTCCCCCAACCACCTAGCTTTGGACACAAACTCGCGGGGTGGTAATCTTGTAAGTAAGCTGTTTAGGTTTTTTTATATTGGTAACGCCACGAGCGCTCAATATGAAAATCACTGGCTGTGCTGTGTGCAGTCTGTGGCTAGTTTGCATTGTTGTCTGCCATTGTAGTGTTGGGCAGCTGGATGTGAACAGCACGTAGCGTTGCGCATTTGGAGGTGAGCCGCCAGCGGTGGTGGATGTGTGGAGAGAGATGGCGGAGTTTTGAAATTTGTAAGACTGGATGTCATGAACTGCTATATACATTGACTTTTGAACACTATTGAGGTAAATACATTGTTTGTTCTCTATCAAAATCTTTTATTTTCTAACTATGCCTATCTGTAGTTAGTGCCTTCCGTAGTTTTAATCTTACATTTTGCTGGCAGTAGTGGTGCTCGCTGTATGTCAGAAGTTTGAGTAACGAATATTTTTGTGAGGTAAGTGATTTTTGAAACGTATAGGTTAATTCAGTCAGGGCTATTCTCTTGTAGAGATTACTGAAAGTCAGACTGCGTTGCGCTAAAAAAAATATTGTGTGTCAGTTTAAGCACAGACATGTATAATTTTTTCTAAGGGCAACCTGAAAGGATACACCGCCGACTCTTCCCAAGCCAAGGGCGGGGACGTCACGCAGTTCGCAAGACCTGTCTTTATCGTGTCGGAAATAAAGGACGTGTATTGTGTGTTGGTTAACCTCGGTGCCAGGGTGTCGGGGCTTGGGTATCACTCCGCCTAACAAAAAAAACTTGCGCCCTTTTGCACCGCACCTTGACTTTCGGGACACCTCTCCCGCCTTCGTTGTGTAAATAGGCTATTTAGGTTTTTTTTTATTGGTAACGCCACATAGCGCTCTGTATGGAAAATCACTGGCTTTGCTGTGTGCAGTCATTGGCTGGTTGGCATTGTTGTAATACTCGCCATTGTAGTGTTGGGCAGCGGCAGCTGGATGCTAACAGCGCGTAGCGTTGCACAGTTGGAGGTGAGCCGCCAGCAGTAGTGGATGTGGGGAGAGAGATGGCGGAGTTTTGAAATTTGTAAGACTGGATGTCATGAACTGCTATATACATTATGACGTTTGATGATATTAAGGTAAATACATTGTTGGTTCTCTATTGAAATCTTTCATTTGCTAACTATGCCTATCAGTAGTTAATGGCTTCAGTAGTTTGAATCTTTTATTTAGCTGGCAGTAGTGGCACTCGCTGTATTGCAGTATCTTGAGTAACGAGGATTTTTGTGAGGTAAGTGATTTGTGAAACGTATAGGTTAATGTTAGTCAGGGCCATTCTTTTGTAGGGATTTTTGGAAGTCAGATTGCGTTGCGGTAAAAATATTGTGTGTCAGTTTAAGCACAGTCTTGTATAATTTTTCCAAGGGGATGTTTCAGTTGCAACCTTTCTATTACTTTAAATCAATGCGCTATCGATGTAGCACTTGATAGGAAGAAGGTAGAGTAGAGGACAGTTTAGTGAGGTGACTAGCTGCTCTGGAAATTTACAGTTACTCATTTTAATTGGCTGATGAAAGATTTGTGCCACAAGGATAAGCCATTTGTAACTTTTTTTCATCAATGAATTCAATATATACTGTCCATCCCTTCCACCAATTTGCAATACCCTCTCCATTTTTACATTTACGCCACGTTTTAAAGAGAGGGCGGCAGCTGCAGTGTTTCACACACATTCTGGAATCGAAGTGTTACACTCTGAGGCCATAAGTGGAGAACAGGGTAGTCTTGAATTAGAAAATTTAGATTTGTGGAGTGTCACGTAGTGCTCAAAGAAGCCGTAGATCAGAAACTACCAAGAGTCGAAAAGTTATGTAGTATAGGAATAGAGGGGATGAGCTGTTAACCACTATATCGAATTAAAATGCTTGTGTTTAAGTACAGCGGTACATATCGTATTTCAGGGCCTCCGTGACAGATTTTGAGGGACGATAGGTATCGGAGAAAGTGGGGATGAATGAAGTGCGCACTGAATGGAATGAAAAGTCTACTAAACACAAAACAGTATGACTGGCAGTAAACCTAAGAACATAAAAGAGCTGCACGTATTTCTCAAAGTAATAAAATAGCAGAGGATAAATACTACAGTTAATTATAGTCAGTATTTTAGTTAAAATGTACGAAAAACCAACACCCTGATTCTTCTGATTACATGTATTGTTTTGAAACTTCAATTTTGCTTATCTTCTCACATGAACATTCTATATAGACTTTAATTGCGGATGTTCACGCTGTGAAAAATTTTGCAAAATTTGTTACTTATTTAAGCAAACTGACTTGGTGCAAGATCGTTGCCACGTAGCAACTCCGTATGGTGGAAAACATGGTACGGGTTCGAGTCTCGGTCGGGCACACAGTTTTAATCTGCCAGGAAGTTCCATATCAGCGCACACTCCGCTGCAGAGTGAAAATCTCATTATGGTACAAGTAGTTCGACTGGTATCTGCCAGATGTCATTCAGGGCAACGTACCTCCCTCTACAAATGCAATATTGAAAAGGGAAAGAAAGATGTTAGCATAGTCGTATTAGTTTAAATAAGTTGTAAATTACTAGCGTCGTTATTAAATTAAGTAATAAAGATGTTGACGCTATACTGCCCTCCGAATGTATTCGTCAGCGCGCGCACACACACACACACACACACACACACACACACACACACACACACACACACACACACACACACTCAGTGGAAATGAATATAATCGACACGATGTCATTCAATTGCTAGGTAACGTTTCCTCGTACTAAATCTTTCTCGCATACTGGTTCATTACAAACTGTCCCCGTACATTTTGGCTGTAATCGTCATTTATAATTCACACCAGTAGTTGTTCTAGCCCGCTTAACGAGAGGGAGCTTATCATCAGATACCACGATTAAAGTATATCTGGACACAGCGACGCTTACCCATACACCAGCAGTTCCAGCGTGACAGAGCCGCAGTACATAAGCAGAGATGATACGCGAGCACATACTTTGTGGACGGGTAGAACCTGTTGTTTAGCCTGTTCATTGGCTATACTGAATAACCTCTTTTATTAATATAAGTGTGGTTTGCCAAGAAACATGTACGATATCTAGTGGCCACTAGAGTCGAGATGATTTTTCGACTCATTTATGCCTTTCACGATACGAAACAGACACTTGCCATTCACAACAGATTTTGGCGATCACTGAAGCTAAAATATAGAGGACATAATGGCGCTCAGGACAGACTGAACATGTGTTGTAAACTGTGTACGACTGTTAGTTACTCAGAGAACCTTATGGATGCCGAATACGTAAATCCAAAAAAATTCCGATGGGTTAAAAAAATTGCTACATAGCGCAAAGTGTCACTGTGTGTGTGGCATATCATTCCGCGAAGTTGGTGGATGAGGTCCTGACACACTTTATGCCTTGAGAGAATGGGGTGTGGGTGGAAATAGGGGGCCCGGAATAGCAAAACGCTGCAGTGGCAAATGTGTGTATATGACTACTTGAGGCGGACCTAGAAGCTGTTCTAGTACCTCTAGTGGAGAGCCAACGACTCGTAACTTGACAATTATACGTAAAGCTCTTACAGAACACTTAACAACCAAGGCGCTAAAAGCATCATAATTGTTTTAACACCTTACAAAGTTCATTATCAAAGGCTCATAATTTGGGAACAGAGGCAACACTCACAAATTTATTACTGGAAGTAAATGTCATCTAAGCTTTTCACAGATTAACCGTACCGCAGCACAAAAAAGGAGCGTATTATGTAGCTGTAAAATGCGGCACTATAAGCAATAAGCTCAATAAAAAGAAACGAGTAAATGTACAACCAGAATTTCAAGTTTGACGTTAATAACTGCGACAGCTCTTTTACGCTTTATTAGTCTCTGCAGCTAAATAAAAATACCTTTAAGTATTAGTGACTTTCTTTGTGACTTTTAACATACACCAGGAAAACATAACTACTCTAAGACATAGTACGCCTGAAATTTGGAGTTGAGCTTTGTCTTTCGGTCTTTAAATCTTATAACGCTAATGAGTTCCATCATCTGTCTCGCCGTAGCTGTAGTAGACTTGTATAAATAAGTGCGTAACATCTTGAGCGTGACTAATAAGATCAAAAGCCGGGAAACAACTGCGCAAGCAACTTTTTCCAGTACGTAAACAGAGACTAACGCAACAATCCGTCCGCAAAAGACTGTTGTCCTCTTCCACATTTTGCCCTGCCCGTCTTCGTATTAACACTTTGCTGCTACTTTCTGTCTGGCCCGTCATCCGCACCCTACTGGTGAAACCTCGTGTGGCTGCCTCAACAGTCTGTGCCTCACATCTGCCTACAGAACCCGCAAGGCCCTGGTCACTAGAAAGTGGCTAGTATGGGCACATTAGCCATATTGTCTTACTCTATTCTGATCTGAAGCGAGAACAGATTGACTGTATAGGTCAATAAAGCAATTTAAACACTCCTATATGATGTCACTCTCTCCACGTGCGATTTGTGACTGTGAGTCAGTCGCAGCAACAGTGGTTAAAGTACAAATAGCGACTAGAAGAAGTAGAATGGTTTCGATTTTCAGCAAACCAATGAAGAGGCAGTAGTATTCTGCCTCACTAAGGAACTCGAAACATTTAGCTCCGGAGAGGAGAAAGTGTAGATGAACTCTGCTTTAGGTTTAAATGGATAATTACCATGCACTTGATATTCATGCAGATGGTAGAATAATTCACGATGGGAGATACAGTCTCTGGTACGCAGGCAATGTAGAAAAATCCTAAAGAAACAGAATACTGCGTAATAGGTGAAAAAAATCCTAGGGCTAGAGATAGGGAGATAAGAATTAAACCTGTAAGACTATAAAGAGGGCAATGCGTGAAGCTTCAACGATTACTGTAGGAGAACATCATCGAAGGATCTCAAAGAAATTCTGATCATACGTAGAGACTGTTAGTGGTACCAAAGTAAGTGTCCAGGTAACGTGAAAGAGTCTGTAACTGCAATTGCGGGTAGCTAAGCAAAAGTAGATGGGCTTAATTCTGCTTTCAAATGTTTCTTCAAAAGGAAATCACAGGAGAATTGCCAAACATTAATTCTCGTACCACTGAAAATATGAGTCAAATATATGTTACTGCAAGTAGCGTTCAGGATCAGCTGAAATCGTTAAAATTGAACAGAGCCCAAGGACCCGATGGAATCCCTGGCATATGCAGTGTCCAGTTCGCAGATGAGTTAGCCCCTTGTTAGCTGTAATCTATTGTAGATTCCTCAAACAGAAAACTGTTCCTATTAGTTGAAAGAAAGCACACGCCACACCTGTCTACTACAAGGGTAGCTGAGGTGATCCACAAAACTACCGCCCGATATCCTTGACATCCATTTATTGTACAATCTTAATGAGGTATCTGGAACAAAATGACCTCCCCCATGCCAGCCAGCATGGATTTCAAAAACTTTGATCATGTGAAACTCTTCTCTAATGACGTCCTGAAAGCCACGGTTCAAGCCAGTCAGGTAGATGCAGTATTTCTCGATTTCCAAAAAGCATTTGACATAGTGCCAACGCTCTTGTCGCAGTGGTAACACCGGTTCCTGCCGAGCGCTTTGACAAGCAGGGTGCATTCGGCCCTTGTGAGGCAAACTGAGGAGCTACTTGGCTGAGAAGTAGCGGTGTGCTGACCACATGCCCTCAACATCAGCATCCAGTGACGCATATGGCTAAGGATAACACGGCAATCGGTCGATTTCGTTGGGCCTTCATGGCCTGTTCGGAGAGACAGGATGCTTGTGCAAAGGTATGAGCCCAGGTCGATCTCGCATTTCTGATGACATCTTGGAAAGTATCCGGCAAATGCTTGAGCGGATTCCTGGAAAGTCTACTCGCCACGCAAGCAGAGAACTGTCAATGCCTTATACGACTGTCTGGGACTGTTACGGCGTCGTTTGGTCTATAGCCATATAGACTGCAACTAGTGCAAGCTCTACGGGTTGGCGGTGAAAGGAAACGGGATGACGTCAGCAGTGCTTACGAGAGGGCATGGAAAACTGTTTTTACGACGAGTAGTTTTCAGTGATTAAGCAACATTTCATGTTAGCGATGAAGTAAACAGACGTAACGTGCGCATATACAGACTCCAGAACCTCCACAACGTAAAGAGCACGGAAGAGACACCTAAAGTGAAAGCTATTTGTTCCATTTCTCGTGAAAATGTGTGCGGTCCCTCCTTTTTTGAGGAAAACAAAGTGAGTGAAAAGAGCTATGTTCAAATGCCGTAGAACCGGCTTTTTCCAGAACTTCAGAACGACGCCGATGACTTCATTTTCCACCACAGTGGCACAACAACATACGTCAGTTTCTCAAGGACACTCTGCCTCAGTGCCGGATATGACGCACGGCACAAGAGACACTGCCCTGCATTCTTGGCTTCCGAGATCGTCAGACATGACTGTGTGCAATTTTTCCTATTGGGTTTATGTGAAGGTAAGTACACTACTGGCCATTAAAATTGCTATACCAAGAATAAATGCAGATGATAACACGGTTATTCACTGTACAAATATATTATACTAGAACTGACATGTGATTACATTTTCACGAAATTTGGGTGCATAGGTCCTGAGAAATTAGTACCCAGAACAACCACCTCTGGCAGTAATAACGGCCTTGATACGCGTAGGCATTGAGTCAAACAGAGCTTGGCTGGCGTGTACAGGTACAGCTGCCCATGCAGCTTCAACACGATAGCACAGTTCATCAAGAGTACTGACTGGCGTATTGTGACGAGTCAGTTGCTCGGCCACCATTGACCAGACATTTTCAATTGTGAGGGATCTGGAGAATGTGCTGGCCAGGGCAGCAGTCGAACATTTTCTGTGTCAAGAAAGGCCCGTACAGGACCTGCAACATACGGTCGTGCATTATCCTGCTGTAATGTACGGTTTCGCAGGTATCTAATGAAGGGTAGACCCACAGGTCGTAACACATCTGAAATGTAACGTCCACTGTTCAAAGTGCTGTCAATGTGAACAAGAGGTTACCGACACGTGTAACCAATGGCACCCCATACCATCACGACTGGTGATACGCCAGTCTGGCGATGACAAATACACGCTTCCAATGTGCGTGTCGGAAACGTGATGGTACGCATTTCTCCTCCTTACACGAGGCATCACAACACCGTTTCACTAGGCAACGCCGGTCAACTGCTGTTTGTGTATGAGAAATCGGTTGGAAACTTTCCTCATGTCAGCACGTTGTAGGTGTCGCTACCGGCGTCTACCTTGTGTTAATGCTCTGAAACGCTTATCGTTTGCATATCACAGTATCTTCTTCCTGTCGGTTAAATTTCGCGTATGTAGCACGTCATCTTCGTGGTGTAGCAATTTTAATGGCCAGTAGTGTATGTTCATGAACCCTTTACCTCGTGACATAAAAAAAGTGAAGAACAGAATTACAGACGCCATAACTTCTGTAACAACAGGTACTTTGTGTAAAGTCTAGATGTTCTTCGTGCTGCAGCTGCTGCTGGAGGGCGCATGGAGCACTTGAAACACCATAGCTAAAACTTAAAGGTTTTATATTTTGCAGACTATCCCACGTTTTGCTGTGCACATAGTTCCGCGTAGTGAGCGCGTACACAACTTTCCCACTAGAGCGCGCCCCGCTAAGCACAACAGCGCAGGCGCAGCGCTCGTGCGTCTCCGCACTACGAGATGGCGCTGCCATAGAGACGGACCAAATTCTGCTTCCGCCGATCCGCGTATTAATATGTAACGCAGCCAATGAGATTGCTGCTAACGTAGAACCTTTTCTCCTCGCGGATCACACTCGTTCAGTGATACCTGAAGGCGTGAGGTATTATAACGAGTGAATAGACCTCCGATTAGTCAGTCTGCATTTGTCTGCATTTGTCTGCACCAGTCTGTAGTTAAGTTTCAGTCTGCGCCTAGTAAGATTACCATATTCCTGTACACAGCCATGAAGAGAAATGTATAGACACTTTGTCAAGTATCAGAGATATGTGAGAATAAGATAAACGTACCAAGACCAAAGGAACTTAAGATTGTCAATTGTAAACAGCATCTAGAATCGAGTTACATAATATCTATGATTTTTATTATTTTAATAAATGTGTGTGAACATTAATCAAGTTCTGTTTAAAGTTGGTCACCGTCAATGTGCTTCTCTAAGCGTGCAAGTGGCATTTCTATCGTCTGACTTAACGGAAGAAGGTAAACACGCCACGATTAGACCACGAGACATATTGCTGACACTTGCCTACTGCGTTAGAGCGACAAGTCAAATAATCTGATGGTGTGTGTACCGAAGGTCTTAAAGTACGCACACCACACGTTTGTAGTAAGTTCTACCAACAAATATGGAGTTTTGAATGGAGGTCATTCTTTTTTGAAGCACCTCGAATGCCAGCTGGCCTTAGCGCCGATGGGGCGTCGTGAGACAATAGCTCGTACCGCCGCCTCCGGAGGCAGGGGCGGGCAGGAATAGCAGCGCCGTGTAACCACACGGCGGTGGGTGTGAACGCGAGGCCGGAGGTGGCGCCGAACGTTGCAGGATGTTTATTCTGGGCGGCCGCACCGCAGTTTAGCCGGTCGGGCGCTTCCCCGTAACGAACGCGCCGGCTCTCGAGGTGGAGTGGCCGCCTCTCAGACGCTCCCAATGGCTGACCGAGGCGGAGGCTGAGGCTGAGGCTGAGGCGGCGTCTCCCGCACTGGGCCGCTCGCAGACCCGATAGCGAGCCGTAAATTACGCGCGCACTGCCCCGGCGCGTAATGGAAAAAGGATATTTAATAACGTGTTTTTATCGCGGCATTCACGGGTTCATAAGAGGCGGCGTTTAAGCACCGCCCCCGCTACCGGCTCGGATTAGCGGCCGCCTTTCAGAGCCGACGTGATATATTTGTGCCTCCTCAAAGCGCCACGCACGGTAACGAGCCCATAAAGCGGGTCGCATTCGCTGCCATTCGAGGGCGCGTCCGCGCCGACGGTCCACCTGGAAAGAGGGATTGTTTCGCCTCGCTCACTGAGAGATAACGCTGTTGCCTGAGCCGGACAAGAAACGTGATGTTCCCCGCAGTGAATATTAATTGAGAGAGCGAAATGTCGACTTCAGAATACGCTAGTTTTGCACAGTACCCATTTTATTATGCTTCTCTATTTAAATTTCTGTTGCAATTTCGTTTCTTCCTTGCTTCACACGAAACAAGCTTATAATTTCGTGAAAGTTTATTTCGTTTTGCGTTGGGAACGAAATTCACTGATATATAACTGTGCGTGTGTGTTCCTGTTCCATAACGAAATGTTACGCTGACGGTCCAGATCTAGAGTTAAAAAATAAAAACACAAACACACAGTCTCCAGAGGAGAAAATCCCGACCCAGCCAAGAATCGAACACGGAGCCCGCTGATGGACAATCACCAACACTAACCACGCAAAACGACGAGCAAAATATTGTGGTAATGGACAATTGTCTTTGTACTCTCCCCTTGTATTTCTGGTCAGGTATTCGCTCAGCCTTGGATGCATCTTTTCTTTTTTAACAACTTTATGCTTTCGGTGGTTGCTCATTGAAGGCGACGCAAGCTAGGGATCGGTAATAAACACAGTCCAAAACGTCAGTTGCGAACAGGTTATGTATACTGACTTGAATCTCTGCGAGAGATGAGCCACTCTGACTGAAAACGGATGCAACGCATGCACTGTGGCCGAGCGGTTCTAGGCTGGTGTGGCCGAGCGGTTCAAGGCGCTTCAGTCGGGAACCGAGCGTCCACTGCGGTCGCAGGTTCGAATACTGCCTCGGGCATGAATATATGTGATGTCTTTAGGTCAGTTAGGTTTACGTAGTTCTAAGTTCTAGGGGACTGATGACCTTAGATGTTAAGTCCCATAGTGCTCAGAGCCATTTGAGCATGCTGCCCACATCTTTCGATATCTCAGCCTCTGTTAACACCTGCGCAACTGCGTGCACGTCACGCATCGCTCCAATTGCCCAACTCTTACCTACAGTTGGCTGGCACGCGTGTAACCCGTGCTCCTATTCCGTGCGGTCCCGCGATCGACTTTCTACTTAGGAGAGCACGACCTCCGACCTCTTAACTCGCGGCTCCACCCTCGACTCTCTCGGGAAACACATGAGCCGTAACGGTTATCCCCTGCACGTTGTTACCTCTCTCCAGAGTAAACGCCCCTCTTTCTTGGTACCAGGCGCACTCCACTAAAGCGCTTTCCAAGGGAGCTGATCAACACACCGCTGGCGTTAAAACGGGCTCATTACCGGGACGTTCTCTGTATCGGGTTGCCTATCTTGCCGGAAGAGTTGCAAAGACTACTGACTCGAGTGATGCGAGATATTCGCAGCGAAGTGCGTGAATATCCAACCCTTACCTTTCAGGAACACTCCTCTTTCTCCAGACCTCAGTGGTCTAAGATGCTTGAAGGAACGTCTCCACATTACTCCAGTCAACTATAAGCTAATTAGACACTATAGCATAGCGACTTCAGTGCATCACAACAAGTACCATCACCGCTGTGTCTGCTTCGAGGATGGCCTGTAATGCAGGAGGAGGCATCGCCGTGGACGAACGTCGCGTTGGTACCTCCTTGTAGCAAGTGGCTGTGTCTCAGAAAGTAGGCGCTTTCGGACCCACGTTCACTGGATTTCCCGCTCTTTTCTTTTTTTTTATAGTACTAACAACTTTCAAAATATTCGATAATCTTTTTATCACACTATATGTTATTACAATATTACAAGTAGTAGGAGAAACAACAGTAGTATCTCAGCGTCTTACGGAGATGAAGCTAATAGCAATTCATAATCACAGGGTGACTCAGACGTACCTGGAGGACAGAGATTCAAACCGCTCTTCTGGCCACCCCTATTTAGGTTTGAAGTGATTCGTTACATCATGCATGGTGAATACCGGAAAGTTACTTCAAAACAATGTCACCAATTTCCTTGCCGGCCGGGGTGGCCGAGTGGTTCTAGGCGCTACAGTCCGGAACCGCGCGACCGCTACGGTCGCAGGCTCGAATCCTGCATCGGGAATGGCTGTGTGTGATAGGCTTTAGGTTAGTTAGGTTTAACTAGCTCTAAGTTCTAGGGGATTGATTACCTCAGAAGTTACGTCCCAAAAGTGCTCAGAGCCATTAGAACCATGCGTACAGCGCTGGAAGAATTACCACTTAAATACTTTCGAGCGTACTCTGGTTAGTCTAATCCTGTCTTCACAGTCACTACGGGGATGTACGTAGGGGGCTGTAGCATAACTGATTTCTCACTTAATACTGGTTGTCGGATTTCTGACAAGAGGTTTTCACGGAATATCTTCCAGCGTCTGCCTGTTCAGGTGTTTCCAGATTTTCCATGACGCTATCCCGCGCGTTAACAAATATGTTACCGGCTGTGCTGTCTTGGATTGTTTCCCCTGTTACTCCTGTTTCATACAGGTCCTACGCAGTCGAGCAGTATTCTAGGAAGTGATCGTACGTTTCTTTAAACAATATCCTTCGAAGGATATTGGGAAAATATAATAAGTCGACAATTAACCTAGGTTTTTTTTAATCAAAGCCACAACTATTTATAATAGACACCATAAAACTAACCGAATATGTGGTCAAAGATTTATAAAACTTGCTTTCCAAAGGATCTTCCACGACGTTCTTTTAGAATGTAATACACTCCTTAGTGAGTCAGTGTTTACTGTTTTTGGAAATAAAAAGTATGAGCATATATCAATGCTTCTTAAATTATACAATAAAACTTTTACCTTGATCACAATACTTTATTATTGTTCATTGTGGTCAAGACAGAAGTGTTATTATAAGTTCAGAACATAAACGCCATCTCTCACAAAGCTTTTATGTAATATGTATCTTAAATCATATACCGGTAATTCTAGTATAGAGTATTTCGTCCTTGCAGAACCTTTACATTTCTCTTCCGGGTGTTTAATTTCATAATTGTTCAAGGAGATACGAGTTGCATGCTTCTTGGAATCTTGCTGCTGATTATGATCAGCGAAATCAGCTCCGGTAAGCAGTTTGTTGAGAGACGATGACAGGTTGCTGATCGGTAGCAGTGAATTTCACAACTCTGCGGAGATGAAAAGTCACATGAAACAAACGTAAATCACAAACCACTGAATTCTTATTGTGAAACCAATTTTGTAACGTATCCTTTCGGTGCGACAGTAGTACGTCGTCGAAGGTCGAGTCTGGAGAGTAATTCTACGTCCTTGAACTAAGACGCGCCAGGTCGCTGGATTCGTTGAGGTGACTTTGAGCCTGGAGTGCTTTTGGGACAGGGTTCAGAAGTAATGGGAGGCGGGGAGGAGGGGGGGGGGGGGGTTGTGGCACAATCCCTATCGTCAGCGTCAAGGGGTTGGGAAGATTTCCTCAGAACTGAGCAGTATCTGCTTTAGCGCTCACAGTATTCATTGTGTTTCCGCGTCATCACACTTGCTATTCTGACCATTAGTTTTCTAAGCGTAGTTACGAATATGATGGTATCGAAAATTTGGTGAAGTTTTTCCCGGAAGTCGAAACGATAAAAAAATGTAGCGTAGTGCAAGAAGACCTACAGAGACTGTTGATGCAGGGAGTGGTTGTTGACTCTCGAAAATGTAACGTACTGCGCATTAATAGGCAGAAAGACCCGCTATTGTATGGTTACCTGACTACCGAACAATCACTAAAACCAGACACATACATTAAATAGGTCTGGGAATACGAGAACGAGGCAATATAAAATTGGGAGTGTCCTCAGGAACTGTAGTCTAACCACGAATAAGGTAACTTTCAAAACCCTCATTCGACCGGTACTTTAATGTTGTTCATAAGACTGGGACCCTTACTATGTAGGACTGATAAAGGAAGTAGAATAGATCCAAAGAAGAGCAGCGCGTTTCGTCACAGGTTCGTTTAATAGGCGTCACAGAGACAATCATTCAACTCCAGCGGCAGACGCTGCAGGTGTGACATTGTCCAGAAAAATAGGTATCAACTTCGCTTTTTCTAATGGATTTGTAATAATTTCTGCTGTTAGTGTCGTATTTATAAAAGAAACCAATTCAACAGCATTTCATTTTCCAAAATCCGGTTAGTAATTACGAAGAATTTACAATATTTTGAATTTAGTATTTATGCTTTTTGGACTTGAAGCTAATGACAGTTTGTGTAGAAGTTCGTATTGTTTCTTGTTACACGGAAATATCACATTAGGCTGATGGGGTGCTCCAGCTTCTCGCAGCGAGAGTGTACACTTACAAAAGTTGAATAGTGGCGAAAAGTTTCGAATTAAACTTGTAATAGTCACACTTAGCTACGTGTGGTTGTACCGACACACCAACTGGAAGACAAATGGCGTGGTATCTAAGGACGATACAGCGATTAACTACGGTAACAATTCTGCTGTTCTTTCTGCCAGAGCTGTGAAACAAAGATGGACGTCAAAAATTGAATGGATTTGTAAAACAGGGAACTCAAGTATAATTACTGTTAAATAAAAATTTCGGGTCATGAGTTTACTGTCAAAATACACACCTACATAGCAAACTCATACTTAACAGCAGCAACTAAAAGGAAATTACAGAAGTGGTCACAAACACTTCGTTCAATTTCCGTTAGTGTCAACTGTTTTTCAAAATGCTCACCGTCAGTTGAAATTTACATTTGCACTTACTGGTGCGATTACTCTGGACGGATAGAAGACGTTCCTTCGACGTCATTGCACGTACTGCAAACAAAGCGATGTTATAAATCCTCGTGAATCGTCAGAACTTGTGCGTAGATTTCATATTTGAGTATACGTCAAGGAAAACGTCTACTAAAATCAGGTAAATCAGGTAAAATCAGGTAAATCAGGTAAACGAGCAGGCCAAACGATAGCGCCCTGACATCGTATCCAGTCACCAGAAAAGAGCTGGGTGAGCACTTTCCTATACACGCGCGAGCAGTGAGCTGGGCACTCATCGCGCTGGTACCGCGGACATCTGTGTATTTCAAGTGGTACAACCTCTAGGAGAGGCGGTAGAACTTGGGTAAGAAATTGTCTTCTACTCCCGAAAGCTTCTTCCATGAAGTCGTGACCAGTCATGTAGTACCCAGCAAGCACGCCCCAAACGATCTCACTCCACTGCCCCTGACGTTAAACCTGCCCCGCCCAGTGTGGATTCTCAGTGGCACAGTAATTCAAATTACTTACATTCCATGATTTTTAATGGTGACTCCACCGATAAAAATAAGTCTTGGATGAACGAACCTATTGTACGGAATTCCACGTTCAGGTCTAATGCGACAACAGGACGTCTTCTGCAATCTGATGGAAGATATTTACGCGCATAATGTGAACGAGGCTGAGCTGTCCTGTACCATACGCGCTTGCACTTCCTCTGGAGCTAATATGAGCATTACTAGCAATAGCCGACTGAACATCTATTTCGTCCGTTCCGCTCGTTGCAAGCTTACTTTTTACCTCCTGGATATTATTCCAGTGACCTTTATACAAAAGGCATGGGATCTGATGTCGTGTGGGACCTACTTTTGCCCCGCGTACTGCAGGAACTCAACGTGGGATGGATCAATAGGTCGCTGGATGTTACCTGCAGAAATACTGAGCCGTGCTGCCTGTATAGCTGTCCATAATTGCAAAGTGTTGTCGGTGCAGAATGTTGTGCGAACTGACCTCTCGATTATGCCCCATAAACGCGATCTGGGTGGCCAGTCGCTCGAATTAAGCGAAGGTGTTGTCGCTGCAGCATGTTGTGCACGAACTGACCTCTCGATTATGTCCCATACGAGGTGCATTCAAGTTCTAAGGCCTCCGATTTGTTTTCTCCGGACTGGAAAGAGATAGAAACATGCGCATTGTTCTAAAATGAGGCTTCGTTCATTGTCAATACGTCCCAGAGATGGCAGCAGATGGAATTTTACCGCCAGCGGCGAGAATGAGAACTGTTTTAAATACTTAAAATGGCGACGTTTTCCTTACTTGAACAGCGTGCAATCATTCGTTTTCTGAATTTGTGTGGTGTGAAACCATATGAAATTCATCGACAGTTGAAGGAGACATGTGTTGATGGAGTTATGGATGTGTCGAAAGTGCGTTCGTGGGTGCGACAGTTTAATGAAGGCAGAACTCGTGTGACAACAAACCGAAACAACTTCGGGCTCGCACAAGCCGGCCTGACGACATGATCGAGAAAGTGGAGAGAATTGTTTTGGGGGAACGCCGAATGACTGTTGAACAAATCTCTTCCAGAGTTGGCATTTCTGTGGGTTCTGTGCACACAATCCTGCATGACGACCTGAAAATGCGAAAAGTGTCATCCAGGTGGGTGCCACGAATGCTGACGGACGGCCACATGGCTGCCCGTGTGGCATGTTGCCAAGCAATGTTGACGCGCAACGACAGCATGAATTCGTCGGTTGTGACAGTGGATGAGGCCTGGATGCCATTTTTCAATCCAGAAACAAAGCGCCAGTGAGCTCAATGGAAGGACACAGATTCACCGCCACCAAAAAAATTTCGGGTAACCGCAAGTGCTGAAAAAATGATGGTGTCCATGTTCTGGGACAGCGAGCTCGTAATCCTTACCAATTGCGTTCCAAAGGGCACTACTGTAACAGGTGCATCCTACGAAAATGTTTTGAAGAACAAATTCCTTCATGCACTGCAACAAAAACTTCGGGGAAGGACTGTGCGTGTGCTGTTTCACCAAGACAACACACCCGCACATCAAGCTAACGTTACCCAAAATTTTTTTCAAGATAACAACTTTGAAGTGATTCCTCATGCTCCTTACTCACCTGACCTGGCTCCTAGTGACTTTTGGCTTTCTCCAACAATGAAAGACACTCTCCGAGGCCGCACATTCACCAGCCGTGCTGCTATTGCCTCAGCGATTTTCCAGTGGTCAAAACAGACTCCTAAAGAAGCCTTCGCCGCTGCCATGGAATCATGGCGTGAGCGTTGTGAAAAATGTGTACGTCTGCAGGGCGATTACGTCGAGAAGTAACGCCAGTTTCATCGATTTCGGGTGAGCAGTTAATTAGAAAAAAAATCGGAGGCCTTAGAACTTGAATGCACCTCGTATAAGTCGCAGGGATTATCCAGAATGTTCTTCGAACCTATCGCTAATTATTGTCGCCTAGTGATGTGACAATTTAGTTAGGAAACATCAAGTCAATGAATGGCTACAAATGGTCTCCAAGTAGCCGAAGGTAACCATTTCCAGTCAGTGATCGTTTGTTGGATCAGTGGACCCTGTCCTACTATGTAAGCACAGGCACCACCAGCGTGCACAATCCCTTGTTGACAACTTAGGGTCTGCGCCGCACTCGGACACTTCCATCAGCTCTTGCCACTAGAAATCGCGAGTCATGGTACCAAGCCACGGTTTCCCAGTCGTCTTGGCTCCAAGCGATATGGTCACGAGTCCAAGAGATGCGCTGCAGGCGACGTCGCGTTGTTGACAAAGGCACTCAAGACGAACGTACCCGTTAGGACAGCAGACGACCGACGCATGTCCCACATTGATTTATGCGGTTATTTCACCCAGTGTTGTTTGTCTGTTAGCACTGACAACTCTACGCAAACGCCGCTGCTCTAGGTCGTTAGGTGAAGACCGTCGGTCACTGCATTGTCCGTGGTGAGAGGTAACGCCTGACATTTGGTATACTTGGCACACTGTTGACACTGTGGATCTCAGAATATTGGATTCCCTAACGATTAACGAAATGGATTGTCCCATGCGTCTAGATCCAACTATCAATCCGCCTTCAACGTCTATTAATTCGCATCGTGCGGCCATAATCACGTCAGAAACATTTTCACAGGAATCACCTGAGCATATATGATAGCTCCGCCAATGCACTGCCCTTTTATACCTCGTGTATGCGATATCATCGCATCTGTTTATGTTCATATCGATGTCCTACGACTTTTGTTACCTCAGTATATAACAGTTCTTTGTACATATGTTGAACTGTCATTCTTGCTGGACGCCGTCTTTTCGGATACCTGCGTGCGTGTAGCTAAACTATACTTTTCGCGTGCCTTCTGAACCTCCCGTAGAGAAGTATCTCATCTACTTTCTCTGGGTTTGTGAAATACATTTGTTTTCAAACTAAACAGCACGTGACACACGTGAACGACATTGAATGAAAGCTCCATTCCCTCTGTGGTCCTTTTACACCGGTATCGCTTGGTCATAATACCGTTCCCTTTTTATCCCTCTTTGCGATTTCATATTCAAAGAAGGAAACAGGCAAATTTCCGTCAAAAACAGTTATAATTATAAATATTCTAATTACTTCGAAGCCAGACACCGGATTTTGAAACATCAAACGCCGTTGGACAAAAAGACTTTAATATGATTTAGTTAAAAAAGTATCTCAAAATTTATTCATTTTATCCAAGAATGTATAACCCGCCACAAATACAAAAATTCCCACCTCGGAGCTTATAACTTCCTCTCGACTGATTTGACGCTTCGGTCTAGACCAATGGTCAGCAAACCGCGGCTCGCGACCCACACGCGGCTCTTACGGTCCTTTCCACAAAATACCGCGTGGTGGCGACTGAAACTTCGTAGCCTATACGAAGAAGACGGTTTTCGGCCTATTTTTAAGAAGTGGCATCAGACTGGCTGGTAGGTGAAACAGGCAAACTGCCTCGGAACTCGGACCACGCACACTAGCTGCCACTGCTCCACTTCTGCTGCTTGTGACAATGTCTTAGGCCGGTATTACACGTCGCGCCTATCGTGTACAAGTTCGCGTCAGAGCCCCAAGCGACAGGTCTGGAACTGCCAACTTCTTCGTTAGCCCTATTACATGATACACCCAATGTGAGTCTGAACCAGAGTCCCAAGGGTGAAATTTGGAAACTGTTTACGTCGCTGACTGTGAAAGTTGATATTTTTTATTTAAATCTGCTACTTATTAACATACAAACATCTGAGGTTACTAGGTTCGTATTTCGTAAGCATCTATTGTAATATTGTGCAAATACAATGAAATTACGTTACGATTATATAGAATTATGGACTGCAGCAGCAGTGCAGTAGCGAGTCGCATACTTAGCTTTCATATTTGTTTTGTAGTTTGATTCTTAATTTCTTTCCGAGTGTTTCTCCGCTTGCATATTTAACCACATAAAATCCTTGCGTATTCTCGTATTTGAGAGGAGTAATGTTGCTTGTTGATATGCGTAGAGTATAAATTCGCGGAGTCGTTAGATATTAGCAGTAGGATGGATAGGGTGTGTGCATGCTGTGAGCGGGTGCAGGAGGAGCTGGCCGCGGTTCGCAAGCAGCTGAGCGTGCTGTTGGCCACGGTCAGTCGCCTTCAGGCTGCTGCCTCGAGGTGCAGCGACGGCGGAGGGTCTGGCGCGTCGTTTGAGACACCCCAGGTGTCGCTTGCTGCGTCCGCTGACTCAGCCGCCGAGGCACCTTCTAGTGTACCCGGCGCCTTGGGGCCGCCCTCAACTCAGGTTGAGTGACGGACTGCAACGCGTTCGCGTCGCTCGAGGCGGAGGGTCAATGTGGAGGCGGCCCGGCTGGCTTCGCCCGTTCATCCTGTCAGTGGGCAGGTGGCCGCTCCTTCAGCAGAGCCCGAGCAGGCACAGGGGGGAAAGGCTTGCTGGTTATTGGGAGTTCCAACGTTAGGCGGAGCCCCTTAGGGAAACAGCGTACAGGGCTGGAAAGAAACCCAACGTGCATTCGGTTTATCTGCCGGGGAGCCTCATCCAAGATGTGGAGGCGGCCTTGCCAGCGGCTATCGAGTTTACGGGGTACAGTCTTCTGCAAGTAGTTGCTCACTTCAGCACCAATGATACCTGTCGCTTGAGTTCTGAGGCGATCCTCAGTTCGTACAGGCGGCTGGCGGATTTGGTCAAGATGGTTGGCCTCGCACGTGGGGTGCAAGCAGAGTTATCTATTTGCAGTATAGTTCCCAGAGTGGATCAGGGTCCTTTGGTTTGGAGCCGAGTGGAGGGTCTCAACCAGAGGCTTCGTCGTGTCTGTGACGGTCTTGGCTGCAGATTTCTAGACTTACGCTATTGGGTGGGGAATTGTAGGACGCCCCTTGATAGATCAGTGGTGCACTACACAAAGGAAGCAGCTACTTGTGGCGTGCACATGAGGGCTTTTTAGGCTAGGCAGTAGTGCGAGGTGTACTGATGAACACTCACCAGTCGAAGTGCAGGCAGGAAAATCAGGACACGCTCAGTGTAAAGACACTCTAGCTATCAAGATATTAGCAGTAAATTTTCAGAGTGTTCGGAATAAAGTTCCTGAAGTTCCTGCCCTCCAGGAAGCGGTAGCGCGCGAATTTTTCTCGGGACTGAGACCTGGCTGAACCCTGAGATAGGAAGTTCTGAAATATTTAGTGAGGGTTGGAACATGTATCGGAAAGACAGATTAGACACCATAGGAGGTGGTGTCTTCATTGCAGTTGACAAAAATATTGTCTACTGCGGTCGAAGTAGAGTGTGCTTGTGAAGTTATCTCGACACGTTTAACAGAACTAGGGGAAATAAAGTTAATTTGGGGGTGTTATTACCGGCCACCAGGTTTCACCGTGACAGTTCTAGAATCATTCAAAGGGAGTCTACATTCTGTATCGCACAAGTACTCGGATCATGCTATATTAGTCGGAGGCGACTTCAACCCACCTAGTATAAACTGGGATGTCTATGGATTCATTACAGGTGGTACAGACAAGCCGTCGTGTGAATCACTTTTGAACACATTATCCGCAAACTGTCTTGAGCAGCCAAGTCGACAGCCAACGCGTAATGGAAATATCTTAGATATGGTAGCCACGAACAGACCAGACCTCATCGATGGTGTCAGTGTTGAGGCAGGGATTAGAGATCATGATGTTGTCATTACGACTATGTTTACAAAAGTTAACAAGTTGGTCAAGAAGGCTAGGAGAGTATTCTTACTAGAAAGAGCAGAGAAGCAGTTGTTAGCATCCCACTTAGTAAATGAATAGACTTAATTTACTTCTGGTACGATGGACGTGGAAGAATTATGGGCAAATTTTAAACACATTGTAAATCACGCATTGGACAAGTATGTGCCGAAAAAGTGGGTTACGGACGGAAAAAAGCCACCGTGGTTTAACAACCCAATTCGGAGAATGCTCAGGAAGCAAAGACAGTTGCACTCGCGGTACAAGAAAGGTCGGGAGAATGACAGGCAAAAGTTAGTAGAGATTCGTGCTGCTGTAAAAAGAGCGATGCGCGAACCATTCAACCACTACCACCGTCATACCTTAGCAAAAGATCTTGCTGAAAACCCAAGGAAATTCTGGTCTTAGGTAAAATCAGTAAGCTGGTCCAAGGCGTCCATCCAGTCACTCACTGATCAGTCTGGCCTGGCAACGGAAGACAGCAAAACGAAATCTGAAATTTTAAATTTAGCATTTCAGAAATCTGTCACGCAGGAGGATAGTACAAACGTACCGCTGTTTGTGTCTAGTACATATTCCTGTATGGAGGGCATAGTGATAGACATCCCTGGAGTTGTGAAGCAGCTGAATGTGTTGAAAATAAATAAATCGCCAGGTGCTGATGGGATTCCAATTCGGTTTTACAGAGAGTATTCTACTGCAATGGCTCCTTACTTAGCTTCCATTTATCGCGAATCCCTTGCCCAACGTAAAGTCCCGAGTGACGGGAAAAAAGCGCAGGTGACCTCTGTATATAAGACGGGCAGAAGGATGGATCCTCAAAATTACAGACCAATATCCTTAACATCGGTTTGTTGCAGGATTCTCGAACATATTCTCAGTTAGAATATAATGAATTTCCTAGACACAGAGAAGTTGCTGTCCATGCATCAGCTCGGCTTTAGAAAGCATCGCTCCTGCGAAACGCAACTCGCCCCTTTTTTTTTTTCCACATGATATCTTGCGAACCATGGATGAAGGCTATCAGACGGATGCCATATTCCTTGACTTGCGGAAAGCGTTTGACTCGGTGCCCCACTGCAGGCTCCTAACTAAGGTAGGAGGATATGGGATTGGTTCCCAAGTATGTGAGTGGCTCGAAGACTTCTTGAGTAATAGATCCCAGTACATTGTCCTCGATGGTGAGTGTTCATCGGAGGTGAGGGTATCATCTGGAGTGCCCCAGGGAAGTGTGGTAGGTCCGCTGTTCTTTTCTATCTACATAAATGATCTTCTGGACAGGGTGGATAGCAATGTGCGGCTGTTTGCTGATGATGCTGTTGTGTACGGGAAGGTGTCGTGACTGTAGGACAATACATGATGACTTGGACAGGATTTGTGATTGGTTCACAGAATGGCAGCTGACTCTAAATATAAATGTAAATTAATGCAGATGAATAGGAAAAAGAATCCTGTGATGTTTGTGTCAGAGGCTACACAACTAATGGAGTATTCAGTCACTTTGATTAAATATTTGGGCGTAACATTACAGAGCGATATGAAGTGGGACAAGCATGTAATGGCAGTTGTGGAGAAGGCGGATAGTCGTCTTCGATTCATTGGTAGAATTTTCGGAAGACGTGGTTTATCTGTAAAGGAGACAGCTTATAAAACACTAATACGACCTATTCTTGAGTACTGCTCGAGCGTTTGGGATCCCTATGAGGTCGGATTGATAGAGGACATAGAAGCAATTCAGAGGCGGGCTGCTAGATTTGTTACTGGTAGGTTTGATGATCACGCGAGTGTTACGGAAATGCTTCAGAAACTCGGGTGGAAGTCTCTGGAGGAAAGGAGGCGTTCTTTTCGTGAATCGCTACTGAGAAAATTTAGGGAACCAGCATTTGAGGCTGACTGCAATACAATTTTACTGCCACCAAATTACATTTCGCGGAAAGACCACGAAGATACGATAAGAGGGATTACGGCTCGTACTGAGGCATATAGGCAGTCATTTTTCCCTTGTTCTGTTTGAGAGTGGAACAGGGAGAGGAGATGCTAGTTGTGGTACGGGGTACCCTCCGCCACGCACCATATGGTGGATTGCGGAGTATGTATGTAGATGTAGATGTAAAGTGCTGGTCTGATGTCACGTTGGAGCAAGAAAATTCTTGCTTATGTTCACGTTTCACAGCATTTTAGACGTGGAGAACTCAATTACCTACGTTGCACTGACCGTCAAAGTGCCCCCCTTAGTCGTTAAGAGATGCGCAGAATGACGACGTAATGTAAACAGGAAGATCAGGGCTCGACCCTGGCTAGGAAGAATGGTTGGCGGCATAGAAGCTGCCTGTTAATGAAGGAGTTGAGACCCAAAGGTCCACAGGAATTTAGGAACTTCATCGGAATGGATGTGCCTTGTTTTGAGAGACTGCTGTCGATCGTACATGAAGGGATTCGCGCAGCTGACACAGTAATCAGGGAATCTGTTTCACAGTAAGTGCGACGGCAGAGAAGCAAATCGGCTTTTAGTGTCCCCACTGGTCGCGCCTGGCACGCTTGCTCTCACTCCTTTTGCTACCCTCTCAACATTACCGTTCTTGGCATGCTTAAGTCATAAAAAAGGCCCAGTCAAAAGACACACGTGCGGTACTTTCACCAGTCGAAGTGATAAATACAAATATCGTTATTAAAACGTACAAACTCAGAATTAAACATATCTAATAATACCTTATTATGGTACATCATATCTAGAGGATCGTGTGGACACCTTTCCTTGCTGCATGCCTCAGTAAGCCTGCTTACACTTTCTTTGTTTCATTCCACTTTTACAATAAGAAGCTATCATCAGATACACACGTTTTCTCGACGGCAATTCAAACACACGAAAATTTTCATTTGTTTTATTGCTGTAGTTACAAAAAATTAGTCACTGAGACATGTGCAGAGTATCTCTCAAAATAATTAAAAAACGGTAGGTACAAGGAATGTAAAGTAAACGCAAATAAACCGTGAATAACACAAATACCTTAGTTGATCGACGGAACTCAGGAATACAGCAATACAAAGCACTTAGGAACGAAATAAATAGGAAGTGTAAGGAAGCTAAGATGGAATGGCTGCATGAAAAATATGAAGGAATTGAAAAAGAAATGATGTTTGGAACGACTGACTCAGTATACAGGAAAGTCAAAACAACCTTTGGTGAAATTAAAAGCAAGGGTGGTAATATTAAGAGTGCAACGGGAATTCCACTGTTAAATGCAGAGGAGATAGCAGATAAGTGAAAAGAATACATTGAAGGCCTCTGTGAGGGGGAAGAATTGTCTGATGTGATAGAAGAAGAAACAAGAGTCGGTTTAGAAGAGATGGGGGATCCAGTATTAGAATCAGAATTTAAAAGAGCTTTAGAGGACCTAAGATCAAATAAGGCAGAAAGGATGGATAACATTTCGTCAGACTTCCTACAATCATTGGGAGAAGTGACAACAAAGTATGAGTCTGACAACTTCTGACTTAGCGAAAAATATCATCCTCTCAATTCCGAAGACTGCGAGAGCTGGCAAGAGAGAGAATTATCGCACAATCAGCTAAACAACTCATGCATCCAAGTTGCTGACAAGAATAATATACACAAAAATGGAAAAGAAAATTGAGGATTAGGTGACGATCAGTTTGGCTTTAGGAAAGGTAAAGGCACGAGAGGTAGTTCTGACCTTAAGTTGTCACGATTTTCCGTTAGTGTTGCTTCCATCATACATGTTAATACGATTTGTTGATTTGGAAAGAGCGTTCCACAATGTTAAATGGTGCAAAATGTTCTAAGTTCTGAGGAAGATAGGCGTAAGCAGTAGGAAAAGACGGGCAATACACAATATGAATGTACAAGAACCAAAAGGGAACAATAAGACTAGAACACCAAGAACAAATTTCTTGGATTAAAAATGGTGTAAGACAGGGATGTAGTCTGTCCCCCTGCTGTTCAATCTACACATCGAAGAAGCTCTGACAGAAATAAACGAAAGATTCAAGAGTGGGATTAAAAATCCAGGTAAAGGGATATCAATGATAAGATTCTCTGATTATATTGCTAGCCTCATTGAAAACGAAGATGAATTTCAGAATGTGTAGAATGGAATGAACAGTCAAATGAATACAGAATATCTATTCATAAGTAAACCAAACAGAGACGAAGGTAATGAGAAGTAGCAGAAATGAGAACAGCAAGAAACTTAACATTAAGATTGATGGTCACGAAGTATATGAAGTTAAGGAATTCTGCTACCCAGGCTGTAAAATAACCAATGACGGACGGGGGGAAGAGGACATCAAAAGCAGACTAGCAGCAGCAAAAACGGCATTTCTACATCTGCATCTACATTTATACTCCGCAAGCCACCCAACCGTGTGTGGCGGAGGGCACTTTACGTGCCACTGTCATTACCTCCCTTTTCTGTTCCAATTGCGTATGGTTCGCGGAAAGAACGGCTGTCTGAAAGCCTCCGTGCGCGCTCGAATCTCTCTAATTTTACATTCGTTATCTCCTCGGGAGGTATAAGTAGGGGGAAGCAATATATTCGATACCTCATCCAGAAACGCATCCTTTCGAAACCTGGACAGCAAGCTACACCGCGATGCAGAGCGCCTCTCTTGCAGAGTCTGCCACTTTAGTTTGTTAAACATCTCCGTAACGCTATCACGGTTACCAAATAACCCTGTGACGAAACGCGCCGCTCTTATTTCGATCTTCTCTATCTCCTCCGTCAAGCCGATCTGGTATGGATCCCACACTGATGAGCGATACTCAGGTATAGGTTGGACGTGTGTTTTGCAAGCCACCTCCTTTGTTGATGGACTACATTTTCTAAGGACTCTCCCAATGAATCTCAACCTGGCACCCGCCTTACCAACAACTAATTTTATATGATCATTCCACTTCAAATCATTCCGCACGCATACTCCCAAATATTTTACAGAAGTAACTGCTACCAGTGCTTTTTTCGCTATCATATAATCATACAATAAAGGATCCTTCTTCCTATGTATTCGCAATACATTACATTTGTCTATATTAAGGGTCAGTTGCCACTCCCTGCACCAAGTGCCTATCCGCTGCCGACCTTCCTGCATTTCGCTACAATTTTCTAGTGCTGCAACTTCTCTGTATACTACAGCACCATCCGCGAAAAGCCGCATGGGACTTCCGACACTATCTACTAGGTCATTTATATATATTGTGAAAAGCAATGGTCCTGTGGCACGCCATAGGTTATTTTAACGTCTGTAGACTTCTCTCCATTGATAACAACATGCTGTGTTCTGTTTGCTAAAAACTCTTCAATCAGCCACACAGCTGGTCTGATATTCCGTAGGCTCTTACTTTGTTTATCAGACGACAGTGCGGAACTGTATCGAACGCCTTCCGGAAGTCAAGGAAAATAGCATCTACCTGGGAGCCTGTATCTAATATTTTCTGGGTCTCATGAACAAATAAAGCGAGTTGGGTCTCACACGATCGCTGTTACCGAAATCCATGTTGATTCCTACAGAGTAGATTCTGGGTACCCAAAAACGACATGATACGCGAGCAAAAAATATGTTCTAAAATTCTACAACAGATCGACGTCAGAGATATAGGTCTATAGTTTTGCGCATGTGCTCGACGACCCTTCTTGAAGACTGGGACTACCTGTGCTCTTTTCCAATCATTTGGAACCTTCCGTTCCTCTAGAGACTTGCGGTACACCGCTGTTAAAAGGATAGCAAGTTCTTTCGCGTCCTCTGTGTAGAATCGAATTGATATCCCTTCAGGTCCAGTGGACTCTCCTCTGTTGAGTGATTTCAGTTGCTTTTCTATTCCTTGGACACTTATTTCGATGCCAGCCATTTTTTCGCTCGTGCGAGTGTTTAGAGAAGGAACTGCAGTGCGGTCTTCCTCTGCGAAACTGCTTTGGAAAAAAGGTGTTTAGTATTTCAGCTTTACGCGTGTCATCCTCTGTTTCAATGCCATCATCATCCCGAAGTGTCTGAATATGCTGTTTCGAGCCACTTACTGATTTGACGTAAGACAAGTACTTCCTAGGATTTTCTGTCAAGTCGGTAAGACTTGGCCAAGAGAAGTATACTGGTATCAACCATAGGTCTTAATTTAAGGAAGACATTTCTGAGGATGTGCGTTTGGAAAACATCATTGTTTTGAAGTGGGACACGGACTAAGGGAAAACCGGAAGAGAAGAGAATCGAAGCCTTTGATGAGATGCGGTATTACAGAAGAATGCTGAAAATCAGGTGGCCTGATAAGATAACGAATGAGAAGGATCTCCTCATAATCTGGGAAGAAAGAAACATACGGAAAACACAGACTAGATGGGAGAGGATGGTAGGACATCTGTTAAGGTATCAGAGAATACTTCCATGGAGCTGTAGAGGGTAAAAAATGTAAAGGAAGACAAAGGTCGAAATATATCCAGCAAATAATAGTGGGAGTAGGTTGCAGTTCCTACTCTGAGATGGAAAGGTTGTCATTGGGGAGTGTTTCGTAGCGGGCCGCATCAAACTAGCCACATGACTGATGACAAGAAAAGAAAATGAGAGAAAAGACTCCTCCAAAGCTCACATATTTCTAGTGTGCTGACCACAAATCAAAGCAACAACAAGCAGGAAGACCGCTCGAGATGTTACTTTCTGCCCCTGCAAGCGCCCACCTCTTCTGCTGCGCATGGGCGGATCCACGGCAGGTTCGCATTTCTCCCTGGCGGATTAACCGTCAGCTAAAATAGCAGCTTCACCCGTTCTGCCGCTGCTTAAAGCAGGCCACCTATACGTGACATGTACTAGTTACGGGTATCGTGTAATAGTGACCTTAGAAAGTGCACGCTGGATAATGCTTCGAAGTCAGGTGCGTGAGTTAACTTTAAACGTGAATAATTTCTTGCAAAACAAAGTACTGGATTGAACATCTGTACCGTAGAAGAGTGAGAGACTAATCCTGGTTTAGCGTGGAAAAAGGTGTGCGATCGGGCAAAAGAAGAAGAACATAATTATGTTAATAATGAACTAACAAGGGATCATTTGGAAAGCAATTTATTAAATAACTGAATTCCGACTCGACAGTACGTGAAAGAGAGCATGATAGTGACAAAGAAATATAAGCTTGCACAATAAAAAAAGTGTTTAAGGTACGCCCAATTGAAAAGGATACATTCGCCGTAGCGGCGTTGTAAGTAATACCAGTGAGTGAATGTGTTTGCCGAGAGATGGCGTGGTAGTATTCGCGGTTGCACAAGCTGAATTATTCCGGTTTGGCAGCAATTTCCTCATTTCTGGAGAGCAGTTTCCGCAGCTCGTTGTGTGGTGGTTTCCTCCTCGGCAGCGCAAAGACCTGTTATCCAGTTTCTTCGCGCAGAAGGGAAGCATGCTTCACAGATTTATCGCAGGGTGAACGAGGTGTGTGGAGAGCAGTGTCCGTCTATGTCTGCGTTAAGAGGCAAAACGCGAGAACATCAAGGTCATCAGTGCCACAGTTTCGGCTGCCAGGTCACCACAGGTGACATTGCCTTTACACTGTTGGTATGGAAAGGAACTGTGCATCACCTAATCCACGAGAAGCTGCTTTGTGGCGAAATTTGCGCATAGTGGGTGCCCAAGCATCTTTCGGAGAATCAGAAGACGGCAACGGGAATTCGCCTGAACCATCTGTTTATGCATTTATCACGTAATGAATTTCATTACTCAGATTGTGCCCTGTAATGGAATGTGGTGTCGCATTTCACTCCTACCTCCAAACGGATGAGCATGGAGTGGTGGCATCCCTGCTCCCTTCGTTGACAATCAGCCCAGTCTTCCTAGAAGGCCATAAAAATGATGCTCAGTTTCTTTTTCGATGAAGGGGCACCTTTACTCATTGCCTGGCTACAACAGGATGCAACAACCAATGCTGAGCAGTACTGTAACACTTAATTGAGGCTAAAGCAGCCGTAAAGAAAAAGTGCAGGAGCAAGTCCTATAATGGGCAATATTAGACTTTGTGGCGAAGAAGGCCCGCCAGGTCCTTCAAAAATTCAGGTGGAGGTCCTGGACATCCTCCCCCGATCTCTCATTTGACTCGTGTAATTTCTTTTTATCCTCGTCTGTGTTCTGACTGGTTTGATGAGGCCCGCCACGAATTCCTCTCCTGTGCCAACCTATTCATCTCAGAGCAGCACTTGCAACTTAAGTCCTCAATTATTTACTTCATGTGTTCAAATCTGTCTTCTTCTACAAGTTTTGCCCTCTAAAGCTCCCTTGAGTACCATGTAAGTCATTCCCTGATGTCTTAACCTATGTCCTACCATCCTGTCCCTGCTCCTCGTCAGTGTTTCCCACATATTGCTTTCATCTCTGATTCTGCACACAACCTCCTCATTCCTTACCTTATCAGTTCACCTAATTTTCAACATTCGACTGTACCACCACATCTCAAATGCTTCGATTCTCTTTTGTTCCGGTTTTCCCACAGTCATGTTTCTTTACCTTACAATGCTGTGCTCCTAACGTGCATTTTCAGAGATTACTTCCTCATATTAATGCTTACGTGTGATATCAGTAGACTTATTTTGGCCAGGAATGCCCTGTTTGCTACTGCTAGTCTGCTTTTGATGTCCTCCTTACTCCGTCTGTCATTGGTTATTTTACTGCCTAGGCAGCAGAATTCCTTAACTTCACTGACTTCGTAACCATCAATCCTGATGTTAAGTTTCTCGGTGTTCTCATTTCTGCTACTTCTCATTACTTTCGTCTTTCTTAGATTTACTGTCAATCCATATTCTGTACTCATTAAACTGTTCATTCCATTCAGCACGCCATGTAATTCGTCTTCGCTTTCATTCAGGATAGCAATGATAACCTTTCACCTTGTACCTTTCTTTTATTTCCATAGTTACTTCTTGGATGTACAGCTTGAACAGCAGGGGGGCGAAATACTAAATCCCTGTGTTACACACTTTTTAATCCGAGCGCTTCGTTCTGTGGCCCCTTAAAACAATGTATGGAAGGTTAGAGGTTTACTTGTGATAAGGAAGGACAGGACACCGTAAAAAACCGGACACGTCAGGAACCCAAGAGCTTCTACACTGAAGGCATCCACTCCTTTGATTCGCAAACGGATCAGTATATTAATGTATAGTTGAGCTGTTCCACATGAGTAATTATAATATTGTTATAAAAATTTCTTTACAAATAACTGTTGCCTCCTTTTCATTTCGGCGCACTTTATAGATAAGCCTGTTTTTCTTATTTCGATTATTGCATATTTGGTTGGTGTTTATGCGTCTTTATCTGACTCATTCAGAAAACACTTCCAGAAAGACAAATGTCAAAGTTCTATCGTAAAATAATATCCTTGCAGAGATCCTTCATTATGCCGATCGCTTAGATACAGTTAGACTCACTGTGGTGACAGACTTGCAACAAGCATTGCTGCTCATGAGGAATCATACGGTCAGTCATACCAGCAGCTACTTGGTGTACCAGTTTAACTGGACTGCTGAACTACAGAGCCATAACAAGAGAGGGTAAAGCAAACCATGGTATCAGAAGCAATGAAACTGTCGACGCTTCCGCTAACAGTGCTATCCACCATGGGACAAAAAAATTATGAAATGTTCCTTACATGGAACTCCTGTGAGATGAGCCCATCGTATCAACTGAGGACGAGACGTTACGAAGCCATTCTAGCAAGCATCCCTACACGGCCGTGATACACCCTTGGCTCACCGACCAGCCAAAATTTATGACCACTGCCCACCGCGACGTCGAATGCAGCCCGGTAGCGTTGCGAGCACGTGACGCGGTAACGAAAGTATGTAAGCGTAGCAGACACGGAAGGAGGGGTTATTCATTTGTTTGTTTTGTGTTTTCTTTTACTCTGTAATCTGTATAAAAGAACAGACAGAATGTTGCACATGAATTGGCATGAATAAAGCATATAAGCTTTTAACGTAATTACAGTTCTATTAGTAATAACTAAGCATCATGATATAAAAGAGGGGGGGGAGGGATCTACATAGAAGAACTACATTTAAAAAAATAAGAAAAAGTCTGCACCTACAATTTGATCATAGGCATACAGATATCTGTTCATCCGGAATCCAGAAGGCACACAGAACTGGTCTGTTACACTATGTGGCATTGATAGATCACAAATTTTGTAATTCTGGACTACACTACTACAGCACTACACTACTACAACAAAAATGGTTCAAATGGCTCTGAGCACTATGGGTCTTAACTGCTGAGGTAATCAGTCCCCTAGAACTTAGAACTACTTAAACCTAACTAACCTAAGGACGTCACACACACCCATGCCCGAGGCAGGATTCGAACCTGCGACCGTAGCCGCCGCTCGGTTCCAGACTGTAGCGCCTAGAACCGCACGGCCACCCCGGCTGGCACTACGGCAACGCTGCACTACGGCAACACTGCACAACTGTACTTGGTTTAGAACCAAACCGTATCTCTCATCATCTGGATGGTTAGCCCTCAGCGAGCTGAGGTGCAGCTAAGGATTCACAGGGTCTGGGCAGCTGCGCCACCCAAGGTGTAGAGATTGGGTAATGGCTGTCAGGGTCTCAGGAAGTCCTTTCTGATCCTCCCTGAGGTTCATCTCCTCATTGCTCCCAGAAGATTTTTGGTGTGCCGCGTCTCGTTATTACGATTTTTCGGCCTCCTCTTGGTTGTCCCTCAGCCATGTAGGCCTCCAGTTCATAACCTAATATCTTAGCTGTAATTGAGTTGATCATATGCCACAGTTCGTCATCCCTCATTTTGTTCCTGACTGTTGCATTTCCAATTACGTTCCTATCCTGGTGTGCAAAATCATTTTTAACGGTGCATTCCCAGGCGATGTGGTCTGGGGTAGCGATTGCTCCACATTCACAACTGTTGGTGGTGCACTGTCGTAATTTTAGTAAGTAGATGGGTACAGATGAAATAGTTTCTGCAACAGTCACTTGTTTATTTTGCCACTACGCGTATTGATGGTTCACTCCATCATCGCCAAATGGAGCGTTGTTTATCTACATGGTTGACGTTGGTGAAGAGTACAAACGCCTTTCCACAGTCTCAGAGCAAGAGCAGTGTGGGTTATTTTGCGTCTTTTTGAGAGACGGTAGTGTTGTAAAATGTCTGCATACTGTTCCTTGATATGTGTCTTCCCCCACTGCACATTACACTTACTTTGTCCTAAATTGGGACTATCTAGATGTAATGTACAATGGAGAGGACACACATTAGTAGGCAGAATAAATGATGTAGTTCGTTCCAAAGACTGACAAACATGCTATTAAGAAGGTGGTCATAATGTTTTGGCCCATGAGCGTATATACCACAGAAAAATTCCGGTCACCACATTCCACCTTCTCTTTAACCATGGACGGTATAGACAGCACGCGTATTGGCTACAACTGATTGACTGTCGTGTGGAGGAGGAGACGCACCACTTCGTCTTCAGCTGCCTACTCCAACACCACACGATGATCAGTTTCCTACAGTGTTTCGTGCTTCGTAGACAGCTCCCCAAGAACGAAGACGCTACTTACAAGCCGTGATGTCACTATACAAACATATACAGGACGCTGCAGGAGGGAAGGCCAATATTTAGGGATGTGATAAAACTGTCAGTTGAGACTTTTATCCATTGTGGATGTGGAACACTGCGACTGTGGTGTGAAAAGGTTTTCAGAAATTACTGCAACCAGTCACCTTTTATGTAGATGTATTTTATTTAACCATGACCGGTTTCGAGCTGCCTAGCAACTCATCATCAGATGGTATATACATTCAGTGCTTTTTTGTACCCATTGTGTGGGTGGTTGAGTATCTGTGGAGATAAATCTTTCTGCAGGTATATATATCTCTTTTAGGAGGTATTCTTGAAACCATTGTTGTTCTTGTTTTTCACAATTTCACAAGTTAAAACTTTCTCTAGATGTATATTACTTTTATGAGGCACTGTTGGAAACATATATCTTGTTTTTCGTAATCATCGCTGAACACACTTAGCCACAGATACGAATACGGGATTTACACATTATAAACAAGCCATGTCATTCGAAGCAAAAAAGTCATATGGTTGCGTGTCCTATTCGGAATGGTTTCCGAAAAAGTGCGGGTTTAATGTATGTTGCCATTTATTTCCTGCATTGTTCACTACATTGTCCTTGTCTACAACAAACAACAGTAGTCTATTCAATGGTGCGAAAAGTGGCAATTGTCTCACAATAATGAAAAGTGTGAGGTCATCCACATGAGTACAAAAAAAAAGCCTTTAAATTTGTATTACATGATAAATCACTCAGGTTTAAAGGCTGTCAATTCGACTAAATACCTAGGAATTACAGTTACGAAAAAGCTAAATTAGATCTATCACATAAATAACCAAAGACTACGTTTTGTTGACAGAACACTTAGAGGATGGAACACATCTAATGAAAGGATTGGCTACACGCTACACTACGCTTGCTCGTTCTCCCCTAGAATACTGCTCTGCTGTATGGAACCCTTACCTGAAGTTCAAAAAAGGGAAGCTCCTTTTATATTATCGCGAAATATGGGAGAGAGTGTCGCGGACATGATAAGCGAATTACGATGGCGATCATTAAAACAAAGGCGTTTTACGTTGCGGCGAGGTCTTTTCATGAAATTTCAATCACAAACGTTGTCCTCTGAGTGTGAAAATACTTCATTGACGCCATCCTATATACGGAGAAATTTCGTCATAACAAAATGTGTTACTACAGTTCGTACAGAACGATGTCAGTGTGGTTTTTTTATTTTTTATTTATTTATTTATTTATTTTTTTTTCACGCGCTGTTGGAGAGTGTTAACAGTTCAGAAACTGTGTCAAGCTGGTTCGCAGAATCCTCTGCCAGGCACTTCAGAGTGAACTGCAGAGTGGTAATGTAGATGTAGAGGAAAGAGGACGTCGAGACGAACAATTTGACATGAAATATTTCTGTTCTAACACGTCGCGAAACTACCTCAAACTGACCTACAGAAAGTCCATTAGCTACAGCGAATGTGCGTTGCGCGAGATTTTCAATATTTTTTCTCACTCTTCGCGAAAATATCAGACTTAGATAAAAAGGAGTAGGAGCTCCTTGTGGGATATATAATATTAGTTTACCTCTGTACTGCGACACGTTTTTGCTAGAGGCCACGCTTTCGAGTTACTCAATAAAAACGCACAAAAGTGACGTTTAAAGTATTCCACCTCGGAAAGCATTCGGAACAGAGAATAAGTCCATATGAAGTTTCTTGCATCAAGTGAGGTTCCAGTCACATCGCTGAATATTCACCATTCCTCCTGAGAAGCCCTGATTTCATTTCATTTATTCAGCATGTTCCAGTACGGTATTCGTAATAGCAGATATTTAAATACCAAGATACATAAAGACGTAGTCTACTTATAACGAGCAGAATTGATGAAAAGTATTCACAATAGAAAATTTATACATGGTTTACAAGTAGAACACGATAAAAATACACTAATAATTATATTCACAACAGTAAACTTCTGTACTATCAGTATAGGGTTTCCAGATAAAACATTTTTTCAACAACTTTTAGTAACATAAATATTAATATGCTGGGAAACGTTATTAAATCGCAGAATTTTTGAAATTCATTCATGTATAGGTTTAATGGAACTGGTTTATCGACGGGCCAGCTGACTTCCTTTTCTGTAATACTCTGTATTAAGCTCGCGACACACCCATAGTAGGTGATCCACTGTTTGATCACATTCTCCACACGTACAAGCAGTAATCGGAGCTAGTCTGAACCGACTGTAGTTAGACATTAATTTTCCATGCCCGGTTAACATTGCTGTAGGATTGGATGGCTGCGTTAACTGTATGGAAAGATGATGGTGAACAGTGGGGGGAAAATTCTTTTGTGATCGCACATTTTGCAATTTCAGCCCACTCCATTTCCCATTTTTCTATCAATGCATCTTAACTTACTTCTGGCCACAGGCGAAGGGAATCTGTTGTAACTTTCCGTTGCGTTTTCTCGAGCGGCTTGTCTTCTGGTTGGTTCATCCCCAGGAATTCTTACATGTGCTTTCGTCCATTCAAAGTTAATATGCCGTTTCCTCTACACAGTTATGTAAATTTATTTCTGATCTCTTCTATCAAATATTTATGATTCCTGGAATCATTTACTGAATCCAGCGTAGTTCCACCGTGCATTTTTACAGCTGCCATTTTAACATTTTTTTTCTCGTAAGTTCTCTAGTTTATCTAAGACTTGTAAGATTACTAATTTCTCTGCATGGTTGCTGGTGCCTTTAAAATCAATAAATACACTGAAGTCTTTTAATTGTTCAGTTTGTTGCAAAATATTATTGTTTAGAACGATACTAACTCTTGCTTTGTATTTACGCCTTCTTATCAGCACTGCATTCGATTTTTGCTCATTAAAAAGGATTTTGTTGTTTCGGGCCCAAGCTGTGATTTTCTTCCATTTCTCTGTTGCAGAGCTTCTCAGCAATAATGACAGTGTCAACACGATTAAGTCATCTGCGAATGCTATCGTTTTTTGTCTACTGTGTAATCCAAATTAAACAGCACGGCTCCTCCCGTCGGAGGGTCGAGTCATCCCTCGGGCATGGGTGTGTGGGTGTGTGTGTTTGTGTGTTTGTGTTTGTGTTTGTGTGTGGGTGGGTGGGTGGGTGTGTTGTCCTTAGCGTAAGTAAGTTTGTCAGATTAAGTAGTGTGTAAGCTTGGGGACCAATGACCTCAGTGGTTTGGTCCCATAAGACCTTACCACAAATTTACATTTTTTACAAAGCAAGCAGAAAATTATACAGATTATCTCAAAAACACAGCAATGTCCATGTGGCAGCCTTTTCTCACCTTATTTTATAATTTGATGCTGTTAAACGCCAACACTGCTGTTCCATCACTGAAATACTTTTTTGCGAGATTCCTAGGACATTCAAAATGTAGTAGCGCTTTAATGATGCTGGGTCACCAAGCTGCTTCAAAAGTTCCCTCAACTTCAAGACACATCATTATTGCATACTGTCCTTCTGATATGCTTTCCTCTACGAAATTCTTAACAGCCAGCAATGCATCGACTGTCCCTCTCTGTAGAGTAAATCCATACTGATCGTTGTTTAGGAAATCTTTAGACAAAACATGGTGCATTATTCTGTTAATTAATAGCTTTTCCAATATTTTACCTTCGTATACAGTCTGTTTAATACAGATGGCTGATGGCACGAAATTTGGACCCTTTCTATTCTCTTCACCAGGTTTGAGAATGGGTACTATTTGAGCTCTTTTCCACATTCCCAGAAAGCAACCGTTCTTTAGGCAAGGTGGTTAGGAAAAACGTTATACAGTCGACAAAGGATCTTACTACTGACACCATTTTCACTAGCAGGCTTGTTTCCAGACAACTTCTTTATTATTTCCTCTATATCTGTCTGTGTAAAAGCTAAATGTTTACCGGTCCGTTGGATCGTAGAGTTAAAGATCTTAGTAGCTTATGGTATCCCGTGGCGTGAGTGTGATCGTCCTCAGACACAAAATATTCGAGCATATAGGTGGCTTTTGTTGTGTTGTCACTTCTCACTTCTCCCTGGCATTGTCATGGGGATATTAGTTCTGATTTTCCGTGATGCGATTCGATAGACTGCAATACAAAGATATTTGTTGGAGTCAAGCTGCAGTGTTGCTTGCAGGACTGGACTGTTTTTCTGTAGAGTTGTGCTATATTCCCTCTACTCTTTACAATACTGTTACCTTCATACTTCCCCCCAACTCTTCACTGCCCTTTGCCCTTTAATAAATTTGACTTATCGCGTTGGTTTTTTGCGGTTATTCAGATGTCCACCATGGGCACGCTTTCTCAGAATTCTGTGCTTGAGCTGGTTCTGTATACTGAACTACTTCAAATTCTGTGATAATAGTTTCAGTATATGTTTCCATTTGAATTTTTGCTGCCCAATTCTGGTTCAAATGGTTCAAATGGCTCTGAGCACTATGGGACTCAACTGCTGTGGTCATCAGTCCCCTAGAACTTAGAACTACTTAAACCTAACTAACCTAAGGACATCACACACATCCATGCCCGAGGCAGGATTCGAACCTGCGAACGTAGCAGTCGCGTAGTTCCGGACTGAGCGCCTAGAACCGCTCGGTCACTCCGGTCGGCCCTCTGGAGTTTGTTACTGTATCAAGCCACATGGTATATCTTGCATAGCTATCCATAGCAGTTACTAAACCAACTCCTTTATTGTAGATTATCATGTCAATTTTTTTCGCATCATATTTCATGGGTTTTATGATATCTAATTACACGCCAAAGGCAAAAAATCGCAATTTTTTTTACTATTTCTACAAATACTGTATCTTCGTCAGATGGGTGGCTGATCATAACGGAATCATTGTATTTGTTAGTTGTCCTTTCTTGGTGTCTCCTGCACTAAATATCTTGTAGCTTCTAGTCTAGTGATTACACCTACGTTTTGTCGTTAACAATATGGTTCTTGTATGAAAGAAACGTAAATTCGATATTGCGCACGAAACTGCATTAGGATAGATGTTGCAGCTCTGGAGCGCTGTAAATTTATTTGTATGCACTTGATTAGTTTTGAAGAAACAAAATCGTTTGGCTTATATTCGGTGTTGCCATCAGTGATAATCAATAAAACTGCATTAGGATAGATATTGCAGCTCTGGAGCGCTATAAATTTATTTGTATGTTCTTGATTTGTTTTTGAAGAGACAAAATCGTTTGGCTGATATTCGGTGTTGCCATCAGTGATAATCAATATTACGTTTGCGTTGCATACTGTTCACTTCTGGCATATCTACGCTACTACATTGTTCTTACTCGAACACGGAAGTGACGAAATCGTATCTCATTTAGTGGCCGTTTCTTTTTAACCGCACTTAAAAATCGCTGTGGATGAAGACGGTTGTCAATTACTGCGGTTTTTGTAAGTTGTTATCAATTAATTGCTGCAAGGCTAAAACTTCTTTAGTGTACTGTTCTTCGACCGGAAGTACTATTTTCCGATATCCTGTCGCTTTTAAACATGCTTTGAATTCTGTTGAAGACATCAGGTAATTTTTATGGATATCTTCGCCAGTGGCGCACCTCTTATTGATGAATCTGATACTGACGAACCACATTCGGATTCCGTATCTATCATCGGTTTGCTCTGTAGCACCAGATACAGGTAGTGTGTCAGTAGCAGCTGCTGCGCCTGACGCAGATTCGTCAGTCTCCCTAAATTAATGTAAATCGCTAGTTTTCATAGGACATTGACGGTTTCATTTGACCGGTTTTAATAAGAATACTATCAACACTTCAGCAGTCACTAATAACGGTATTTCTACCGGATTAAAACCTAAGTCATATTGACGTATTTTAGTACTTTTAGATGATAGTTCTAAAACGATAGGGCCAGAATCAGAGGTATATTGCTCTTTTCCAGACCGTGAGCGAGGAAGAGGAATTTTATCAATTACTTCTTGTACCGCTAATGATTTTTTATTACTGTAGTACAAGAGTGAGATATAGTTTGCTCTTTCCCAGACGGTGTTGGAGGCTGAGGAATTTTTGGACTTGCTTCTTATACCAGTGGTACGGACTTCCGTGTAGCAGCATTGTGTAAGAGAGCAGGAAATTCGCTTTCACCATCTGGAATAGTCCGTAACTGCGAGCAGTCTTTTTTAACATGACAAACACTTTTTGAGTGATGTCATACAAGTCATCCATGATAATACACACTCAAACAATTTCCTTCATAGATGATCTGTATAGCTTAAGTCGTCAAATATGTGTTGAGCAATGCGACGAAGTGATTTTATATGAGAGCATCCCTGAATACTGGAGCCCGTTGAAACTTCTGACATTTCCTAGTGCACGTCCCCATTTAGATATTTCGTTAACTGTTACAGCGTTACATTAGGGGAAAAAAACAGGTGTACTGGAACTTTTAAAACGCCTTACTGGCGTCGTTGTGTCTTTAACTCACAAATGACATTCTTGCACTAGTCTATCTACATTTTCAACAGTTCTTGTAAAAATATAAATATTTCCTCCAGATACGCGAGGGCAATGCGTAATCTTGAGGCCAGAAATAACATTACTTATAGATTTTTACATAGTCATTTGTAACGATATTGGGAACATTGTCGATGATGACAGTTTTTTCAGATGACATGACCTTATCAGTAGAAACCGAAGACTGCTGTTTTGCTGAAGTAACCGGTGTTTGTTGAGACGATTCAGTAGCGGAAGTTTCAATAGCGCGCCCATTTACGCACACGTTCGTAGCTTGGATGTTGGCAACAGCTAACTGTAGCACCGCGCTTAACAGTGAAGCAGCTCGCCATGCCGACGAAGTTGCCCTTTTCAACTCAAATACACAGGAGCCGTGTAATCTATGCTACAACTAACTAGACTACAATAACTCTTGTGACTTAGATTACAACCCAACAGATTTCGCGAACTGTAACAGTTGCTTTAAACCAGTTTGAAAGATTTTTGCAATAGCAGACAGACACGTGTGTTTACGTCCGTTGTTAATCAAAGATATGAGACACCGTACATATAAGTTACTAGGAGCTTGGCATATCAGGATATAATTACTATGTTTACAATCAGTGTAGCTATTCTCTGTGGTTCATGGGCCTATATGTGTGTGTCTAATTATACATTTATTTTGTAACATCCCATGTATTAAAAACTGGCTGAGCGGAATTTATGCTAAGGCCACAAACAAAAAAAGACGCATCTTGCTTCATGTCATACTGTGTACACTGAGGAGACAAAAGTCACGGGATAACGATAGGCACTGATACAGACGGCGGCAGTCTCCCTTACACATGGTATAAAAGTCAGGTCATTTATACTCGGGTGATTCATGTGAACAGCTTTCCAACTTGATTATACCCGCACGAGGGGAATTAACACTTTTTTTAACGCGGAATGCTATTATTTCTTGTTTCCAACATCAGCTTATTCCCCAGAATAAGCAGCTTTCACTCGGTTAATACTGGGCAGAAATCAAACCTGCATTTCGATCAGACTTCCTTAACTCCTGTGCAAAAAGGTGTGCAGTATACTACTGCATCCATTTCAATAAGCTACCATCCGAATTCAAAAATCTTACCAGTAACCCACGCGCTTTCAAATTGAAACAGAAGACTTTCCTCGTGGGTCACTCCTTCTATTCTGTCGAGGAGTTTCTTGAAAAATTAAGCTGATTCTTATTGTATTGTTGATTGCGTTTACTTAAACTTATGAACACTTTTCTCGGGTTCATAAACATTTATTTTAATTTGTTATTACTTTTATGTTGTAATTTCATGTACTTATACGTTCCATGACCTTGGAAATTTTCTCCTCAATTTGGTCCTAAGGAACTTGACGAGTAAATAAACAAATTCCGAAATTCACAGTGTCTAAAATGTGCCGAGAATGTCAAATCCCGGGTATTACCTTTCACCATGGACAGAGCAGTGGCCAACGGCCTTCACTTAGCAGCAGAGCAGCGGCGTTTCCGTAGAATCGTCAGTGCTAACAGACAAGCGGCACTGCGTGAAATAACAGGAGAAATCAATGTGAGATGAATGTACGCGTTAGGGCAGAGCGGCGAAATTTGGCGTTAGCGGGCTATGGCAGCAGACAATCGATGGGAGTTGTTTTGCTAACAGCACGATATTGTCTGCAGCGGTTCTCCTAGACTCGTGGTCATATCGGTAGAACCATAGTCTGCGCAAGTTGATGGTGGTTCCATAATGGTGTGGGTTGTGTTTACATGGAATGGACTGGATCCTCTGCTTCAACTGGATGGCTCATTGACTGGAAATGGTTACGTTCGGCTACTTGGGCCTATTCGCAGCCGTTCATGGACTTAATGTTCCCAAACAACGATGAAATTTTTATGGATGAGAATGCGCCACTTCACTGGTTCGTGAATATTCTGGACAGTTCGAGCGAATGATTTGGCCACCAAAGTCGTCCGATATGAATCTGGTCGAACATGACTGGGACATAATCGAGAGGTCAGTTCGTGCACCAAATCCTTCACTGGCAGCACTTTGGCAATTATGGACTGCTATAGAGGCAGCACGCCTCAATGTTTTTGCATGGGACTTCCAACGACTTACTGAGTCTATGCCACTTCTATTTGCTGCACTTTGCAGGGCGAACGGTGGTCCGACACTGTATTAGCAGGTATCCCATGACTTTTGTCACAACAGGTACGAGTCCCTGCAGGGAGACTAGAATTACAGCTAAAATCCGCCACCCTACGGTTGGACACTCGGCGTGCCTCTGTCCGAAAGGCTTTGGCCCCCTCCAAGGTTCATCCGCAGCTGACGCTTTACAATACACTCGATGCAGCCCCCCTACCCCCCAGGCGCCACGAAGTTTCAGTCAGCCTGTACGAGTGACGACGGCGCGTGCGATTCACGTACGAGCTGAGTCAGCACGTCAGCCAGCGCAAGGCGACCAGAATAAGTACTCGAAGCTTAGTGTTACCCGTATTTTTCCAACGAGCTGCACACAAATAATATCGTCGTTACCTACTATGTCGAATTTCATTCAGCTTACGTGTACCTTAACTAAGACTTCACACTTTAGATAAAGTTCATTACGAGTATTTTATGGAGTCCTATTGAGTGAAAGATGATGTGGTATCGATATTGCGAAAGGCATGTTCAATGTTTTGGAGATATCGAGAAGGTGAACGAAAGAAAACAGGCGAAACAAGTATACAAAACGTGTATGGATGCCAGTTGGAATGGGTCGTCTTCAGCCATAGCACCTCAGTGACAATTATGACGTTATTAACAAAGATGAGATTATGAGCCCCTAATGAAGTTAACCTTAACCTACCGACACGGTCCAGTCACATTAATGTAACCACTTGTAAAAGCTTGAACAAACACCTTTTGCAGGTGGATAGTGAGGTTCTGGGTGTTAACGACAGGGATATGGAGCCATGCCAAATCCACTTGCGTAATCAGCTGCTCTATGTTTCTAGGTTGATGGTTCATGACGTGAACAGCCTGATCAAGGTGTTCCCAAAGATGCTCCATTAAGTTTAAATCATGAGAGTTTGGTGGCCAGGTGAGTACGATAGACTCACATTTTGTAATGTACGGGTCCCTTTAGCTACGGTGGTATATGAACATTTTAAAAACTTAGCCGTTTCGGAAATGTTTTCAGCCTTGGTCCGAAATCGAGTGATTGTGCCCTTTTCGGGCGCCAGATAAATCGCTCCGTTTCCGTGCTACGACGAGGACAACAGTGTATTCCTCTTTCCCCTTCCCTCTCCCCCCCCCCCTCTCCCCCCCCCCAAACGGTTTATAAATCCTCACTGCTAGTTCTGCCATTTTCCGTCTTTGAGTGATTGTTGCACGTTGATGTCAAACATAGGCGGTGGGCAGGTTAACGTAGCTGGACTGTTTATATAGTCTAAGTTGAAAAAATCTGGCTCTCAGAAGAAATTTCAATCGTTGTACTAGTGATATTTGGCTGTGTTGATTGATGAGTTCGCCGACCGCTGGTCTACAGTTACTGATGCAGCCGCTTCTAAATCACTTCCGTTCACTCTGTTCCATCACAAAACTGATACTGATAATGAAGATAACACTAAGCCAAGCGCACCGCACAAAATATTAGTCAGACCCTGAAAGAGGATACCGTTATTGACTTGCCCGATTTGTTGCTGTATCAACGCATTCCGTCCAACGCGTGTACAAGGAATGGTGTACCGTTCGCAGCCAAGTAACAAAGCGTAAGAACAGTGGTCTTAAAAAGACACTAAACGAAAGGGACCCGAGGCGGTCAAGAGGTGTCGGTGACAATCGGTTTCAGACTCTACAGGAACTGCTGCTGTTAGTGAATGAAGGTCCAGCTCAGCCAGTTTCGCAGAGGACATTGCGTAGGGAACTGCATCCAATGGACATTTGGATTCGGGTACAATGTCACTCCTCACATGGGCAGATAAGACTGCACATCGTAAACGGACCAAACAACACAAGACGTGGACAGTACGTATCTGTATGGAGTGTGGTCCGAAAGGTCTCGAATTTGTACTTTTTTCTTTTTTTTTTTAATGACGCATAGGTGTCCAGAACACCAACAGCCCAGTGAAGCATTTAAGCCGGAGTGTGTGAAGAATATACAGTAGTTCGAGCCAGAGATAGTAATACTTAACGGAAAGTAGTCGAGTAAAATCTTCCGTTTCCCAAGGAAGTGTCATAGGTCTTGTATTGTTCCTGATCTACATAAACAATTTAGGAGACAATTTGAGCAGCCCTCTTCGAATGTTTCCGGATGATGCTGTCAGTTACCGTCATGTAAAGTCATCAGATGATAAAAACGAATTGCAATTAAACTTTAAATCACGTAAAGTGTGAAGTCATCCACACGAGCACTAAAAATTTCAGTTACACATTGCATCACACAAGTCTAAACGCAGTAAAATCAGTTGAACACTTAGTTACGACAAATAAGAATCACTTAAACTGAAACGATCACATAGATAATGTTGTGCGCAAAGCAAGCCAAAGACTGAGATTTATTGTCAGAACTTTAGAAAAGGGAACAGATTTTCTAAAGAGGCTTCCTAGACTAAGCTTGTCCGCCCTCTTCTAGAGTAGTGCTGTGCTGTGTGGAATCCGCATCAGATAGGATTGACGGAGGACATGGAAAAAGTTCAAAAAAGGGCAGCTCGTTTTGTATTATCGCGAAATAGGGAAGAGGATGCCACGGATATGATAGACGAATTGAGGTGGCAGCCTTTAAAACAAAGCAGTTTTCCGCTGCGGCAGGCCCTTCTCATGAACTTTGTCACCAAATTTCGCCTCAGAGTGTGAATTTTTTTTCTGCTTTCGCTACACATAAGGAAAAATGATCATCATAATAAAATAAGAGATATAAGAGCTCACACGGAAAGATTTAAGCGTTCGTTTTTCCCGCGCACTGTTAGAGAGTGGAATGGCAGAAAGGTAGCTTAAAGGTGGTTCCATAGACCCTCTGCCAAGCACTTAACTGCGGATTTCAGGGTACTCTCATAGATGCAGTTCAGTGATGTTTTGGGGATTGTTTTTCGTCCCATATTTGGAACCACGCATTCAGGTTACCATGAAAATGGACCAGAACGTTCATTTCAACATTATCAATGACCGAGTGTTGTCCTGTTCTCTACAGGTTCGTGACGAGTTGTGGAAGTTTGCTTCCTCCGAGCTCCCAACAGACCAGCATGAAGTCACATGTTTCCGGTAAGACGAACTCCGGGCAATCTACTGCACATAGAGTGGTCTGCAGAATCACTGGATCTCAGTATCGCATAGAAAATGTCTAGGGCTTTCTGAAACAGAAATCTGCAGCAGTTTGGTAGTACTAAGTGGTTCACCTCTGTAGCTGAGTAGTCAGCGCGGCTGACGACCGTGCGGAGGACCTGGGTTCGATTTCCGGTATTGCCAGGGATTTTCCCTTGGTGGGAGAACTGGTACGAGATGCCCTCAGTCTCGCCATGTTTCACCGAGCAGTAGCGCAGCGGCCCCAGGCCGCGGAAACTGACAGTGGCAGAGAGAATGCTGTGCTGATCAGTGTTCCCGTACTGTCTCCAGTGACACCGTTGACAGAGGAAGACACGGCGGTCGGTCGCTACCGCTGGGCCCGCCAAGTTCTGTGGGAAAAACTTTCAGTTCTAGGTTCTTATGTTGCAGTAAGTGGTCTGATCATCAATGACTGGTTCAAGCTGGGCACACTATACCTCAAGAAATTTGCATATCATCAACCTCACTGAACTAAAACCTGTTTAAAAGGTAGAGACGGTACTAGGGTGATGTCTCCTGTGTGGTGACTAATTCTTCTGTCCGGTGTGCTTGCCAACCGTAAATTAGGTGGGGAGAACCTGTCCCAACACGAAAGCGATGGTACACAGAGCTGTAGTTTACTGTCCTCCAGCGCGATCTTCCCCGCCACGGACGCGACTGCAGCGTGGCTCGCTGTTTCAAAAAGCGCCCTTGTTTCGCCACAGCGGCCCGGCGCCGCCAGAGGCTGTGATCGGCCTCGGCCAAGTAACGATCGTCGGCTGTCACGGCCTCCATTAATTTCCTGCGCCCGTGTCGCCACCCGGCCAAAAACAAACAGCCCTGCACCGCGCCGCGCCGTGATGTCGTGTACAGCCAAAAGCCCTGCGTCGGCGCCGCCGTCGGCTGCAGCCGCATTTGCATCGCAAATACTTCCCGCCATCAGCCAGGCCGGGCACCGTTATGCCACCGGCCAAGCTCTCCCATTACGCCCTATATCGAGTTTCTTCTTCCTTGAAAGACCGCCATCCGAGGCACTCTAAAAACCTGAACGTCTCCTCTCCTGTCTTCTTTCCCCACAGCTCCTCACTCCCTCATCACCCAAACAAATACGGAATTCTACGCCTGAGCAGACTGACTTCTCCTCAACCAGGCAAAGAATGTGCAGCCAATAACGAAATATTGTGTATGTAGTCTCCGTAAGCTACTATACACTCGCTGAACACAACTATCCGGACACCTATCATCGGACATTAATGCACTGAGGTGACAAAAGTCATGGGATAAGCAAATGTACAGATGACAGTAGCATCGCGTACACAAGCTTTACAAGGGCAGTGTATTGGCAGAGCTCTCATTTTCACTCCGGTGATTCATGTGAAAATCTGAATGACGTTATTATGGCCGCACGATACGTATTAAGATTTTGAATGTGGAATGGCAGTCCAAGTTGGACGCATGAGACGTTCCATTTCAGAAATCTGTGGAGAATTCAGTATTCCAAGATCCACTGTGTCAAGAATGTGCCGAGAATACCAAATGTCAGGCATTACATTTCACGACCGACAACACGGTGGCTGGCGCAGTCACTTTACAACGCCGCTGCTCTCGTTTGTTAAGTTCTCATTGCTAACAGACAAGCAACACTGCGTGCAATAACCTCAGAAATCCATTAGAACACTGTAGCGAAATTTGACGTTAATGGGCTACGTCAGCAGACGAGTGACGAGATTGTCTTTACTAATAGTATATCATCCACAGCGCCTCTCCTGGGCTCATAACAATACTGGTTGGAGCCTAGACGATTGAAAAAAGGTGGCCTGTCGGATGAGTCCAGATTTCAGTCGGTGAGAGCTGATGGTAGGGTTCGGGTGTGGAGCAAACACAAGTTGTCAACAAGGCACTGTGCGAGCTTGCAAGCTGTTGGTGGCTCCGTAATGGTGTGGGCTGTGTGTACATGGAATGGATAGGGTCTTGTGGTAAAACTGAACCGACCACTCACAGGAAAGGTTATCCTCGACTACTTGGAGACCATTTGCAGCAATTCATGGACAAAAATGGAATTTTTATGGATAATGCGCCATGTCACCTGGCTACAGTTCTTCGCTATTGGTTTTATTAATATTCTGAAAATTCCGAGCGAGATCGCCAGGCATGAATCGCATCGAACATTTATAGGACATACGAGAGGGGTCAGTTCGTGCACAAAATCCTGCACCGGTAGCACTTTCGCAATAATAGTCGGTTATAGAGGCAGCAGGTCCAATACTTCTGCAGGACACTGCCAACGACTTGGTGTGTCCATGTCACGCGAGCTGCTTCACTGCACCGGTCTAGACGAGATCCGATACGGTATTAGATGATATCCTGTTACTTCTGTCACCTCAGTGTACACGTCGTGCGTCCATCCTTTGCCTATTTTTAGTACCTTGTACTGTGATACATACCCCTGAAATCAGGTGCCTACATGTCTGTCTAGGAATGGTAGCCAATTTTTCAAGGGCCCAAACCGGAGAAGGGAGTGATGTTGGACGCTGGACTCATCTTAGATTCTGGATAATCTTTCGGCTTGCATGACCAGTCTCCATGAAACTTCTTGTTCTTGACTTTTCATCCAGAGCTGCGTTGAACATCTCCAGAGGCGGTTTTGGTCGTCGAGACCAGAACTAGGAGCACAACTGAACCATTATACCCTAGACACGAAAGCCAACCTATACTGCAAAAGCACATCTTCCGTAACTTCACTCCTGGAATACTTCATATATACACACTTTAAAAAACAGTTTGCATTACCTTGGTTTCGAGAGTTCCGGAACCTGTACAGAAAATTGGAATGCAGACCAACACAAAAATTATTTCCGCCCTTTTTATTGCTCTTGAAAATCACACATTGCATGTTGTACCACCATACAGCGAGACCTCCAGAGCTGTTGGTTCAGATTGCTGTACACACCGCTATCAGTAGCGCGTCCTCTTGCATTGATGCATGCCTGTATTCGTCGTGGCGTACTGTCCACAAGTTCATCAAGGCACTGTTGATCCAGATTGTCCCACTCCTCAACGGCGATTCGGTAGATCACTCAGAGTGGTTGGTGGGTCACGTATTCCATGAACATCCCTTCTCAATATATCCCAGGCATGTTCGATAGGGTTCATGTCCAGAGGACATGCTGGCCACTCTAGTCGAACGATGTAGTTTTCCTGAAGGACGTCATTCACAAGATGTGCACGATGGGAGCGTAAATTGTCGTCCATGAAGACGAATGCCTCGCCGAGATGCTGCCTATATGGTTGCACTATCGGTCGGAGGATGGCATTCACTTAACTTACAGCCGTTACGGCGCTTTCCATGACCACCAGCGGCGTACGTCGGCCCCACATAATGCCACCTCAAAACCTCCACCTTGTTGCGCGTGCTAGACTGTGTGTCTAAGGTGTTCAGCCTGACCGGTTTGCCTCCAAAAACGTCTACGACGAGTGTCTAGTTGAAGGCTATGTAACACCCATCGCTAAAGCGAACGTGATGCCAACCCTGAGCGGCCTATTCGGCATGTTGTTGGGACCATCTGTATCCAGCTGCAGGGTGTCGTAGTTGCAAAGATGGACCTGGCCATGGACGTCGAGAGTGAAGTTGCGCGTCATGCACACAATTTGAGTCTTAACAGAACGTCCTGTGGTTGCACGAAAAGCATTATTCAACATGGTGGCGTTGCTGTCAGGATTCCTCCGAGCCATAATCCGCAGGTAGCGGTCATCCACAGCAGTAGTAGCCCTCGAGCGGCCTGAGCGAGGCATGTCATCGACAGTTCCTGTCTCTCTGTATCTCCTCCATGTCGGTTCACTCCGAGACGCATGTGTACTTCCCTTGTTGAGAGCCCTTCCTTGCACAAAGTAACAATGCCGACGCGATCGATCAGCGGTATTGACCATCTAGGCGTGGTTGCACTACAGACAATACGAGCCGTGTACTTCCTTCCTTGTGGAATGACTGGAACTGATCGGTTGTCGGACCCCCTTCGGCTAATAGGCGCTTCTCATGCGTGGTTGTTTACATCTTTGGGCGGGTTTAGTGACATCTCTGAACGGTCAAAGGGGCCGTGTCTGTGATACAACATCTGCAGTCAACGTCTATCTTCAGGAGTTCGGGTAACTGGGATGATGTGTGTATTGCCACCAAACACAAACCCTTCCATCGGGTTGCCACAGGGTGTGCAGTTTACAGTCATCCACCGTCCTGTGGCGTCGCTTATGACAATCGCCAATGCTGAAACGTGTGACTTGTGAGGAGCTGCTCGACCATTGTACCTCATTGTTTTTAACTTCCTGTGCACATTTATTGTACCACCTGGATTCTCATAGCAATTTGGACTCACGATGATTGTTTCCCCTGATTTCGTGCATTTTTTACAACCATCCTCTGCAATGTTAGGCGGTCCTTGCCCGTCAAGGCATGAGGTCTGCCAGGTCTTCTCTTAGCTGCGGTGGTTCCTTCGCGTTTCCACCTCACTATCAGATCACCGTCGACTTGGACAGCTCTAGGAGGCTGAAACGTGCCGGATGGATTTGTTACTCAGGTGACGTCCGAAGGCTAGTCCACGTTCGAAGTTACTGTGCTCTCCTGACCGATCCATAAGCTTTACTGATAAAGCAGTATTCCACACCTTACGTGTTCGGTTCTCGTAATATCTAACAGTCAATTCTGTATTATGTAGGCTGTCTGCAAAATTTTGATCAGCTAGTTTAGGGTACTCCTTAACTCCACTGATATTTTGCTGCAAGCTTCAGTGGCTCGTTACACAGTAATAATGTAATTATGATTCAATCGGTTTGTTATCCCCAGATACCTTTCAACCCGTAAAAACACTAACAGCGAAAAACCCTGAGATCTACAATCGCCAAAACGCACTCTCAGAGAGAAGGCTTTAAGGACCGGTTGTCTTAGTTTCTGGTGGATCTTCCGGTTTGTGTGGCCACTCTCTATGAACTTTCTGTTCTTGATTTTCCTCCAGAACTGCGTTCAACATCTTCAGAGGTGCTCCTGGTCGTTAAGAGTAGAAATAGGATCACCACTGAAGGTCCCAATAAGGTATGTAAATCCTGTGAATAAGTATGAAACTAAGTCTACCTAAGTACTGTGTATGGTTGCGTGTACAACTGATGATGTACATTATGGGAATGGATTTTCTGTAGATACCACGATGCGCTGTAATATAAGTATCCAAAACGTAACAACAATCCACTTTCATAAACGTTTCGTTTCCGGTTACTATGTTTTCATGACTTTCACCAGCCGCATCACAACAGCGGCTAGCTTCACGTGGTTCGCGGTATAATGTTCCTGTAACATCACCATTTGATGATGAGCCTGCTGTGGCTCGAAAACTAGTTAACGGGATAACAAATCGTATCCAAAAACGCAACTGGCTGCATATTTATTCTCAGAAAAATCGCCAATTCTGCGTCATGCAAGATGGAGGAAGGAAGGAGATTGGGTTTAACGCCCCGTCGGCATCGAGGACATTAGAGACGCAGCACGAGCTCGGATTGTGGCAAGAATGGGGAAGGAAACCGGCCTTGACCTTTCAAAGGAACCTTTCTCGGCATTTCCCTGGAGCGATTTCGGGAAATCAGGGAAAACCTAAATGTGGATGGCCGGACGATGATTGCAATGATCGTCCTACCGAATATGGAGTCGAGAGTGCTTAACCACTGCGTCATCTCGCTCGATAACATCATGCGAGGTGGGATCTTTTACATATTGCCCTCCCCGCACACCAACCAATAACTAATTCACTACGCATAGCCAAACATATACATATACATGTACATAAACCACCATCTTTTACTGGAACGATTGGCAACATTATCCCGAAAAAATACACTACTGGCCATTAAAATTGCTACACCACGAAGATCACGTGCTACAGACGCGAAATTTAACCGACAGGAAGAACATGCTGTGATACGTAAATGATCACCTTTTCAGAGCATTCACACAAGGTTGGCATCGGTGGCGACACCTACAACGTGCTGACATAAGGAAAGTTTCCAACCGATTTCTAATACACAAACAGCAGTTGACCGGCGTTGCCTGGTGAAACGTTGTCGTGACGCCTCGTGTAAGGAGGAGAAATGCGTACCATCAAGTTTCCGACTTTGATAAAGGTCGGATTGTAGCCTACATCGATTACGGTTCATCGCATCGCGACATTGCTGCTCGCGTTGGTCGAGATCCAATGACTGTTAGCAGAATATGGAATCGGTTGGTTCAGCAGGAACGCCGTGCTGGATCCCAACGACCTCGTATCACTAGCAGTCGAGATGACAGGCATCTTATCCGCATGGCTATAACAGATCGTGCAGCCACGTCTCGAACCCGACTCAACATATGGGCACGTTTGCGAGACAACAACCATCTGCAAGTAAAGTTCGACGACGTTTGCAGCAGCATGGACTGTCACCTCGGATACTATGGCAGCGGTTTCCCTCGACGCTGCATCAGAGACAGGAGCGCCTGCGATGGTGTACTCAACGACGAGCCTGGTTGCACGAATGGCAAAACGTCATTTCTTCTAATGAATCCAGGTTCTGTTTACAGCATCATGATGGTCCATCGGTGTTTGGCGACATCGCGGTGAACGCACATTGGAAGCGTGTATTTGTCGTCGCCAGACTGGCGTATCACCAGTCGTGATGGTATGGGGTGCCATTGGTTACACGTGTCGGTAACCTCTTGTTCACAGCACTTTGAACAGTGGACGTTACATTTCAGATGCGTTACGACCGGTGCGTCTACCCTTCATTAGATACCTGCGAAACCGTACATTTCAGCAGGATAATGCACGACCGCGTGTTGAAGGTACTGTACGGGTCTTTCTGAATACAGAAAATGATCGACTGCTGCCCTGGCCAGCAAGTTCTCCAGATGTCTCACCAATTGAAAACGTCTGGTCAATGGTGGCCGCGCAACTGGCTCGGCACAATACGCCAGTCACTGCTCCTGATGAACTGTGGTATCGTGTTGAAGCTGCATGGGCAGCTGTACCTGTACACGCCATCCAAGCTCTGTTTGACGCAATGCCCAGGCTTATCTAGGCCGTTATTACTGCCAGAGGTGGTTGTTCTGGGTACTGATTTCTCAGCATCTATGCAACCAAATTGCGTCAAAATGTAATAACAGTTCTAGTATAATCTGTTTGTCCAATGAATACCCGTTTATCATCTGCAGTTCTTCTTGGTGTAGCAATTTTAATGGCCAGTAGTGTGTTAATATGGATCCTGTCCCTAGAGAGAGACAAAGATTTTCGGGAGGTTTCCATTAGTCATCAGGCGAATGATGATACTCCCAGAATGACAGCCAGTCGAGGAATATTTTAGGGAATTTGTTTAAAAAATTTATTTCAGAGGCCCAGTCAGATCTTTACAAGTTTTCTCCCAGAGCAACTTCAGCTGTGCCAACGTTACAAAAGTTGGCTGCCTTTCAGAACCGAGGCAGTTCTGTCCAGTTAAAGCTGCTGACAAGAGACGCGTTGAGCCATCTCCTGAAACCGGTAGCTAGTTCACGCCATTGGCTTCAGCCAATAACGAGCGTGGGATACACGTCACGTGTATGGACACCGGGGCGTTCTACGGTGCAGAACACAGTTGCTTCTCTCTCTCGTGATCCAGACCTCGAGCGGAAGAGTCATCTTTTTGGAAGGCAGAGCCTCTGGCCACCGACATCAATTAACATTTACCGTCTCACCATCCGTTTCCCAATTCAATTAGTTGTTCGATCTCCTAGACAGGCCTTAACCTGGTAATTCCGACTCTAGGCGCGCTCCTCGTACACCACACATTGAAGTCTATTCTCTGAGCACTATGGGACTCAACTGCTGTGGTCATCAGTCCCCTAGAACTTAGAACTACTTAAACCTAACTAACCTAAGGACATCACACACATCCACGCCCGAGGCAGGATTCGAACCTGCGAGCGTAGCGGTCGCGCGGTTCCAGACTGAAGCGCCTAGAACCGCTGGGACATAACAGTCTGCTGTTTGACCTCCTATGCATTTTCGTCGCAAGCAAAATCCAACAACTTTGTTACCCCGTTTCTTGCCAATGTACATACCCGTTGGGATTACCGAAACAAAAACAAAAGAACGAAAAATCATATAAATGGTTTGAGGTTCTCAGAAAAACCAAATCGTGCTGAAGCAATGAGGAACTGAGACAGACAGAAAAAAACTACTGCTGTATTATTTCGAGAGACAGTTACTTCTCTACAGGTATTTGAATTATTCGGATATCTCACGACCTTCCGTACCAATAGGAGAAACGTGTTCATCATTTCTACGGCTTAGCGAATGGGCAGTTTCGCTTCTGTATGCCTGCGATAAACTGCGTCCTCCGCGCGTCTATGTCGTGCTTGGGCTCGGGCTATCGCGTCTTACTTCATTCTGCAGACATGGCTGGCATGCCGGAACGGCGCCCGTGTGCCGCAACATCCCGCTGTCTCGCCGCCAACCTCGGAATGTAGTCTGTGCTTCCAGACTTTATTAGGTTCCTGTCGACAGCGTGTCTCCCTTGTCACGAAGCATCTAGATTGCTCCCGCGGTGAAGCGGTGCCTTCCTCGCATCTTATCCTAAGGGCTCTCTTTCTTTTTACTTACACTGCTGCAAGCCAGATATATGTTCATTCAACTATATCTTCACTGAATCAACACCGTCTTCAAGAGACAGGAAACAAAATAATTGCATCAGTGTTTTGTAGTGTCGCTTCATAGCTCCTTTATCTCTCTCAAAAGGTAAAGCTAGTTATCGTAAGCACCGATTTGTCCGCCCCCGGTAGCTGAATGGCGCCGGCACGGTAGCTCAGCGTGTTCGGTCAGAGGGTTAGCTGCCCTCTGTAATAAAAAAAAACTGAGTTAATCGATCAACAACGAACTTAAACGGATGTCTTAAGACGTCCGCTCCGAGCAGATGCAACGAACAAAAAAAAGTCAGCGTGATAGAATGTCAATCCTAAGGGCCCGGGTTCGATTCCCGGTTGGGTCGGATATTTTCTCCGCTCAGGTACTTGGTGTTACGTTGTCCCAATCATCATCATTTCATCCCCATCGACGCGCAAGTCGCCGAAGTGGCGTCATATCGAAAGACTTGCACCCAGCGAACGGTCTACCCGATGGGAGGCCCTAGTCACAGGAAGAAAAAAAAAGAACCGATTTATCGATCGAATCAAACCACTGCAGTGTTTCGCTGAGAGCAGGAATAACTCTGACGACTTTGTATATGTATCACTGAAGAGCGAAGCCGCCATTCATTTTCTATTTATTTATTTATTTATTACGTAAAAACGAAAATGAACCTGTATAGTAATCAAAACATAGCTCACTTAACAATACGATATACCAAAACATGTTTTCGTGGATACTAATTATTCTGTGTAAACATTTAATTCTTGTCAGCTCAAATAAAGTTCGCTTTTTCCCCTGCCAACCAAACGGATGGTTTATTCAGTGTCACTCGCTTACCAGCAACCCTTCTGACACTCCACTCCTTTTCGCATCCGTCAGACACCAGAAAAAAATACCCTGTGAGTGCGTTAGCGTCGCTAGAATCTTAAGTTAGGAGTCGACCCTTATTCTAGGACAGAGGACATGGGAATTTAGCTGTACACAATTTGTTTGATTTCAGAATTATTGTCAAAGAAATACACGAATTTACGTAAATTGTGACATGACACTTACAGGACATTTACCAATATATCAATATTTGCATTACGTCCTGTTCAGTAGAAATAACCCTAAACACGACAGTAAAAACATTTAAATACAACGTCCTCTACAAGATTACTACTACTACTATTACTAAAAATGGCACTGAGCACTATGGGATTCAACATCTCAGGTCATCAGTCCCCTAGAACTTAGAACTACTTAAACCTAACCAACCTAAGGACATCACACACATCCATGCCCGAGGCAGGATTCGAACCTGCGACCGTAGCGGTCGCGCGTTTCCAGACTGTAGCGCGTAGAACCGATCGGCCACCACGGCCGGCCTCCTTCTGTTACTATTACTATTACACCGGGAAGTTGGCCAATATTACGACAAATCATCCGATTCCAGTACTAAGTTCGGTACTATTTAGGATGACAATCAATCTGTGGAGGATGGTTAGTTTTTGTGACAAGATGAGCAAAAGATTACTCAAGGTTGCTCGAGTTCACAGAGGACGCAGGCTGGTGAACCAACAAATTTATGCCTCTGCCAGCGGCAATTACCTTTTAGCTGCGCTGTGCTATTGGCTGCATGGATGCTCTCACACTCTGAAAATTCTATAAAAAGCTAGCCAAAATCCTTACTGATATTATCTCTCCTACGTTTCTCGTTGGGCGAGAAAACAAGCACTCATCGCTAGTCTGGAAAATATGGCGATATACAAGTGAATGCCCTCTCCGTTTTCACAAGAATAATTAACTACGTGGCTGTTTCGTTTCTCTACCATCGGACCTCAACGATTCTTCAGCTAATTTCTAGCTGAATGCCAGCCAAAATGAACTTCGTGTTCACACAGAATTGCTCTTTTGGCGTCGTACAGAGCGTGATGCCCCCTGTTCTACACTCCGTACTGGTTCAGAGGAGAGTCCCCGAATTTTTCGGTCTTGCGTCTTTCGCAGCAAACTGTCCCCCACCTGTGTCCTTTCGTGCTTCACATCACGGCTTTTTCGAACCAATAGGAACGTTCCTTTCATCGTGTGGAAACTACCTCTGCTAGTCGCAAAGGGCCTACCTTTAAACTGCGTCGAAATATCGCCCCCTTTTTACGCTTTCTGAGTTTATTTCAGCCAATAGGACATCTTGTGCCCGCTCCTGACGCCTAAAAGTTACACGTGTACACCACGAGCATACCACAAGCATTTCACATGATCAACTGTGTCGCTGGTCTGTTAGTATCCATCTGGAAATTCCCCAAAACAGTTTTCTAAAGAATTTCTGCGTCACAATTAGCGTTGGCCCATTACCTGCTCTCCTCGATGTATGGCCTGGCGTGTTCATTGTCCCTCTCGCCGTGGGTCACCAACTCATTTTTAGAAGTGTTTCGTCGTACTCAGGCCGTGACGACGCAACTTTCGTCTGCCCCTAAACTAAAACGTTTCCTCCAGCAGTTTTTTTTACCACCTTATGCTCACTGACATGCAGGATTTGGGTTTGGTGCGTTAATACTGTTGAATTGAGTTTCATCCCTTTCCTATACATTTTAATAGTAAAATCTGCTCATTAGCGCCAAAGTATGTCAGGTGACATATTCCTCTACTTGTTACGACATACAAAACCTCTCATGTAAGGTGCGAAATTGACATTCATTTAATCTGCCACTTTACATCATTTTAAATAGAAGAACCACCATAAAAAATGGCCTTTGAAAAACTGGTGGTGGTGGTCATAACTTCCTTGCATTTTCTGGTGAAACATAGTGCAGCTAAAGTCATTTGTCACTCTTACAAATAAAGCCACCTAGACGGCTTAACGCATTTTTCGTTTATTGTCCATCTGAGTTGTTGCGATTTTCAAATCTTTGAAGTTGGAAGTAACATAATACTGACTAGTACACATTATGAGTAGACGAAAGTAAAAGTAAAGAATGGACAGAGATATGAAAACACCAAAAATACATCGGCATGTCTAATACGCTGTAAGAAGACCATTGTCATTCAAAACAAATTCGATTGTCTCTGAATAGATAAATGTCTTGATTGGCCTTCAGGGGAGTCTTATACTCATTCTTACTGCAAAATAGTAGCGAGTTCAGCGAAAAACGCTGTGTGTGGATAGCAATCACAAACCATTCTCTCAAAAACAGACAATAAATGGCCAGTAAAATTGAGATCTGTTGACCGTGGTGGCGGCCAGAGGAAGATGCAACAATTGATCCTCATACCCACAAAACCAGTCCTGGATGATGCGGGCTGTGTGAACAGCGGCACCTTCGGGAACAAAACTTGTACCTGATCAGCCGAAGTGGCCACACAATGATTGGCAGTAATGCGACTTTGCAGAGTAGTCATGCAGTCCATGGAACACCAGAAATGGCTGCCCATCATCACTCAACCCCTGCCGTACTTCACTCTTGCAGCGTAAACTCTGCGAGAAATTGGAGACATTGTGAAGCAAGACTTAGCGAACAAATGACTTTCTTCCTCTGTTCCATGGTCCAGATTTTATGGCTTCGGCCCCACGTTTTCCTTTTACGAGCATTCGCATCTCTGAGGAGTGGTTGTGTAATTGCAACTCGCCCGGCAGTTCTCTGTTTATGTACTCCTTCCGTGTTGTATTGGGCTGACACGGTTCGCGAGTGCGACGTTCAGTTCTACAGTGACTTTTGCAAGCTGTCCCATCTTATTTTTCGGACAGTCCTCTAAAATGACAGTCAGCCACACACTCTTTCACTTTGTGTCTTAAGGGACGATGTGTTTCCGCTTTCGCTGTATGCATTATAAAACATCGACAAGATGCCTCTCGAAATAACCAACTTTTCAGCACCTCTGGCTATGGAAGCACCCACCACATGGCCCGCCAGGCTAGCCACGCGGTCTAACACGCTGCTCCCCGAATGGGAAGGCGTGCCGGTCCCTGGCACGAATCCGCCGGGCGGATTAGTCTCGAGGTCCGGTGTGCCGCCCAGCCTGTGGATGGTTTTTAAGGCAGTTTTCCATCTGCCTCGGTGAATGCGGCCTCGTTCCCCTTATTCCGCCTCAGTTACACTATGTCGACGATTGCTGCACAAACACTATCTCCACATACCCGTACACCATAATTGCACTACCACACGAACATCTGGGGTTGCACTCGACTGGTATGAGACATTCCAAGGAGGAGGAGGAGGAGAGGGGATGTCCACTGAGGCCGAACCGCACAATAACCCTGGGTTCGTTGTATGGCAGCGGTGGGGTGGGTGGACTGCTGTGGCCTGTTGTGGGTTTGTGAACCACTGAAGGCTACAGTGGGATGAAACCTCTCCATCGTTTCTAGGTCCCGGGTTTAATACACAATATACACACTCATCACACGAGCGCCAACAACTCGCCGACGTTCAAATTCACTTACCTCCGTTATAGTGCACTCACAACTACACAGAACAGTGTTTTGACCGCGACTGACACTTGCAACGATTGAGGGTAATGCAGGGTTGCTCTTCGTGGTCAAATACAAGAGTGCAAACCGCAATCTTGGCAGATATGGCAATCTTGGCCAATACGTTCATATGTCGCCGTGTTTGAATATTTTTGTCCAAAATCTGTGTAATTGTAGTGTGCTAAAAACAAAGACCTTATTTTTGAGATGCTTTTCCATATCATTCTACTTTGTATTTTCCCATATAATAATTAGGAAAACAGTTTAGTCCATAGGTTCATTTTACCTACACATTGTCTGGCAGCACATATAATACGCAATGCAGATGTTCAAATATTTATTTGGCAACATAGGTTGCTAAATTCTACGCAAGAGTAAAAATAAGTAGAGATCATTTTAGTGGCTGAGAGTGCTGCTACTAATTTCGATTTGTCACTCCATCTTCACAACAAAGTTCGAAAGAGAGTAAATTATCAGTGTATACACACACATATATAATATAAAATTACGTGGGAGCTAGTATCGGATGCCTAAGCCCGTTATTAGCGGCACCTACTTTGTGGAAGACACCTTGTCTTTTATATACTTTTATGTATAGCGTTTTGTATTGCTTAATATGACTATTTCTCACATCATTTATTTTCATAGCGCAAGCCAAAGACGTTTCCCAATAACTGTCATATAATTATCTAATTATGTGATACCTGTAATCAGTGTATTAATGTTGGTTATTGTGTAGTTGTCAATGGTGATGTGCTGTACATCCACAATTAGGCTGGTGCTTGCGTTCGTAATTCTTGTTTCGCATGTTGGTATTCCAGCTGTATAGGTTGATTTATCGATGATCATTCTTTATTTGTACTTCACTGCTGTTATTAGAGTTCGAATACTGTCATTTATTAAGAGTGAGTGAAGCTGTGGACGCTGGAAAATTGAGTACGTAATGCAGAAATCGGAACATATCTGACATCTCTTACTGATTAAGTAACAGCGGCGGAGGCAACCATAAACATTGTATTTCATGAGAATTATGCTATTTGACAGAGCAAGTCAAGAAAATGGTTTCCTCTTGTAAGGAGGATCGTTTCGACATTATTAACTCTCCAAGGTTAGGACGCCATTCGCGGTTTGAAGAAGATCGTTTAAACTCATCAATCCACAATGACGAACGTCAGTATACTCAAGAACTGGCAAATGTGATGAACTGTGACCATTCCATCGTCGTGCGACATTTGCATGCAGTATGAGGAACGTCAGGAAATCAGTTATGTGGCTACCGCATGCAGTAAATTCAATATGTGACGACACGTGCAGCTCTGGATCGTCGACAATACCGACCATTCCTGTCCTGTACCGCTACTGGAGACGGAAAACGGTGTCTCTATGCTAACATAAAGAAGAGAAAGGAATGGTTGAGGCGAAACGAAGTGTCAGCACCCCATACGAAAGATGTTACGCTTTTAGAGCGTCCACAGGTCGCGGTGTAGTGGGTTAGCATTGTTGCCTCTGGATTACGGGGTCCCGGGTTCGAGTCCCGGGCCGGGTCGTCGATTTCCTCCGTCCTGGGACTGGGTGTTTGTGTTGTCCTGATCTTCCCATCATCATTCGAGACGTGGCGAGACTGTAAATAGAAATATTGGGAACTTGTACGGGCGCTGATGATCAACATGTTGGGCGCCCCACAAACCAATATCATCCACGCATCTGGAGGAAGAGCGACGGTGAGGTATAATTCACCTGATCTTGCGCCCTCAGCCTGTCATCTTTTCCGCTCTGTATTGAAAAACCTTGAAGGAACTTCCTTTCGGATGCGCTCCGAACTAGGCTCCACAAGTTGTTCGCCTCAAAACCCCGTGACGATGAAGCGATATGTTACACAAGCGTTGGCAGGCTGTTGTAAACGGTAAAGGAGAATATATTATTCATGAGTGACGTCTCTTTTATGTACACTACTGGCCATTAAAATTGCTACACCACGCAGATGACGTGCTGCAGACGCTAAATTTAACCGACAGGAAGAAGATGTTGTGATATGCAAATGATAACCGTTTCAGAGCATTCACACAAGGTTGACGCCGGTGGCGACACCTATAACGTGCCGACATGAGGAAAGTTGCCAATCGATCTCTCATACACAAACAGCAGATGACCTGCGTTGCCTGGCGAAACGTTGTTGCGATTCCTCGTATAAGGAGGAGAAATTCGTAGCATCCTGATTCCTACTTCGATAAAGGTCGGATTATAGCCTATCGCGATTGCGGTTTATCGTATCACGACATTGCTGCTCGCGTTGGTCGAGATTCAATGACTGTTAGCAGAATATGGAATCGGTGGGTTCAGGAGGGTAATACGGAACGCCGTGCTGGATCCCAACGACCCTCGTATCACTAGCAGTCGAGATGACAGGCATTTTAACCGCATGGCTGTAACGGATCGCGCAGCCACGTCTCCATCCCTGAGTCAACAGAAGGGAACTTTCGCAAGACAACAACCATATGCACGAACAGTTCGACGGCGTTAGCAGTAGCAGGGACAATAAGCTCGGAGACCATGGGTGCGGTTACCCTTGACGCTGCATCACAGACAGGAGCGCTTGCGATGGTGTACTCATCGACGAATCTGGGTGCACGAATGGCTACAGTCTGGAACCGAGCGACCGCTACGGTCGCTGGTTCGAATCCTGTCTCGGGCATTGATGTGTGTGATGTTCTTAGGTTAGTTAGGTTTAAGTAGTTCTATGTTCTAGGGGATTGATGACCTCAGAAGTTAAGTCGCATAGTGCTCAGAGCCATTTGAACCATTTGAACCATTTGTGAACGGCAAGAGGTGGTTCTGGGTACTGATTTCTCAAGATCTATGCACCCAAATTGCGTGAAAATGTAATCACATGTCAGTTCTAGTATAATATATTTGTCCAATGAATACCCGTTTATGATCTGCATTTCTTCTTGGTGTAGCAATTGTAATGGCCAGTAGTGTATATCTGTTGTGTTATTAAACTTACAATGCGACTACCTTACCGAGATAACAACGAATTCTAGAAATTGTCTTGAACCAACTCTTCTATTTAATTAAAAATTCGATTCTCCCTTACAAATTACACTGTCGCCCTTAAAATGTTTGAAATTTGAACGGCTACCAAAATACAAAGTCAACCCCGAAACAAATTTCGTGCAAATTGAACATTTTCAATTCATCGTCAGTTTAACTTTGCACTAGAGTCAAAGCGGCAAGCTGTTCTTACCTCGATTTCTAGAAAATTTTGCTTTTGCGGACTCAATGCATGATGACGAAAAATGTACAATTATCACTTGCCGATAGATGCTGTCAATTTTGATTGATTGTACGTTATGAACTTAAGGCTAGTTTTCTCAAAGCCTGTAGGATGTTGAGCCATAAGATCGCACAGTATTTAATTTTAGGTTCTACACAAGGTATCTGCCAAATATGAGCCGAATGGTTTGGAGGAGAGTGGGTCCTCCCCCTTTTAAGTGAGGGGGGGGGGGGGAGGGGGCGAACGTAAGTAATAGGAAGCAACACACATTTTTTCCGTAAGCGCATTCCGCATTTACAGTCGCTGCCATCAACCACCGAGGCCAGTGTCAACTTTGCGCGAATATTACGCAAGATATAAAAGGGCAATGCTTTGGCGGTGCTGTTACTTGAACTCAGGTCGTTCTTGTGGGAGGTACGACCGTACGAATAGTATTGACAGATTTTGAACGCGGATTGGTAGTTGGATATAGACGCATGGGACAGAGCGTTTCGGAAATCGTTAGGTAATACTCGGTGTTAAGAATGTGACTAGGATATCAAATTCCAGGCATTAACTCTCACGACGGACAACGCAGTGGCCGTCGGCCTTCACCTAAGGACGGAGAGTATCTGCGTTGGCGTAGAGTTGTCAGTGCTAATAGACAAGCAGCACTGCATAAATCGATACGTGACGTACGACGAACGTATCCGTTAGGACAGTGCGGGGGAATTTAACGTTAATGGGCTGCGGCAGCAGACGACCGACGCGAGTGCCTTTGCTAACAGCACGACATGACCTGTAGCGCCTCTCACGGGCTCGTGACCGTATCGGTTGAACCTTAGAAGACCTGGTCAGATGAATCACGATTTTAACAGGTAACAGCCGATGATAAGATTTGTGTGCGCCGCAGATTCCAAGAAACCAGTTGTCAACAAGGCACTGTGCAACTTGATGGCGGCTCAATAATGGTGTGGGGCTACGTTTCCATGGAATGGACCAGGTCCTCTGCTCCAACTGAACCGATCTTTGACTGGAAACGCTTATCCCCGTCTACTTGGAGACCATTTGGAGCCATTGACGGAACCGAGCGAGATGCCGCAATGGGTAGACACTGGACTCGCATTCGGGAGGTCGACGCTTCAATCCCGCGTCCGGCCATCCTGATTTAGGTTTTCCGTGATTTCCCTAAATCCCTCCAGGCACAAACCGTGATGGTTCCTTTGAAAGGGCACGGCCGACTTCCTTCCCCGTCCTTCCCTAAACCGATGAGACCGATGACCTCACTGTCTGGTCTCCTCCCCCAAAACAACCCAACCCATTCACGGACTTCATATTCCCGAGTAATTATGGAATGGCAGTGCGTCATATCATGGGCCCCTGCTGTTTGCAGTTGCTTTGTAGAACATTTTGAGCAGTTCGAGAGGATGATTTGGCCACCCAGATCGCCCAACATGTATCTAATCGAACCCTTGCGGGCCGGCCTTGTGGCCGAGCGCTTCTAGGCGCTTCAGTTCGTAACCGCGCTGCTGCTACGGTCGCAGGTTTAAATCCTGCCTCGGACATGGATGTGTGTGTTTTCCTTAGGTTAGTCGGGTTTAAGTAGTTCTAAGTCTAGGGGACTGATGACCTCAGATGTTAAGTCCCATAATGCTCCGATCCATTTGAGCCCTTACGGTAAATAATCAAGAGGTCAGTCCGCGCACGAAATTTTGCAATTATGGACGGATATAGATACAGTATGTCTCAGTATTTCTGCAGGGGACTTCCAAAGACTTGTTGTGCCCATACCGCGACGTTTTTTTTACATTACACTGGGCAGGAGGAGGTCCAACACGGTTTTAGGACGTATGCCATGACTTTTGTCATGTCAGTGTATAACACGAGAAGCAAAACGCTTGTACCGCTGTGCCCCCCGGCTCCCCGTGCGTGTACATAAGCGATCCTTGTTTCGCCTGGAGTGAGAGTCCCCTCGCGAGGGGCTTGCTGGCCGGCCGGCAGATAAGCGAGAGAAAGGACATCCGCGTTGCGGCGAGCGCGCTGCGCTGTGTCGCAACCCGGCGCTCTGCAGCCGCGTCCCGCTGTGGCGGCCGTGCGGCCGCTACGCGGAAAAGTGCTCTCGTTTTCCGCGCGCGGCGCCGCGTGATGAAACAGGCGCTCGTTGACTCGCCGCCAGACGTCGCGTCAGCGGACGGCCTGTTTAAGCCCGCCGGCCCTGCGACAGCTCTGCCCTACACGCGCAGCACTTCCAAAGCTGCCACCAATTGTACTCGCCAGTATTAAATGCACAAGAGGTACGAAGGTTGGAACTTCCGTAGTGGCAACAACAAAAAGTAATTACTGTAGAGAAATGAAATTTCGGGAATACGATTGTCTAGCTAACATATTTAAGCCATTAACTTCACAAGTTAACGTAAGCGCGAGATAAGCCTTTGCAGATGTGAAATGCTGGTACCTTAATAACCGGTGTAACCGCCAGAATGTTGAATGGAAGCACGCAGACGTGCATGAATTGTATCGTACAGGTGGCCGATGTCAGTTTGTATAAAGAGTTCCATGCCTGTTGCACTTGATCGGTCGAAGAAAAGACAGTTCACATTGCTGTGAGCACTATGGGACTTAACTTCTGAAGCCCTCAGTCCCCTAGAACTTTGAACTATTAAACCTAACTAACCTAAGGACATCACACACATCCATGCCCGAGGCAGGACTCGAACCTGCGACCGTAGCGGTCGCGCGGTTCCAGACTGTAGCGCCTAGAACCGCAATGACAGTTAATGGATGGAGTGCAGACCATGTTTTCAGATCAGTCACTCATGTCTTACTGAACATGTTCCAGACACAAGAGAGGTCCAAAGAACAGCGAAACATGTAGTGAGTGAACTTTTCCAGAAAGACGTACAATTCCTTCAAACTGGAATGCATGTCCGCGTCATTGTCTCCGACAGAAGCAACTAACACAGACCCCGGAAGCGACAAATACCAAGAACCCATCACGTTCGCTGCTGTTAGTAGAACAACTACTACGATCCTTCTCTTCGTCCAGACAAGAGGAATAAGAACCACTAATGACAATCGGCTTTTCGGGCGGGAAGGAGCGCCGCCTCCGACACGAATCCGCCCGTCGGATTTGTGTCCCGGTCCGGTGAGCCGATCAGTCTGTGGATAGTTTTTAGGCGGTTTTCCATCTTCCTCGGCGAATGCGGGCTGGTTCCCCTTATTCCGACTCAGCTACACTATGTTGGCGATTGCTGCGCAAACAAGTTCTCCACGTACGCGTACACCACCATTATTGTATCACCTTTCCATGGGTGGGGAGGGGGGGGGGGGGCTCCACCGGGAGCCAAACCGCACAATAACCCTGGGTTCGGTGTGGGGCGGCGGAGGGGTGAAGTGGGCTGCGGTAGTCGTCGTGGGGTTGTGCACCACTGCGGATGCGGCGGAGACGGAGCCTCTCCATCGTTTCTAGGGCCCCGGTTATCATAACATAACGTAACTGATGACGACACTCGCGACGCACGTCATCGACATCGTAGCATTACGCGTATTTAGGTGAGCTAATCGGCCGCCCGGTATAGGTACGAGGTGAGATGAATTTGTTGTACGGTTCAACGCTAGCGGGCCCATTATCTTAGCGTGTGCCGCGGCAGTTCTGGCGTCCGGCTAGGTAACCGGTAAGGGCGAGTCCAGGTGCAAAGACAAGCAGCGTCGCCGGAAACGGGTAAATCGCCTTGCTGGGAATTTGGACTGTCGCTCGCGTGCACTTGGTGCAGGAGTCAATCTGCAAGAAATGGCGGAGTGTCAGATAAGCCGAAAGATAGAATCTTACAGCTCCTTGAGAGTCCATAATAAATTTACAATCAAATATTAGTGCAAATCTGGATACATCGGCCGTCTCAGAGAAAGCAGACACTTTAGAACTAAGGAAGTTGATATTTCACGGTGGGTAAACATTTTCACAATCAACCTCTGAATTACCTAATGCCGGCCGCGGTGGCCGAGCGGTTCTATGCACTACAGTCTGCAACCGCGCGACCACTACTATGGCAGGTTCGAATCCTGCCTCGGGCATGGATGTGTGTGATGTCCTTAGGTTAGTTAGGTTTACGTAGTTCTAAGTTATAGGGGACTGATGGCCTCAGAAGGTAAGTCGCATAGTGCTCAGAGCCAATTACCAAATGTTAATCGCTTCATGCAATGTCTCGGATAATAACATTGCACTATAGCTATCGTTAATGGAAGTTACTCATATCTGTACCTACTTCATTTTTTGATTTGCGACGTCTTGTATAGCTTTTATTACGAAAATGTTAGTCACAACGTTGTATTCTCCGCATTTCCACACCAAATGAACACAGGGTGGGTACGTCATATTTTGTCATACTTGTGGTTTTATTTAACGAGCAGTTTACTATTTTGTCATTAACTTTATTCAAATGTCGATTCCAACTTCTATTACAGTGTGCTAATTTAAATGTGGTGAATCGCACATGTTAGCGGACACCACAATTGAAACGAGAACGAAAAGATGTTTCTGTTAAGAAGGAATAAATAATTTTTTAAGTAATATTTAGTGATAATCTGTATGAGCGCACTTGTGCAAGAGTACTGGCTTCTTATTTATGAAGTGTACTTACCTACTGCGTTGGCCACAGAAACAGCAGTCGGTCTTTGGCCTCACCAATCAGCCTCCTCCATCGTCCTCGGTGCATGTATTTCTTCTTCAGACAGTCCCAGCGTACTCATATCCTCACTGACCTGATCAGTCCATCGGATTCGTTGTCTTCCCCGTGGTCTTTTGCCTCTAATATCTTCCTCCACTACCGATCGAGGTGGCGCAGTAGTTAGACATTGGACTCGTATTCGGGAGGACGACGGTTCAATCCCGCGTCCGGCCATCCTGATTTAGGTTTTCTGTGATTTCCCTAAATCGCTCCAGGCAAATGCCGGGATGGTTCCTTTCAAAGGGCACGGCCAACTTCCTTCCCTGTCCTTGCCTAATCCGATGACCTCGCTGTCTGGTCTCCTTCCCCGAAACAACCAACCATCTTCCTCCACTACCTGCCTGATGATCTGGCCTTCTCGACGCATTACGTGTACATACCACTTCAGTCTTCTTTCTTTGGTCGCTGCCACGATGCCCATCGACTTGTATAGCTCCTGTAATTCACAGTTCATTCTTTTCCTCCATTCGTCACCATCCTTAACTGGCCCAAAAATCTATCTGAGGATGGTATTCTCAAATGTCAGGAGTTTTCTTTCCATCTTTAGGGTGATGGTCCAGGTCACTGCTCCACATAAGCCTACAGGTTGTATTATTGTCTTTTAGATCTTGGTCTTTCAGGATATCGAAAGAAGCCGGGCCTTTAACAGCTTTCCCAGAGCAAACCTTGACCTGTTACCTGATTGTATTTGTGCGGTAATTTCCTGGTCTATCTCGTTCCTTTCATTGAGTATAGCCCCAAGATATTTAAAGTCTTTTGCCCTTTCAAATATTCCGTCCTGTACCTTCAGGGGTGTGTCATCATTTTCTCTGCTAACTACGAGGTGTGTTATGAACATTCGGTTACATTTAGATCATTTACAATAAATATAAGTAATAGCTGATTTACGAAGCAGCTATTACTTATAAACATTCGGTTACATTCAGACCATTTACAATAAATATAACACTTCCTTTATTTAAATATCGGTACAATATATTAGTTTAGTGCAGGAAAGTGGTCAAGATGAGTCTAATCATGTCTGTAGCATGTAAGAACGATGTATTTTTTATAGAGATGGCCTGCAGCCAACGGGGAAGCAGACAGTAAGGGAACGCTATGGGAGTCATGTGGGGACTGGGACTCCTCGAGTGAAGAGCTCAAGGGAGCAATTCGGGACACTTGGTGCCGAGTGCCGAGTGCTGAAAGAAGGCAGACGTGTCTAGAGTAACCTCTGTTGGTCCTTTATGGCCAGGGGACATTGCCTGGTAGGTACTTTTCAATTCAATAAACTTCACCAACGGCCGTACAATTTCAGATATCGTATTTCATTTCGAAAGCAACCAGTTTCGGCAATTCACTTTTCCATCTTCAGGCCCCATACGCTTCTTTTCGAATCAACTAGCTTATCGTATAGCTCTAAAAAACTGGATATCGTGAATTCCAATCGTTCTGCAGCTGATTCATACGAAGGAATGACAGAAACTGAAAATAAAAGTCTAGAGTAACGTGCTTGATTCAGTCGCGTTGGTCCTTGTTTCTGATCGGTAAACAGCGTCTACAATACGTTAACTTCCGGGGGACTTCATATTTCGAGAGGTCTGAATGTGCTCCAGTTTAAGACTTTCTCTTGCACCTTGATTTATGTAACTGAAATAGATAGAATGGAGCTACTGTTCCTTGCAATGCATGAGCTACATTGTGAATCATCATGTTGAGCTCTGATCTGTTTTGAGCTGATATTTCGTGTACTGTGATAACGAAATGGACTTGGTTTTAACGTATATGTGATGCTTATTTAGACTCGGTAATTTGCTGCCGTTCTCGTAACACTCTCAACATAACTTAATTGCATTTGACAAGGATATTTTATGTCTGTATTTTAATTGAATATCGTAGCAGCACTTCGCGTTTGAGATGTCTCTTCTTGAATAAATATTATTCAACACAATTTTATGTCGTCTACAGCAGTCGCAGACGTTAGAATACTATCCTTTTTATTACATTATTCATTTAACAGTATTTTGTAGTTGTGTATATTTATTAACTCGCAGTTCTAGCCAATGCATAGACTCTTCTACTGCAGGATCACAGCTGTAGGTTATTACTCTTATTACTCGCAGTGACTTAGGTGCAGGGCATGAAATCAGATGTGCCCGGTTCAACCCTATGACTGTATCGAGCTTTTCTTTTAAAACAGAGCTGTGCATAGCCCAAGTACCTTAAGTACGCGCAACTGCAGGTAAAGACGCAAGTGGTTTGGTCAAGTGGACAGTTGTTTAGGAGGAACAATTCTCAACAGCATCAATAATCGTTAGGAACCGTCTCAGCACTGCAGGATTTGCAGAAACATGGATCGACGCAAACATCGTAACTACCCCGCAACACCATACCCACACTGTGCCTAACGACGACTTTAGAACCTCCTCAGATATTGTCTACGAATTAGCAGAGATCACCACTCCAAGCATGCCTCATAAAACTCAGAGCGGGTTATGGCCAGCACATCCTCGCCAACAGGGAAGACTTGCAAAGCAGGTTAACAACTCGTCCCAGAATAAATAATAAATCCAGGTTTAAATACATCTACCTTCCCAGAACCATAATTGGAAACACCCTCAACATACACCCCCACCTCAGGACAGAAGAAACTCTGACACTAAAAGAAAACATAACCATCCCAGCCCATGTACTACGGGGACTGGGACCAGAGCCAGACCCAAACTACACTGAAGATGATGACGTAGACGTAGACGTTTGAAAAACTCACAAACCTGAATCCTAACCACAGTGACAACATCGAATACACAACAAACAGCTTAAACAACAAACTTCCAAGCAATGTACTGATCAAAACACACACATACACACACACCATCAAAAACATCAGCTCATGAAACAATGTAAACAGTTAGTAACACGTGGAGAACATTGTAAAAACAAAATCCATCATTTAGCCCCTGCCAGGAAACATAGCTTTGTAAACATAGCTTCAGTTAGTAGTCTCTAAGAAAGAAAAATAATAATGTGAGAAAACCATTCGTAAATATGTCTTTAATTAGTAGTAATTAAGAAGGAAACATAACAACGTATGCTAATTTTTAAGAAATAAGCAAATAAATTGTAAACCTAGATTACGCTCTAGCAATTAGGATAGGAGTAAGTTAAAAATTAAGCCACTATTGCAAATAGAGATCAAAGAAAAATAAAACTATGAATATAAACCTAAGGCCTGACAATAGAGGAGACGCTCTCATCGGTCCTCCCAACACCTACAGAATAGGTAATAAAAAACAGAGAGAGAGAGAGAGAGAGAGAGAGAGAGAGAGAGAGAGAGAGAGAGAGAGAGAAAGCTGTTAGTGGACGACGCTTTAGTTGTTCGATAACGTCCGATGTGTGCTCGATTTTGGCGATACAGCAGGCCAAGGCAATATGTCGACACTCTATACAGCATCTTGGGTTACAAAAGCGGTATGTGGGAGAGTTACAAAACACGCCCTGGAATGTTGTTCATGAATGACAGCACAAAAGGTCAAATCAACAGACTAACGTACAAATTTCTAGTCAGCGTGGTTGAAATAACCATGAGAATGCTCCCGCTGTCACACGAAATCGCATCACAGGCCATAACTCCACCTCATGCAGACAGGTCGACGGCAGATCCTCAGCCATCACTGGCATCGAGACAGGAACAGCTTTCATCAGAAAACACAGCAGATCTCCACAGTAACCTCCGATAAGCTCTCGCTTGACACCACTGAAGTCGTTATTGGTGGTGGTTTAGGGTCAATGGAATACACACTACAGTGCACCTGGCTTGGAGATGTCCTCGAAGTAGCCGATTTGTAGCAGTCCATTGTGGTGCCAACCGCTGCTCAAACTGCAGTTACGATGCACCAGAGCCATACGCCGATTACAACGGTCTACCCTCTCTTTTCGCCATTTGGCCGCCCGGAGCCCGGTATTTTTGGGATCGTACATTCCCGCGACCACCTGTCAGCAGTGACGTACAGTGGCTGCATTTCTGCCGAATCGCAGAAGGGACGTCCAGCTTCTCCTAGAGCTGTTACACGACCTCTTTCAAACTTAATGGCGGGTTGCTATTGGCGTCTTTGACGCCTTACGCATTCTTGGCGATCATCAGCTCATAGGTAACTGACGCTCACGACCGTTAAAACGTCTATTTAAAGCAAACCTGTCTTGCTCGTCGTAGTAGCACGCTCTTTACGCCTGACGTGAAATTTGAGCAGACATCATCTTTCTACATCTACACCTACATCCAAAACTCCGCTAGCCACCAGACGGTATGTGGCGGAATGTACCTTGAGTACCTCTATCGGTTCTCCCTTCTATTCCACTCTCCTATTGTTCGTGGAATGAAAGATTGTCGGTATGCCTCTGTGTGGGCTCTAATCTCTCTGATTTTATCCTCATGGTCTCTTCGCGAGATATATGTAGGAGCGAGCAATATACCTCTTGACTCCTCGGTGAAGGTATGTTCTCGAAACTTCAACAAAAGCCCGTACCGAACTACTGAGCGTCTCTCCTGCAGAGTCTTCCACTGGAGTTTATCTATCATCTCCGTAACGATTTCGCGATTACTAAGTGATCCTGTAACGAAGCGCGCTTCTCTCCGTCCGATCTTCTCTATCTCTTCTATCAACCCTATCTGGCACAGATCCCACACCGGTGAGCAGTATTCAAGCAGTGGGCGAACAAGTGTGCTGTAACCTATTTCCTTTGTTTACGGACTGCATTTCCTTAGGATTCTTCCAATGAAACTGTCTGGCATCTGCTTTACTGACGATCAATTTTCTATGGTCATTCCATTATAAATCCCTCCTAATGCGAACTCCCAGATAATTTATGGAATTAACTGCTTCCAGTAGCTGACTTGCTATATTGTAGCTAATTGATAAAGGATCTTTCTTTCTATGTATTCGCAGCACATTACACTTGCCTACATTGAGATTCAATTGCCATTCCCTGCACCATGCGTCAATTCGTTGCGGATCTCCTGCATTTCAGTAGAATTTTCCACTGTTACAACCTCTCTATACACTACAGCATCATCCGCAAAAAGCCTCAGTGAACTTCCGATGTTATCCAAAGGTCATTTATGTATATTGTGAATAGCAAAGGTCCTACGACACTCCCCTGCGGCACACCTGAAATCACTCTTACTTCGGAAGACTTCTCTCCATTAAGAATGACATTCTGCGTTCTGGTATCTAGGAACTCCTCAATCCAATCACACAATTGGTCTGATAGCCCATGTGCTCTTACTTTGTTCATTAAACGACTGTGGGGAACTGTATCAAACGCCTTGCGGAAGCCAAGAAACACGGCATCTACCTGGGAATCCGTGTCTATGGCCCTCTGAGTCTCGTGAACGAATAGCGCGAGCTGGGTTTCACACGATCGTCTTTTTCGAACCCCATGCCAATTCCTAGATTTCTAGTTTCCAGAAAAGTCATTATACTCGAACATATGTGTTCCAAAATTCTACAACTGATCCAAGTTAGAGATATAGGTCTATAGCTCTGCACATCTGTTCGACGTCCCTTCTTGAAAACGGGGATGACTTGTGCCCTTTTCCAATCTTTTGGAACGCTGAGCGCTTCTAGAGACCTACGGTACACCGCTGCAAGAAGGGGGTCAAGTTGCTTCGCGTACTCTTTCTTTGAGAAGTAGAAGCGCGCCTACCAGCCTTCGTTTATGTCGCACGATTCCTCCTTGGTGTTGCGATATCTTTCCGCCAGTATATTTATTTACATGTCGTACAAAACACAGACATGTTTCAAGGTTTTACTGTCCTTCAAAGTGGCCATCTGCATTGTGTGTAACTTATTGTCCAGCGATGTGGAAGCCCACTCTTGCCAGCGGCAGTTGGCTTGATAGTGCGGGTGGAGCGGCCAAGTGCCCGGCGAATCTCCGTAACATTTCTGATTAGAACGCTAAAAAGTGCTTCCTTGAGTTTCAGAATCACGTTGAAGTCGCAAAGCGTCAAGTCCTAGAACTGCGTTTCGTAACACAGCACGTTCTAGTCCCAGTAATTCAAAGAACAAGTCGCAATTTGCGCCATATGCGCCCAAGCATTTTCCTGCAAAATGGTGTACGGGGTCCTCATAAAGTGTCGCCACTTCTTTCTTTAAGGTGGTCGCCGGCTGTGTTCCAAAAAAATGAACATCTTAGAGAAAGAAGAGGCCATTCTTTCTGCAGCAGCCAGCCATCATTTTGCAGGGCGATGCAAGATCGCATATGGCCGTCGTGACCGATTTGTTAGGCTGGGAATTTCCGTACCATCCACCACACATCCGGACATCGGTTCTTGTGGCATCAACTTGATTCCTAAACTCGTTCCCGCACGGGACGTGTAAACGCACGTGGACGAGGTGCTGGCGACATCACAATGTGGAACTCTACGTTCCAGAACACTGCGGGGCGTGAAATGAACACTCTGGTAAGTCACATTTTTGCCCCGTGAAGACAAACGTGGCGGCACATTTCTTGTGGCGCAAGCAGAACTGACGAGCTACAGTATTGTACTCCTTTAAGTGTCGTATCCACTGAGTTTCCATTGTGATAGACTACCTGTTTCGATTCTAAGCTGCTTCAAATCATCAGCAAATTGAAGACCTCTCCAAAATGCGGCCTCTTAGCTACGAATTGTTACAATGACAAGGCAGGAAGTACATATCGCTGGTTAAAGGCTTCGTGTAATTAATCTTCTTAGTGTCATAACCTTACAACCTGTGCACCATGAAAGTATGCCGTTTCAGTGTTTCGATACAATGATGACATTTCAAAAGCTGTCGAAACTGTAGCGCAGTTGATAGCATCATGAGCTGGGAAGGGAAGAGTAGCAGGTTCCCATCCATCTTTCTGCACTTTTTTTTTATTTTTACTTTCTAAAATATTCTGAATCTTTCTTAGTACTATAACCAAAGTATTAGCTTCAATAGCCGTTGTTATTCATTGTAAATAACGTATTTGCTTAATTCTCGTTGCAAAGGCTAACGAGTAGAATGTTTCTCCAGTGCCAACTTACACTGAGGTGACAATAGTCATGGGATACCTCCTAATAACATATCTGACTTCGTTTTGGCGTAGTGCAGCAACTCGACGTGACATGGACTCAACAAGTCGTTGGCAGTTCCCTGCAGAAATATTGAGCCATGCTGCCTCTATAGCCGACAATAATTGCGAAAGCGTTTCTGGTATAGGATTTAGTACACGAACTATTCTCCCTAAACGCTCGATAGGATTCATGTCGGTCTTTCTGGTTGGCCAAATCGTTCTTCAAACCAATCGCGAACAACTGTATCCCGATGACGTGCGCATTGTTATCCATAAAAATTCCGTCGTAGTTAGGGAACATGAAGTCCTTGAAAGGCTGCAGATGGTCTCGAAGCAGCCGAACATAACCATTTCTAGTCAGTGTTCGGTTCAGTTGGACCAGATAACCCACTCCATTCCATGTAAACACGGTCCACATCATCATGAAATGTCCACCTGCTTGCACAGTGCCTTGTTAACGAACTGGATCCATGGCTTCGTGTGGTCTGCGCCATTCTCGAACCCCACCGTCAGCTCTTAGCAACTATAATCGGGGACTCATCTGGCCATGGCACGGCATTCAAGGCGTCAAACGTCCAAGCAATATGGTTATCAGCCCAGGAGAGGCGCTGCAGACGATTTCGTGCTGAAGGCACTCGCGTCAGTCTTGGCTGCCATAGTCCATTAACGCCAAATTTAGCCGCACTGTCCTAACAGATACGTTAGTTGTACGTCGCACATTGGTTTCTGTGTTTTCCAGGGGGTGATGCGTGTCCTTTTTAGGCACTGAGAACGCAGACGCCACTGTCCTTTGTAAGAGATAATGCCGGAAATTTGCTATTCTCTGCACACTCTTGACAGTGTGAAGCTCGGAATATTGATTCCCTAACGATTTCCGAAGTGGAATGTCCCAAGCGTGTAGCCTCGACTAATATTCCGCGTTCAGAGTTGTTAATTCCCGTCGTGCTGCCTTAATATCGAAACCTTTTCACATGAATTAAATGAGTACAAATGACTTCCGGCAATGCACTGCCCTTTTATACACTGTGTACGCTATATATCGCCGTCTGCATACGAGCATATCGCTATCCCGTAACTTTTATCACCTCTGAATATGGCAGGAAGTAAATACAAATTGCAAACTGGAAGTTTTTGCTCTTACGGAACTTCATGTAAACTACGTATACTGCTATCTCTTTGTTTTATACACTACCTCACGTTTGTATCTTGCCGGAAAAAGTTCTTCATCAACGATGGTTAGCAGCTTCGACAAAACCACCTCTTCTGTTTAAATGAAATTGCGAAACGAGGCTCGATCTTAAAAAAAAAATCTTCATCACAATCTATTTATTATGGTGACCAGTTTCGACCACTACTGTGGTCATCTTCAGACCAATGAGTAAGAACCACCTCCTGCTGGAGAATCACTACCAGTAGTGATTCTCCAGCAGGAGATGGTTCTTACTCATTGGTCTGAAGATGACCACAGTAGTGGTCGAAACCGGTCATCATAATAAATAGTGATCAAGACTGTTTTTGATAGTAAATATTTGTAACGCATTGATCACTGTCACTCCCATAATGTAGTCAAAAGTAATTAAAATCTCTGTAGTGAAGTACGTTACTTCAGAGTGATGCAACCTCGACAGTACGGACATTATACTGTATATACGCCAACTGGCATTTGACATTATATTTTAAACATAAAAAGCACTCCGTCTTCAGGCGAAAAGTGGCCCATCGAGACCATCCGACCGCCGAGTCATCCTCAATGAGGATGCAGATTGGAGGGGCGTGTGGTCAGCACACCGCTTCCCAGTCGTTACGTTGATTTTCTTTGACCGGAGCCGCTACTATTCGGTCAAGTAGCTCCTCAGTTGGTTTCAAGAGGTTGAATGCACCCCTAAAAAAATGGCAACAGTGCATGGCGGCCCGTATGGTCACCCATCCAGGTGCCGGCCACACCCAACAGCGCTTAACTTCGGTGATCTGAAGGCAACCGGTGTATCCACTGCGGCAAGGCCGTTGCCATTTTAAACATTCTCAATTCAAAATCGAAAATAGACTAAACATTCAACTGAGCAAACGAATAACGTTTGCCAATAAGTATTTCAGGTCCTTGCACAGTGTTATGTCGTCTTCCTTAACCAAGTTTCGCTAGTCCCGCCATAGAGGAGTCCAGAATGTTTTTCGCTATTTTCCCCGCTAACAGAGTTCACGCAGCTATTTTACGAGCTTCCATTTTCGCAAAGAAACTGTGTAATTTACGAGCCAGATTCATCCGGGATCTGCAGCTGGAAAGCGTTAAGGTCGCAAATCACGATTAGATGCACGTCCCGAGAGACGTTGCAGTTCGCTTCAGAGCGTGCAGCAGCCATGACGAACTCCACGTCTGGCGTGCTTCGTTATGAGAAACACGTCCCGTGTGAGAACGGCTTAAGATGACGTAAGCACTTTCATGGTATTCAGTTCAGAATAGTTAGCGAGATTTGTCGGACAATAGACCACTACACTCGAGCTGTCACCACAACTGGCACTGCCAAGGATAGCCTACGACTTCCACATCGTTTGCCACCCGTTACACGCATTGCTGGTGACTGTTTTGAAGGACGGTAAGACTGTGAAACATTTCTCTCTGTCGTATAAATAGTTGCCATCGCGGTACTCTCTTTTGTAAAAATTAGGTGGAGCAATAGTTCGAAATCTATCAAGGCCGGAGTTTATTTCCGACTTAATGTTCAGAAACATCGAATTCAGCTCTTGACAAAACAAAATTGTAGTGTCCTGTGGCTACGTCGTCAGTAGGCCATGACTGGAATAAGTCAGTTATCTAGAATAACTGACGTTGTCGACAGGAAAGTTCCTCACGATACGCAGACACCATTACCTCCATTCTGCTATGTCACGCTTCTTAATCACCAACTTCAGAGACAAAAGCTTTCCGTGCCGGAAACCAAGCTCGCGAAGACAGTTTTCAGGAGACGACTTCTTCTTCTTCTTCTTCTTCTTCTTCTTCTGTGGCGCTACAGTCTTGGGTGAACCTTGGCCTTCCCAACGAGCTTCCGCCATCCATCACGGTCACATGCTACCCACCTCCAGTTCCTGCATCGGAGCTTCCGTAGGTCTTCTTCCACTCCATCCAGCCATCTTGCTCAAAGTCGCCCTCGCCTTCTTTGTCAGACTCCTCCATTCTTGCCACATGACCTGCCTATCTTGTCCTTCCTGATCGTATGATTGTTGTTACAGAAGCATCGGCACATATAGTGTACAATTTTGCATTGTACCTTTTCCTCCATTGTTCTCGTTCACACACAGGGCCAATTATTCTCCTCAAAACTATCCTCTCAAATCCGTCGAGCGGCCTTGCATCGGTTTCCGTCAATGACCATGTTTCCGAAGCATAAGTGAAATGTGGTGTAACAACGCTTTTATAAATAGTGAAGGAATAAATTACTCAAGGTGAAACGTGCCTTATTTGCTAACAGCCTAATCTTAATTTCATTTGAGATGTCATTAAAGCAAGGGACTGTGGAACCAAGATACTTGAAGCTATCAACTCTTTCTAATACACACCCATTCACACTGAAAGTTGACGGCGTATTGGTTTGATATGCTTTCCCACAGGCCATGCATTTAGTTTTATCTTTATTTATCGTAAGACCCATCTTCTTACTTGCTTGACTTACGACTCTAAAAACTTCTTGCAGTGCTGATACTGTCCGTGCTATGATGTCTACGTCATCTGCAAATGCTAAAATCTGCACTAACTTGTAGGATGTGGTGGCCCCTGGTCTCTAGGCCTGCTTCCCCAATCACCTTGGTTCAAATGGCTCTGAGCACTATGGGACTTAACATCTGAGGTCATCAGTTCCCTAGAACTTAGAACTACTTAAACCTAACTTACCTAAGGACAGCACACACATCCATGCCCGAGGCAGGATTCAAACCTATGACAGTAGCGGTCGCTCGGCTCCAGACTACAGCGCCTAGAACCGCTCGGCCACCACGGCCGGCCCCAATCACCTACTCGAGTGCTACATTAAATAATAAGCATGCTAAAGCATCTCCTTGACGAAGCCCTTTTTTTTATTTCCAGGGAGTCTGAGAAACTTTCCAGAACTCGAATGCAGCTACTTACCTCAGACATCATCATTTTAACCATTCTCAGGAGCTTTACATGTATCCCCACCTCCTGTAAGGCATGAAGCAACTGGTTTTTATTGGTGCTGTCGTATGGAGCCTTAAAGTCAATAAAGAGGTGTGTTCCAATTCTATATTCTTCAGTTTTCTTTCAAAAATTTGGCGGAGGTTGAAAATCCTGTCCACTGTTGACGTTTCTCGTCGAAATCCGCTTTGGTTTATTGCAATTTCTTTATCCACCTGTGGAAGTAGCCGATCAAAAATTATATTCGCTAACACCTTGTACCGCAGGTTCAGGAGGGTTATTCCACGGTAGTTTTTGCACTCCATTCGGTCGCCTTTTTTTTTTATGGGACATAATATTCGTTCATTCCATTTATCTAATATCCTTTCCTGTTCCCATATGAGAGTGTTAAGTTCAAACATAGACTGCTCTAATGTTGCTCCTCCACATTTTAGCAATTCAACAGGAATGCTATTAGTGCCGGGGGTCTTGTTATTCTTCACGAGACGAAAATGTGTGTGTGAAATTTTATGGGACTTAACTGCTAAGGCCATCAGTCCCTAAGCTTACACACTACTTAACCTAAATTATCCTAAGGACAAACACACACACACACACACACACACACACACACACACACACACACACACACACACACACACACACCCATGCCCGATGGAGGACTCGAACCTCCGCCATGACACGGGACGACTTAGTGTCATTAAACACTCCGCTTATCTGAGGCTAGAACAAAGCGTTTTTAACACAAGGTACTCCTTGCACTGATAATAATCATGTGCGAGGAATGGACAAATACACGGAAACAGACAAAAATACGGAAACACCAAAAGCACAAAAGATTTCCATGTCTAATACGGTGTAGGAAAATCGTTGCCATTAAAAAAGAAACACTTTGAGTCATCTCGAAATGGAGATGTTCTGTATGTTTTTCAAGAGCATCTTATACTATTCTTCCCACAAAACAGTGGCATGCTCTGTTGGCGACGATGGAGGTGGACAGCGATCACGAGCCCTTCCCTCCAAAGTAGGCCACAAAGGCTCAATAATACTTAAATCTGGTGACTGTGGCGGCCAGGGAGATGAAACAATTCATTTGACTGCTATCAAACCCAGTCCTCGATAATGCGAGCTGAGTGAACAGCGTCCCTGTCGTCTTCTAACACAGGGTCACAATTGTGCCTCGGCACGGACATGATCACTCGAAATGGTCAGAGTAATCATGGGACCCATGGAATACTACGATGGGGAAGTTCTTCCGTTGCTGCAGAGTCCAGGGTTTGTGGCTTTGTCACCACGTTTTCCTATTACGAGCATTTGCATCTGTGACGAATGGTTTTAGAACTTCAGTGTGCCCTGCAATTACCTGCTCCGGATGTTCCCTTTGTGCGTTTTAATGCTGACAGGATTGGCGAATGTGAAATTCAGTTCTGCAATGACTTTTGCAGCTGTTGTCATATTATTTTCTGTCACAGTCACTCAACACACATTTTCGGCGCATTTATGTCTTATCGGATGATGCTTTTTCCGCGGTACCTGTGTGCGGTACAAATTTTTGATACGGTGCCGCTTGCAAACAACAAACACTTAGGCTCCCTCGGTTACGAGAGCACCCATCGTACGACCACCAAGAATTGGAGCCCATTCGAATGCATTGCACTACGTCATGACGCAGTCACAACTACACAGAACACTGCTGATAAAACCGACACTTGCAAAATACTGAGGACTTCACACAAGTGCCGTTCGTTCTCAATTACAACAGCGCAACCTGCAGGCATGGCTAACATCTGCATTCATGTCCAAGCTTGTATTTGTCGCGGTGTTCCCGTATTTTTGCCCAACCCCTGTAGCCGGCGTACTGCATCCTGCTGGAATGCGTGCGTCTTCGTTATACGTTTATCGTTAGTTTTCCCCTTGCCCGGTGTTTCCAGGAGAGAATAATCTGACGATGGTTCATCGTTTTTACTCTCGTCCTTTCCTTTTTCCTTTCCAGCTCGCAGCACTGTTGACGTATGAAATATAAGCGCAGCGGCTGCTCTATCCACTATATTTCAAACTCCTACAATCGGACCACCTATCTTGTGTTTGCGCAGAGAGCACACAAATATTCAGTTTTGCCCATGGGTTGGAATTCCCCTTCCAACAATCGGTTACCTCTGAAGCGATCCAACGTTTTCTCGACCGATGTCTTTTACTGCAAACATTTCACTGATACATATCACGCTGTTATAGAAATAATTCTTAACTCCACAACACACGTTTACAGCAACAGTGACTAACGCAGAACATTCCAACGCTTGAAAAAGTACTGCATTTCACAACGAGAACTGAGAACCACAGGAGAGACGTATGCTCGCCAACAGGTGCTACTGTTACTGGTGTGGGAGTGAAAGTACGCTCGTCATTCGTGTTACCTGGCAACGGCACCATGTACCCACAACCGGGGCAAAGTCCAATAGTCGCAAGCTATTTTACTCGCATGAATATCGGGACATGACTTGGAATAATCGCCAAGGCTACAGCAGGTACAGACTTAGTTAGGTACTGCCGCAGAATCTTAGGAAAATGCAATAGCTGTACAAAGGAGACGGCTTACAAAACGTCCTTGCAGCCCACGCTACAATATTGCTCGAGTGTGCGGAAGCCATTCCAAATAGCACCAACAAGTGTATCGAACGAAATCAAAGGATGGTCACACGAATGCTCACAGATTTTTTTAATCCATGAGAAAGCATCACGAAGACCCTGAAAGAACTAAAGTGAACACATACGCAATCTACCTGTGAAAGCCTAATTATATTGTTTCAAGAATGAGCTTCAAGGGATGAATCTAAGAATATACACTAAAGAGCCAAAAAACTAGTACACCTGCCTAATATTGTGTAGGGCACCTGCGAGTACGCAAAAGTGCAGCAGCACGATGTTGCATGGACTCGAGTAATACCTAAGTAGTGTTGGAGGGAACTGACACCATGAATCCTGCAGGGACGTCCATAAATTCGTAAGAGTACGAGAGATGGAGATCTCTTCTGAACAGCACGTTGCAAGGCATGCCAGATACGCTCAATAACGGTCATGTCTGGGGAATTTGGTGGCCAGCGGAGAGCGTTTAAACTCATAAGAGTGTTCTTGGAGCCACTCTGTAGCGATTCTGGACGTGTGGGGTGTCGCATTGCCCTGCTGGAATTGCCCAAGTCCGTTGGAATGCACAATGGACATGAATCTATGTAGGTGATCAGACAGGATGCTTACGTACGTGTCACCTGGAAAAATTTGGAAAGTTGTGGTAAGTTCCTATGGAACCAAACTGCGAAGATCATCGTTCCCTAGGCTTACACACTACTGAATCTAACTTAATCTAAGGATAAAAAAAACACACACACACACACACACACACACACACACACACACACACACACACACACACACGAACCTTCGACAGGGGTAGCCGCGCGAACCGTGGTAAGACGCCTCTGATCACGAGGCTGCTCCGCGCGGCCTTTTCACATGCCAGAATCGTATGTAGACGTATCAGAGGTCCCAATCACTCCAGCTGCACACGCCCCACACCATTACAGAACCTCCACCAGTTTGAACAGTCCCCTCCTGACATAAAGCGTCCATGGATTCTAAGGCTGTCCCTATATCCCATACACGTCCACCTGCTCGGTACAATTTGAAACGAGACTCGTCCGACCAGGCAACATGTTTCCAGTCATCAACAGTCCAATATCGGTGTTAACGGGCCCAGGCGAGGCATAAGGCTTTGTGTCGGGCAATCGTCAAGGGTACACGAGTGGGCCTTCGCCTCCGAAAGCCCGTAGCGATGATTTTTCGTGGAATGGTTCACACGCTGACACTTGTTGATGGCCCAGCACTGAAATCTGCAGCAATCTGCGGAAAGGCTTCATTTCTGCCTAGTCGAACGATTTTCTTCAGTCGTCTTTGGTCCAGTTCTTGCATCATCTTTATCCGGCCGAACCGATGACGGAGATGTTTTACCGGCGGATTCTTGATATTCACGGTACATTCTTGTAAAATGGTCGTACGAGAAAATCCTTACTTCATCGCTACCTCGGAAATGTTGTGTCTCATCGCCCGTGCGCCGACTAGAAAACCACATTCAAACTCACCTAAATCTAGATAACCTGCCATTGTACGAGGTGCATTCAAGTTCTAAGGCCTCCGATTTTTTTTTTTTTTTTCCTTCAGACTGGAAAGAGATAGAAACATGCGCATTGGCTTAAGATGAGGCCGCGTTCATTGTCAATACGTCCCAGAGATGGCAGCACCGTACGGCAGATGGAATTTTACCGCCAGCAGCGAGAATGAGAACTGTTTTAAATACTTAAAATAGCGATGTTTTCCTTACTTGATCAGCGTGCAATCATTCGTTTTCTGAATTTTGAGTGGTGTGAAACCAATCGAAATTCATCAACAGTTGAAGGAGACATGTGGTGATGGAGTTATGGATGTGTCGAAAGTGCGTTCGTGGGTGCGACAGTTTAATGAAGGCAGAACTCGTGTGACAACAAACCGAAACAACTTCGGGCTCGCACAAGCCGGTCTGACGACATGATCCAGAAAGTGGAGAGAATTGTTCTGGCGGATCGCCGAATGACTGTTGAACGGATCGCCTCCAGAGTTGGCATTTCTGTGGGTTCTGTGCACACAATCCTGCATGACGACCTGAAAATGCGAAAAGTGTCATCCAGGTGGGTGCCACGAATGCTGACGGACGGCCACATGGCTGCCCGTGTGGCATGTTGCCAAGCAATGTTGATGCGCAACGACAGCATGAATTCGTCGGTTGTGACAGTGGATGAGACCTGGATGCCATTTTTCAATCCAGAAACAAAGCGCCAGTGAGCTCAATGGAAGGACACAGATTCACCGCCACCAAAAAAATTTCGGGTAACCGCCAGTGCTGAAAAAATGATGGTGTCCATGTTCTGGGACAGTGAGGGCGTAATCCTTATCCATTGCGTTCTAAAGGGCCCTACTGTAACAGGTGCATCCAACGAAAATGTTTTGAAGAACAAATTCCTTCCTGCACTGCAACAAAAACTTCTGGGAAGGACTGCGCGTGTGCTGTTTCACGAAGAGAACGCACCCGCACATCGAGCTAACGTTACCCAACAGTTTCTTCCTGATAACAACTTCGAAGTGATTCCTCATGCTCCTTACTCACCTGACCTGGCTCCTAGTGACTTTTCGCTTTTCCCAACCATGAAAGACACACTCCGAGGCCGCACATTCACCAGTCGTGCTGCTATTGTCTCAGCTATTTTCCAGTGGTCAAAACAGACTCCTAAAGAAGCCTTCGCCGCTGCCATTGAATCATGGCGTCAGCGTTGTGAAAAAAGTGTACCTCTGCAGGGCGATTACGTCGAGAAGTAACGCCACTTTCATCGATTTCGGGTGAGTAGTTAATTAGAAGAAAAATCGGAGGCCTTAGAACTTGAATGCACCTCGTAGTAGCAGTAACCGATCTAATAACTGTGCCAGACAGTTTTGTTCTTAGTCGTTGCCGCCCGAAACGCCGTATTCTGCCTGTTTGCATATCTCTGTATTTGAATTCGCGCGCCTGTACCAATTTCTTTGGCGCTTCAGTGTAATACAGCCCCATAGTAAGGGTCCAGTACGTGTCGTGTAGGCAAGACTAACCTAAGCACAGTGCGTAAAGAGCAGTCATCCTTCCCGCCCTCCATACGTGGATGTTACGGGAAGCAGCTCTAGCAAGTGACACAATGCGGTTCTCAGTGGTTTTTAGACTATTGAAGAAAGTGAAACCTCCGGGGTGAGTAAAAGCAGTCGCTGTATGTAATCCGCGAACTAACGTTTCTTCTCTGACTGCGGGGAACATCTTCAAAAATGAAAGACAGTCAACAGCGTATTATTAATATATATTCTTTCTTAAGACAGCAGTCTGTGAATGTGGTACCACCCCCACCTGTCGGTTCTGTAAGGACACAGCAAACACAATGTTAGGGTAATCACAGCACACACAGAGGTTTATGAGGAATCAATCACTCACGAGAGTTTGTGTGTTTGTGTGTGTGTGTGTGTGTGTGTGTGTGTGTGTGTGTGTGTGTGTGTGTGTGTGTGTAGGGGGCGGGGAAGTCTTAGTTCGTTGCTGCTTAGGCCCCCATCTGACGCCTCCCCCCCTTTCCACACCAACCCTTCTGGGAAATATTACTTGTGATTTAACGTATGTTTTAACATCTGCGCTTATTTCGTTACTTCAGTATAACATCCAATAATTTACAGTAGTAAGAAATGTAGCATATGGAAAGTGAAGGGGTAGGCGAAAAAAGTACTGATATACATAATCGGATTTTGAGTTGTTGCGTAATATGTTTCGATAAATACCAAGAAAACAATATAAATACAATTTACCTACATGGCAGTTCTTTCTAGCGGTACATGTCGAATTACTTCTTTCAAAAGTGTGGTGCATTCATGTATACGTCGGATAAGGTGACCCGACAAATCTTTATTAAACTTACGGTTAGCGCATTCTTCTGCCAACACCTAAAATTTATGAACTGCATATGTCGTGCATGTAATTATAAACTGTAACAGTAACAGATTCTCATAACCCTGGAAACGTCATATGTTACATGAAACAGATTACACACATTATTGTCAGAGTTTTACTAAGGACTAAAATTGTAAACCAGCTATGTGAGCATGTATATAAGGCGAATGCTGTTTCTTTCAGTCGTTTTGCGCCTACATTCGAGAAGTCAGCACTTCCGTCATTTTCGCCCCTTAGTAGAAAGTCTTGCCCTTTCCTTCTTCCCTTGTTCGACTTTTTGCGGCTGGTAGGTTCTGCCTGCTGTGGTCTTATGAACTTAATGTTGACAGCAAGTACAATCAGCTAAGGAATATGACCTTGTAATTCATAGAATTTCTTGACATTCTCGAAATTCTTATTTGGATGAGAAATTTAGAACTTTATATGTAAGAACACATGCGTTTCTACTGAATTTTTTTGTTTTTAGACCCGCCCCTGTTCAGAATCACCGAGCGAGGTGGCGCAGTGGCTAGTACGCTGGACAGGCATTCGGGAAGACGACAGTTCAAATTCGTGTCCGGTAGCCTATCATCCAGATTCAGCTTTCCCACTATTTTTTCCTAAATTATTCCAGGCAAGTGCTGAGATGGTTCCTTTGAAAGTACACAGTCGATTTCTTTCGCCGTCCATGAATCAGACCGAGCTTGTGCTCCGCCTCTAATAAGCACTATGTCAACGCGACGTTAAACTCTAATCTTCCTTCGTTGTTTACGCTCCTTACTGAACTGTTCTCTAGTACCTTCGAAGTCTACAGTGCGATACACTTTCATCTTGTTTCCTCTTTTCAGTATTTAGAAATGTGTGAACTCAGAAATACGGCATTCTCCTTACCCCGCTCCCGTCTGGGTAGCCACACCTGTTAATGTGACCGATCGCGGGAGGGAGAGGTATGGCGGCGGATGAAAGATGAGGGGCGGGGGGTGCCGGCAAGTCAGAGTGTGATTTTTAGGTGGTTCCCACATCCCACTAGCTGAATAGCGTGCTAGTTCCCGGGTCCCGCCTCATATTCACACTAGGCAATCATTTTTTTCTCACACTTGCACGCAAGATTTACTGTATACACAGACAGATTGGACAGCGCTTCTGTCCTGTAGGGGGGGGGGGTGATTAAGAGACTGATGACCGTAGCTCTTTGGTCTCCTTAAACACTCACTCAACATCGACATCCTTAGGCCACAAGCCCCTCCCTCCCCGCCCCCAAAAAATGGTTCAAATGGCTCTGAGCACTATGGGACTTAACTTCTAAGGTCATCAGTCCCCTAGAACTTAGAACTACTTAAACCTAACAAACCTAAGGACCTCACACACATCCATGCCCGAAGCAGGATTCGAACCTGCGACTGTAGCGGTCGCGCTGTTCCAGACTGTAGCGCCCAGTACCGCTCGGCCACCCCGGCCGGCTCCCCGCCCCCATTCTGCGATACATGACACGCAGCAATGAACTTTCTCGCTCCAGGAGTTCAGTGAGCATTTCTTATCATTTCATTCTGGCTCCACTGATACGGCTTAGAGTGCAGTTCGTAGAATGACAGGAAAAACGTACGTACCAAACGAGCGCACTAAGGAGAGTACCTCCACACTAAGTGGGACACCTGCCCTTGGGCGAGACGGTGCTTCCCGTTGCAGCAGTTTCACTTTCCTTCCGCGTACGTACAAACCGTGTCACCTATCACAGATATCTGGAAAACACTCTGTCGTACGTATACAACTGCTTGGAATATTACAGAGCAGTCCAGAGCTCACGCACCGGCTCCAGTGTCTACGATGGTCTTTTCAACAGTGACCAAGTGTTTACCTGCGTGGCCGAGACTGCTGGTATCAAGATCCAAGGTTAGTGGTAATGGCTAAGGTCAATAACATCTGTAGCGATGATTCTTCAGCACTTCCCCGATACCAGGTGTTACGTCTGTGAGGGAGACGTGCGCCTGTAGTTACTGCTCATTCTCTCCTCAGGCTCGAACATAGGCAACAAATGAAAAACTTGGAAGACAATAGGATGATGCTAAGATTTGAAATATTAGCGCATGGTTGTGCAATATACTTAATGAAGTGAACTCGGTAATTCGTACATAATAAGCCACCCTCCAAACCAACATTTAAAAATGTAAGGCATACTTCAAAGTAAAGTACTGGTGCGCTCCACTACCTGTAGACATTAACTTGCGCAGGCCATCGCCGTACCTGATGCAGTAATTGCTCAAACAAAATAGATGCGATAAAGACATCACCGCTTCTGATATAACCATCGTTTCGATTTATCAAAAGAAAAGACGTACATGCTTTTGAAATTAGCCGTTAAGAGTGAGACTTTTTTGGGCCCTCAGAAATGCTTGAATGGAAAGTACAATGAATGGTGCAGTTTACTGAGGAAGGCGAGATGGAGAGAAGCCTGCCAGGCCTGGCGTTCAAACACCAGATCCTGTCGAGCTTTGGAACAAAATACTTCTGGAAGCTGTCGCTTCACAATTAGACAGCTATCCGTAGATTTTCCACAGGTGCAACATTGCACTCAAAGTTAGCAGATGATCACGAAACACACAGAATGGCACCTAAACATTCACATTTTTCATATCGTGGCTGGAGATACACGTCAGTATGTTCGTTGGCTCAGTGGTAGAGATGGCAACATGGCTTCGTCAGAAAGTGGTACTCCTAAGCATATACAGCCTTCGGTAAAACCCACTACGAAGTCGTTAAAGGAAAAAAAAAAAACAATATTTTGACACTGTTTCGTGACAAGGCGACGCCACCTGCTCTCAGCCATTGCCAGCGATTCGAACTAACTACCTCAGACTTACTGTCACTGGATACTCGCACGTAATCAAGTGACATGTACAATTAGTTATTTCCAGATCTTCACCAGAAAGTTTACTAATAGAGCCTGAAGTCCATTACCATTACCCTACTATAAAAGAAATTATATCTTACATTGAAAATCAGAATTCATTGCTTGATCTACATCTACATCCATACTCCGCAAGCCACCTGACGGTGTGTGGCGGAGGGGATGACTTTAGAAAAACATCACTGTCAGAATTAAGCGCAGCTCGCGATTGCTCTCAGAGAAAATAAGATACAACGCTGAAATTCCTAAATTCATCTGTTTAATGTTCGTAATAGGTGTGATGATTGTACAATAGTACAATACTTGTCTGTTCGTAACAGAACTTCAGAACTTCAATCATATGACGTTCCATGCCTCTTAAACAGTAATATTTGTCTCGAGACGAAAATGGTTGGATAATTTGTTAGAATCTGACAAGCAAGAGACGTAATTTCATCAGGAGTATTTCCCTCTGTCAATATGCTCACAAGCAAGTCTCGCATCTACTAGTAAATTCTGTACCTGACGTCGGTAGCGAGTAATTTTTTTAGCTAGAGTGGTGGAGTCATTGCGAATGAGTATACGGGCGCATTTGCGCACATTACATTTTTTGACGAACGAAGTGTGGTTGCTTACCTGTTTGCTGCAAAAGAGTGCCTCTTTATACTGAAACAGGGCAATGTGAACTGTTGGTAAGGCATTAACTGTGTGTAAACTTGGTCAGGGTGTATACGACACGAGCAACCGGGACATACGGGTTAAACCGGGGATTTTTTTACTCCCGGAGAAAACCACGGGTCTGTATTAGAATTCCGGGAATTTTTCAGTGTTTTAGTTTTCATTTAAATTACTGTAATTTTGACTGTGAAGAACTGATAGTCTAACAGAGAATATTACTGTATCGCGCTACTGTATCGCGCTACTGCAAAATAATACTGCAGCAATAGAACATAAACGAGAGAAAAAAATGAAGTGAAACGTTGGTTACAAAGGAAATGCGCCATTTACAACAAAACATACTGCACACGCAAGCGTCTGCCAACCGCAAAATGGGTTAAAGGCATTAGGACGGAAGACTATGTAGTACTTCATAACAACAAACTGCTTGCGATGAGCGTGACATCACAACTGTTTACATTAGCTTCGTTAGAGCAGTTACCAGCCTGCTCACGCGAATGCACAGTTGAGTCGCGTATGAACAGCACATTCTCCCGCTTCTGGCTGTTCGAAGCGTGGGTGTTGGCTGTATCGGCTGCAGCAAGGAGCCAGATGCTACCCGCTAAAATTTTTCTGGCACGCCGAGTTTACATTTCGTGATTTTGCTGTTTCTTCTTCATTTACAGCTCTCACGTCAAATAAAAACAAAATGGATTTCTGTGGGCGGGAGCCATCAATTGAAATAAAATACATTCACATAATTAGTATGAAAGACTGAAATATTTTATTAATTTCAGTTTTTTGTTTTATTTTATTTACGGGTTTTTGACAATCAAGCATTGATCGCCTTGCAGATCAATGATTTTCGTCGGATTGCTAAAGAAATTTGGCTGTTACTAATCTTTCCCGCTGGGGCAGTCAATTTATTTGAAACGAAGTGTTTCATTTCAGATTATTGGCCAGTTTCAGCTGTTTCCTAGATTTCAAGCACACGTTTTCATCTTCTGTAACGGATGACATTTTTCCGTAATAAAGAACCAAACATGATATTACGCAGTACCGGTACTCCAAGAAAAATTAAAATACCGAAAAATCTTAATATCATGTTAGGGCCTACTTCATTGTGGATCTGGATATACGAATGTGCACTATAAGTGGAATTGTGTATTTTAGTACGGTTTACGAAATTCTGATGATCTTGTAGCATCATGTGGTGTCCTGTTTCTTTTATGACGTGATGTAAGATCTCTTAATGCTTTAAACGTACGAACATGCAGGCTTCCTACGTCATCGTAGCTACACATGCGCAGTAACGACTGTTTTCTGGCGGTCATGGCAACCGCTGAAACGAACCTCTTGCTAATAGCTCGAGGAAAAATATTGCAAATGGTGGTTTGAAAAGCGTCACTTTAAATGTGAATTTCCTTTTGCTCAAGATGAATTTCATTGCGTATGAGAAAGTGCGAAGAATTTTTTAAATCACAAAGTGTTTGACACGCATTTGAAACTTAACGCTTTGAGGATAAGCCACTTAGAAGAATTTCGAGCCCAGGAGACCAGACATTTATGTCATTATTTAAAATTTCATTGGCCCATTTGTGTGATGTATCTTAAAGTGGAACACTTGAAGAAGGAAAAAAAAAACAGTAAAAAAAATTTATCCGTGAAAGCTTAGCTTTTCTGGTGACTTGTTGATCTTCGAGACCAGTATTATATGTGAAAGCGAAGCTTTTCTTGTAGCCACGCTTGATATTAATTTAAACCATAAAACTTTTACCGACATCGGCCGTGCCACAATGGTTCCCGTCAGATCACCGAAGTTAAGCGCTGTCGGGCTGAGTATGGATGAGTGACTATCTGGTCTGCCGAGCGCTGTTGGCAAGCGGGGTGCACTCAGCCCTTGTGAGGCAAACTGAGGAGCTACTTGATTGGGAAGTAGCGGCTCCGGTCTCGTAAACTGACGTACGGCCGGGAGAGCGGTGTGCTGACCACATGCCCCTCCGTATCCGCATTCGGTGACGCCTGTGGGCTGAGGATGACATGGCGGCAGTCGGTACCGTTGGCCTTCCAAGGCTTGTTCAGACAGAGTTTAGTTTATTAATTTTTCCCACTTGCTTGTTCCCGCTACTTAGCAGTGATGTTGCTATTGACTAACAACATCACGTGTTCTATGCTCTGAATATCTGCTATCATTAGCTAATGAGATTACGTGACACAAGCTATGACTGGCTTACAAAAGCACATCCTAATCTCGATTTCTCCGTTTCGGATACCAACGTGCTGTTTTTGGTGGAATTCGAATGTATACTTCTGTAATATGAAAATATGCAGCATACTTGTTGCTGTACATTAAATATCTTTTCTTTTTTCCGCGCGCGGTCGTTTACTAATGTACCGGGAAGTTCAAGCCGGTGCATAAAACCTTAACCCTTCAAGGAATTGATAGTTTTACAGTTCCGAGGGAAATTATAGTGTCACTTAACAGATAAAAATTTTATTTTCATCCGGTAGAAAGTGTATTTTTAACCGGGTCATACGGGAAAAATCCGCGAAGTCTTTATCCTTGTGCGCCTATACACCCTGTTGGTGCACCAACGGAAGCATTGCACGACCGCTACATTCTAAGTGTGAGTCATGTGAGAAGTCATCCGTTGTTCTTGGTCTACGAGCACACTGGATTACCTAAACTGAGGTAGTCTAGTCTATGAAAAGTCGAACTAGACAGGAACGATGAGTATTCCAGTGATTTAACTGTGTTGTCCAAAACGTCTAATTTTGAGCCTAATTTAATGAATGTCTGTTAATGTTCAGCCAAGAGACAAAATAAATGATCTATGGTCATCACTGAAACAAAAAAAAACTCTATGGCAGCATCGTATTATTTTGTAGACGTTTTATTTCTGGCAAGGGTAATCAATGTGGGAGGCTCAACCAGCGCATTGACACCTTGAGTCGATCTTAGTGGATTCTCCATCTGTCGGTAAGGTTTCAACAGTGTCGAAAGACATAAAAGGGAAGCAGCAGCTGAGAAGTGAGAAAGGGTTGTAGCCTATCTTAGGCGTTATTCATCTCTTACATAGCATCTCCTCGAGCTCCTTTTCTGCTTGTTTTGATATAATTACATTAAGAAATGAGCAATATAAGTGACAATGCAGTTGTAGAGAGAATATAAAGTGTAGACTTGGAATAGCAAGAAAACCGTCTTGGGGGGGGGGGGGGAAATCTAATAAAATCTGATACAAATTTTGGTATTAGGAAGTCTTATGTTTGGAGCATAGGGTAGTGCAAGCAATCTGGACGTCAACTACAACTCCATACATATCACAGAAGTTTATGTATGTTTATGTATGTACGATCCCCCATCTCCTCCTAAACCATTGGCTCGATTTAAATCAAACTTGGTACACACATTACTTAATGTCTGGAAAGACCCAGTGTATGTATAAGAATCACCAACCTCTCAAAGTGACCGAAGCAGGCGTAGAAAAGTAGCCTAGCTCACACAACGGGCGAATAGCCGGACTGCATTGATCCAGTATTTGAGAGCACTTTGTGTCTTGCAAGCAATTTTATACATAATTTCAAACCTTTTCGATAGTCTTTCTCGCTGACATCTGACACAAAATGATGAGAGAAGTTCATTGGTTACTACATCTTCACTGTTCATGCAGTCGCAACAGGTGTGACCTTTTAACTTATTACTTCTTTACTACTAACTCCATTCGCAACACATTTAGCAGACGGAAGCCAGCTATACAACTGGATGTACTTAGTTAATTATATCAATGTGTGGCACACAGTTTAGGAGATACGGCGTTATAAACATTGAGCTATGTGAAAATAAAACTGCAGAATGAAATTCACTAGAGACGTGAATTATTTGTACAAATAAAATGACTGAAAGAAATCTCAGTACCGAAAAATAATTAATGTGGAGTAACAAAATTGACTAGGTAACATAGTTAACTGAAGTGATTAAAATTTCAGGATCAGAGGTTAAATAAAGTGCGTGACACTCTGGTACATAACAGTTGCAACAGTCAGAATGTTGAATGCAAGCCTGCAAACGTACTTTAACTGAGTTGTACAAATGCTGGATGTCAGTTTGTGATACGGAGTTCCATGCCTGTTGACGTGGTCGGTCAATACACGAATGGTTAAATGGTTGTGTATGATGCTGGAGTTGTCGTCCGTTGATGTCCATATGGGCTCGATTGGAGATAGATACAGCGATAAAGAAGGCCAAAGAAATATGTCGATACTCTGTTGAGTGTGTTGTATTACAACAGCTCTATGTAGGCAAGTTCGTGAACACCCCCTGGAATATCAGTGGTAGCACAAGAAGTCGAATCACCAGACTGACGTACAATTTTGCAGTTAGGATGCGCAGGATAACCATTAGAGTTCTGTCATACGAAATCGCACTCCCAATCATAACTCCAAGTGTAGCTCCAGTGTGTCTAGCATGCAGACAGGTTGGTCGCATGCTCTCAACTGGTCTCTTCCTAACCAACTCATGGCCATCGCTGTCATCAAGGCGGAACCAGCTTTTATCAGAAAACACAGCAGACATCCACTGTGCCCTTCAGTGATCTCGTGTGGCATCACTGAAGACGCAGATTGAGGTGGTTTGGCGTCGCTGGAATGCACGCCACCGGGCATCTGGCTAGGGACTGTCCTTGAAGCAGCCGATTTGTAACAGTTTGTGTGACGGTGGTGCCAACTACTGCTCACATTGCTACTGCAGATACGGTACGCTGCACCAGAGACGTATACCTAACACGGTGGTCTTACCGTTCGGTGGTGTCACGTGACAGTCCGAGGCCCGGTCTTCTTGCCACTCTAAATTCTCGTGACCACCGCTTCCAACAACACGTACAGTTGCTACATACCTACCAAGTCTTTTTTCTACATTCCTACGAAGTCTTTCTGCAGTATCACAGTAGGAACAGCCAACTTCTCGTAGCCGTATCACACTACCTTGTTCAAAGTTAGTGAGGCGTAGATAATGGCGTCTTTGTCGTATAAGGTAAGTAGAGCTCATGACCGTTACAGCATATGTTTAAAGCAAACCTGATTCGCATCCTTATAGAGGCGCTACTAAAGTCATTCTTATGCGACTAGCGCGAAATTTGAACAGACAGCGTCTTACAGATATAGAAACACTGCTACCAACTTTCGTTTATGACGCATAACTCTTTCTTGGTGCTGCAATTTTTCTTCTTTAGTTTAATACATTATGTGATCAAAAGCATCCATACACCACCAAAAAGATAAGTGTGTCATATTTGGTGCACTGTGCTGCCATCTATTTCCAGTTACTCCATACAAGCGACCTCAGTAGTCATTAGACATCATAAGGAGATCAGAATAGGGTGGTCCGGTGATTGGGTGACATTTGTCTCATACGTCTGTACACGAGATTTCCACACTCCTAAAATCCTAGATCCACTGCTTCCGATGTGATAGTGAAATGGAAACGTGAAGGGACACATACAGCATAAAAGCGCTCAGGCCGACCTTGTCAGTTGACTGAAAGAGACCACCGACAGTTGAAGACAGTCGTAATGTGTATAGGCAGACATCTATCCAGACCATAACACAGGAATTCCAAAATTATCAGGATCCACAGCAAGTACTATCACAGTTAGGCGGGAGGTGAGAAAACTTGAATCCCATGGTCGAGCAGCTACTCATAAGCCACACATCACACCGATAAATGCCAAACGACGCCTGGCTTGGTTTAAGGAGCGTAAACATTGGACAATTGAACAGTGGAAAAACATTGTGTGAAGTGACGAATCACGGTATACAATGTGGCGATCCGATGGCAGTGTGTGGGTATGGCGAATGCCCGGTTAACGGTTCTGAGCACTATGGGACTGAACATGTGAGGTCATCAGTCCCCTAGAACTTAGAGCTACTTAAACCTAACTAACCTTAGGACATCACACACATCCATGCCCGAGGCAGGATTCGAACCTGCGGCCGTAGCGATCGCGCGTTTCCAGACTGAAGCGCCTAGAACCGCTCGGCCCCTGTGAATGTCATCTGCCAGCTTGTGTAGTGCCAACAGTAAAATTCCGAGGCGGTGGTGTTCTGGTGTGGTCTTGCTTTTCGTGGATGGGGCTTGCAACCTTTGTTGTTTTGCGGCGCATTATCATGTCAAACGCGTACATTGGTGTTTTAAGCACCTCGTTGCTTCACACTGTTGAAGAGCAATCGAACACCGGTTCATAATCCACGGTCTGTGGTAGAGTAGTTACACGACAATAACATCCTTGTAATGGACTGGCCTGCGCAGAATCCTGTCCTGAATAGTATAGAACACCTTTGGGATGTTTTGGAACGCCGACTTCGTGCCAAGCCTCACCGATCGACATCAGTACCTCTCCTCAGTGCAGCACTCCGCGAAGAATGAGCTGCCAGCACCTGATCGATCGTATGTCTACGAGAGTGAAAGGTGTCGCCAAGGCTAAGGGTGGACCATCACCGTATTGAATTCCAGCATTACCGATGGAGGGCGCCACGAACTTGTGTCGTTTTCAGCCAGGTGTCCGAATACTTTTGATCACATAGTGTGTGTAAAATATATGTGAAATGTATATGTTGTGCGTATGTGGGAAAAGCCATAAGAAAGGAGCTCCTCTTAAACCCCTGGATCGATTACAACCAGACTTAACACGTATTACTTGCTACCTGGAAAGAAATACTGTGGGTAGGTAAGAACCATCAACGTCCTATTGGGGAGTGGAGCGATAACGTCGAGAGGGCAGCGGAGAGGACGACATAGTGAGGGGGAGGGAAGAGATGGACGCAGATAGGGGGAGCAGGAAACAGTGATGGGGGTGGTGGGAAAATAGTCAAAAATGGAAGAGAAAGAGACAGACACAGATAGGAGAGAGGAGGAGACGGATAGAAAGGAAGGGGGGGGGGAGAAGAAGAGGTGGACAGAGAAGGAGACGTGCGGAGAGAGGAGAAGATAGACGAGAGTGGGGAATGGAGAAGAGGGCGGTGGAAGAGATTGACAGAGAGAGGGGGAGGAAGAGATGGATAGAGACGGGAAGGAGTAAACAGGCTGATGGATGATTGGAATAAATACTTACGCAGGCAAAGCTGGATACTCTGCTAGTAAGTCATATAAGAAGAGAATAGAAGTTTTTGAAATGCGGTGTTACTGAATAGTGAAGATCATATGGGTAATACGAATAATTGATGAAGAGGTACTGAAACGAATTGGGGGGGAAAAAAGACATTTTGGCACAACTTGTATAAAATAGGGGAACGGTTGACAGGACACATCCCGAGGTATCGAAGAACCGTCAATGTGGGTAGAAATGTTAAGTGAGATCAGTTCATTCGTACCTTTCTTTCCTTTTTTCTGTAAAATGCAGGAAGACTTAAGCAGTACAGGACTGTCGTCTAATTCTCATTATAAGAAAATGAAAAGTAACAGGCATAACTAGGCAAAAAGACCCCACATTGTTTGATTACATCACGATAACTGGAAACTAGTGTAACTGTCAAATCTGCAGATGTCGGCATTCAGAATGGCGTAAGGTAATACGACGCCATAAACGTAGTTGTGGGAAAAGCAGATGGCAGGCAGAGATTTGCTGGAAGAATCCTAAGAAAGTGTATCTCCTCCAGAAAAGCGGTCACTAACAAAATCAGCGCCGGACTGATTTGCCAGTCTCGGACACTCACTAATTTTAATTAATGAGATACATAGAAGAGAGAGTTGGGCGATGAGTGATGCGTATGTTTATCCAATACAAATCTCACGTAGATGGTACGCAGTCTCAGTGGTAGACACCTCTAAAAAAGTTAGCACGGTACTCAATTAAGAAAAAAACTGGACTTCAATGAAGGCTTGTTGGCTAGTGCTCTTATTCAATATCCAGGAGTGGATTACGATTTGTTTTATTTACTCGAGCCAGGAACATACAGGTAGGACACTATAAATTTACCATTTCAGGAAAGCCAGATACAAAATTGAAATTAAATCGTCTTTGCCCAGAAACGAGCAACTGTTGCAGCAGTTTCCTGTGTCTTGAACAGCTGCATCTTGTTCCGAGAATCAGGAAACATGAACCCTCACACACATCGAATATGTACAGAGGAGCAGACAATGAAACGAGTGTTGGCCCTTGCAAGTATTCGTATTTCGTTATGTTGTCCGATTTTCCAACGCCCAGTCAAGTCGCGTCCAGCTAATAAGCCTTTGCACGTGCTTAGAGATGACTTATCTTCGCTTTCTTAGCTGACGTATTTAGTCCATGGTTCACACAAAAATTGTCGTTGACTGTGAGAAGCTCTTCCTAGACTTCCACCTGGGTTATGTCTGTACAACATGTATAGCTCATTTTCTACAACTTCTTGTTTTCGGCGTTTGCGTCGTTTGTCAGGAGGAGCAGTGCCTGTCACGCCGTACAATTTATCAACACCAGTTTATGACTACTTCTTTCGCGTGGACGGATTTATACCATCCTGGCCAAGCATATTCCCCAGCCGAGAAACAGAGTGCCACAACAGAAATACGTACCACTTAGGGCTGGCCACCCCAGGTAGCACCAATAAATTTCCGGATGATTTTGTTTCGGACTGACACCTTATGTTTGGTATTAAGTCAGTGCTGCTGGTTAGCAGTGATCTGTCTAGCATAATAGCAGGGTATCTAGGGGTAAAGCAATGCTCCAGCTCGATATCTTCCCAGATAAATTTCAGATTTCTTCGCGGCTGTCTGTTTCGTAGGTGGAAAGTGCAGACCTGAGTTTTGTGTGCATTTGGCTTCTAAAGGCTCTTGTTGTAGTAATGAGGAAAAGTTCCCAGTGCTCTTGCAGCACGTTTGCTTATTGAAAATCACCTGTCTGTTCCGTCCAAGTAAGGTCGTTAGCATATCTGAAACCTTTGCATTGATCAGGTCTCGGTTGATCTTGTGTTAATGTTGAAGGACGAAGATGAGAGTACTCTACCTTGGGGGTTGACGGTTTCTTTGGTCCCTCCAATGGCTGTGTCTTTCCTGGAATTCAACACAGAATCTCCCATGGTGCAGTAACGTGGCAATTATTGTAGTGAATCCATAATCCTGGGTCAGAGCCGGATATGATAATGGTGTCCTAAATACCCTCCGCAACACGTCTTGCAGTACCTTGCTACGTACCAGTGAAGATGAACCTCCAACAGCAGCCCGTCATGCCAAAGATACTTAGCTTCAATCCGAGCAGCGCATAAAAATTATCGCGAAAATTGAGTCAGAGTAATAATTGCGTTGTTTTGTATAGACAGTGGTTATTCGTTGAAAACGAAAACAGTGAAGTAAATCCGTCTTCCATATTATCATGGTTTTTTTTATTCTGCCACTGTACATTTCAACGCTTCATTATTGTGATGTAGATACGCTAGAAACGCATACCTGCAGAATTGTAGCACAATCTTCACTGTAATTTGCCAAATTGACATATACTGTTAAGTTTTAACAAAAATTTACATAACTGTCAACGTTGTTAATTTAGTTTGTATACGACACCACAATGTAGTAACTCCCACATTCAATAAAATTCTTCTGGGTCTATGATCGCATTTCCAATGTGGAAAACTTCGACGTTTCTGAACGGCTTCTTGTTTCTACGTTGGTAGTTTTAAATATTGAGAATGTGGTTATAGACCCAGAAGAATTTAATTGAATGTGGCAATGGCCACGAAACTCTATGCTTATATTTACCTCCCACATGCTGAACACACATTTTAAAAAAGGACACTGCAAATTTCAAGGAAACGTGCCATAGATATTTCAGTACTACAAAGATGATGAATGGTTCAAATGGCTCTCATCACTATGAGACTCAACTTCTGAGGTCAGCAGTCCCCTAGACCTTAGAACTACATAAACCTAACTAACCTAAGAACATCACACACATCCATGCCCGAGGCAGGATTCGAACTTCTGACCGTAGTGGTCGCGCAGTTCCAGACTGTAGCGCCTAGAACCGCTCGGCCACTCCGGCCGGCCTACAAAGATGATAAACGACTAACATGTCATAGAACACAAATTAATCTGGGAACAATTTTTAGTCATATATTCTACAGTAAAATAGTACGTAATAAACACAGTATACACCACGTACTGATACTTTCAAGCCGCATAATCGTTAGATAATTGACGTATTTTTTAAAACTGTACTATTAATGTTCATGTTTAGTTCAACAACTAGCTGATAAGTAGAAACGCTACGGAAAATCACTTGGCGAATTATATCAATACGTTTCCTAATAATTGTGTTGTTGGGATTCATTGCTTCTGACGATAAGACTGAAATAGCTGACTTCATTGTCGTACCGAAGACGGTTGTGGACATCAGACGTACGGCGCAAAAGAGGGCAGCAACGACTGTGAAGTCCATGCAAACACTGAAGTCGGCGGCCTCTTCTGTGTTTTTTTCGAGAACAGCACCCTGCTTGCCGGAACAGACGTTGAGTTTCTTCCAGTGTTTCAACTCCGGATTGGACAGGCACGGCGTAACTCTTAAGACGCACTTACTATGTTAATGTATTCCGCGCAACTAGTGGTTGTTGACGTAAGCAGCGACAAGTCACTTCTACCAGGTTTCGCCCAGGCAACCAGCGAGATGGCGCGGTGCTTCGTAAAAGGAAGTTCTCGACTTCATTTCCGTTTGTCCTGTAACGCTGCAGATAATCGTATGAAATAACAGTGTTGTCGACGAAACGTTAATCCTTCTTTCCTCACAAAGGACTGCTTGAAGAACGACTACAGAAAAATGTTCCACACACCTTTCTTCTGCCGAGTTGGGAGGAGGGACCGGAGCCGATATCGTTGTTGAGTGAGTAAATCATCATGACCGGTGTACATTATCTCATCAAAAGTATACAGACACATATTAGTGGATATTAATATGGGATGCGTCCACCTTACCCCTTTACGACGGCTTCAACTCCACTGTAGACAGAGGATGTCAAATTAAATGCCTTCAGCCGTCAATTTTCGACCTTATTTTATTGGGTAAAGAGTTTCAGCGTTTAACTACGCCATCTTCAGGCCACCGACGTGAAAGGCGTTTAATTTGACATTCTCCATCGAACAGCCACGTCCCGCAGCCATCACTAAAAAGGTAGACATACAGAGATCTGCTGTAGACACGTCCAGTGACGTGTGGAAATTTCGCAGCACATTCCAAGCAAGTGAGTTTGAATGCTGGAGTCTGGGCGAAGTCGACGTTCTAGCTCAATCCAAATGTGTTCCATTCGGACTGGGTGTTGTGTGATATCCTTAGGTTAGTTGGGTTTAAGTAGTTTTAAGTTCTAGGGGACTGATGACCACAGATGTTAAGTCCCATAGTGCTCAGAGCCATTTGAACCATTTCGTTCCATTTCATTCCGTTCAGTTCAGGACTCCGAGTAGGCCAGTCGATTGCAGTAATATTGTTGTCCACAAACCATTGCCTCACAGACGCTGCTGTATAATAGAGGAATAGATTGGAGACTATGAATGATTCAGCATGGCAGTGCACCCTAATAGACTGAAGTGCCAAAGAAACTGGTAAAGGCAAGAGTATTAATACACAAAGATATGTAAACAAGCAGAATATGGCGCTGCGGTCGGCAACGCCTATATAAGACAAGGGTCTGGCGCAGTTGTTAGATCGGTTATTTCTGCCATAGTGCCAGGTTATCAAGATTTCAGTGTGTTTGAGTGTGGCGTTGTAGTCGACGCACGAGCGATGAGACACAGCATCTCGGAGGTAGCGATGAAGTAGAGATTTTTCCGTACGACCATTTCACGAGTGTACCGTGAATATCGCCCCCCCCCTCCCCCTCCCCCCCCCCCCCCCCCCCGCCATTAACCATGGACCTCGCCTTTGGTGGGGAGGCTTGCGTGCCTCAGCGATACAGATAGCCGTACCGTAGGTGCAACCATAACGGAGGGGTGTCTGATGAGAGGCCAGACAAACGTGTGGTTCCTGAAGACGGGCAGCAGCCTTTTCAGTATTGCAGGGGCAACAGTCTGGATGATTGACTAATTTGGCCTTGTGCCACTAAGCAAAACGGCCTTTCTGTGCTGATACTGCGAACAGCTGAAAGCAAGGAGAAACCACGGCCGTAATTTTTTCCCGAGGGCGTGCAGCTTTACTGTACGGATAAATGATGATGGTGTCCTCTTGGGTAAAATATTAAGGAGGTAAAATAATCACCCATTCGGACCTCCGGGCGGGGAGTTCTCAGGAGGACGTTGTTATCAGGAGAAAGAAAACTGCCGTTCTACGGATCGGAACGTGGAATGTCAGAACCTTAATCGGGCAGGTAGGTTAGAAAATTTAGAAAGGGAAGTGGATAGGTTAAAGTTAGATATAGTGGGAATTAGTGAAGTTCGGTGGCAGGAGGAACAAGACTTTTGGTCAGGTGAATACAGGGTTATAAATGCAAAATCAAATAGGGGTAATGCAGGAGAAGGTTTAATAATGAATAGGAAAATGTATGAGACAGGCGAAATACCCTCAGACTTAAAGAAGAATATAATAATTCCAAAGAAAGCAGGTGTTGACAGATGTGAAAATTACCGAACTATCAATTTAATAAGCCACGGCTGCAAAACACTAACACGAATTCTTTACAGACGAATGGAAAAACTAGTAGAAGCCGACCTCGGGGAAGATCAGTTTGGATTCCGTAGAAATATTGGAACACGTGAGGCAATCTTGACCCTACGACTTATCTTAGAAGCTACACTAAGGAAAGGCAAACCTACGTTTCTAGCATTTGTAGACTTAGAGAAAGCTTTTGACAATGTTGACTGGAATACTCTTCCTCAAAGGTGGCAGGGGTAAAATACAGGTAGCGAAAGGCTACTTACAATTTGTACAGAAACCAGGTGGCAGTTATAAGAGTCGAGGGGCATGAAAGGGAAGCAGTGGTTGGGAAGGGAGTGAGACAGGATTGTAGCCTATTCCCGATATTATTCAGTCTGTGTATTGAGCAAGCGGTAAAGGAAACAAGAGAAAAATACGGATTCGGTATTAAAATCCATGGAAAAGAAATAAAAACTTTGAGATTCAATGATAATATTGTAATTCTGTCAGAGACAGCAAAGGAACTGGAAGAGCAGTTGAACGGAATGGATAGTGCCTTGAAAGGAGGATATAAGATGAACATCAACAAAAGCAAAACGAGGGTAATGGAATGTAGTCGAATTAAATCGGGCGATGCTCCTGGAATTAGATTAGGAAATTAGAAACTTAAAGTAGTAAAGGAGTTTTGCTATTTGGGGAGTAAAATAACTGCTGATGTTTGAAGTAGAGAGGATATAAAATGTAGACTGGCAATGGTAAGGAAAGCGTTTCTGAAGAAGAGAAATTTATTAACATCGAGTATAGATTTAGGTGTCATGAAGTCGTTTCTGAAAGTATTTGTATGGAGTGTAGCCATATATGGAAGTAAAACATGGACGATAAATAGTATTTCGAAATTTGGTGCTACAGAAGAACGCTGAAGATTAGATGGGTAGATCAGATAAATAATGAGGTATTAAATAGAATTGGAGAGAAGAGGAGTTTGTGGTACATCTTGATTAGAAGAAAGGATTGGTTGGTAGGACATATTCTGAGGCATCAAGGGATCACCAATTTGGTATTGGAGGGCAGCGTGGAGGGTAAAAATCGTAGAGGGAGACCAAGGGATGAGTACACTAAACAGATTCAGAAAAATGTAGGTTGCAGTAGGTACTGGGAGATGAAGCTTGCAGAGGATAGAGTAGCATGGAGAGCTAAATCAAACCAGTCTCTGGAGTGAAGACCACAACAACAACAACTACTCTGAATATCAGAAATCCGGTAAAACATCAGTTATTTGACGTCGCTGGGTCGGGAAAAAGATCCTGCAAGTTTTGCCCCAAGTCTTTCAGTTAATTTACCCTCTATTTGTGAATACTAGTCAATTACTTCATTGACAGAAATATTTCAAGTTTAACTGTGTGTCATAGAGCTTTGATACGTAGCCATAAGAGAGAGTGGGTGCACAAACAACCTCCAGAGAAAGTGTCCTTGAAAAAGTGTTTTAGTTTTCTAGATACGTCACGTAATTAAACTATGATGATTTGTACATTCGCAAAAGTCGCTATATAGCGGAGTCAAGAGACAGCTATCTAATCCCTGAATGGCAGAGTATGTATTAAAATGCACTTTTAACTCATTTTTCAAACTTCTTGTTCGTACTGTGAAGCTGACAAAATAATTGTGCATTTGCATCACAATGCTGTTTACAGAAATGGGTAAAGAATGAACAGCGATACGTACAGAATTGTTGAATATGTGTGCAATACGTCCAAATGCGATCATATTGTCGTTCTGAGTAACTGGTTTCAGTATTTTTCAAATTACTTGCGTGTTTTGGCTCGTTGACCTACGAAGAGGAAACTCGGGACACAGACATATGAATAGCATTGGTTGTTGTGTCTGTATAACCTTTATGATGCACACCTCCTTATTCCTCCTAATACATATTCCTCACACTTCCGTCATTAGCTTGTAGTGTGAGTGTTTTTTTTTTTCTATTTCTTAATTAAATTTTTATGCCTCTCTTCGTAAGTACACTTGCACATTTTTCTCAGACCTCCTGGAGGAAGGAATAAACATTCGCGTATAGTCCCGTTGATGTCAAGTTCATAAAGACCGAAAGCGTTACATCAGATGATTAAGGCTGGGAAGAGGGTTATCTGTAATTTTGTTAAAGGAACTTACCAAAGATAAATCAAAATCACCTTGGGGTCATGTTTCTCTGGAATGAAAAGCCGATTTTAGGATCGTTGTACCACCTTAGGTTGCTTGGGAGTCGCAACACTGTGGTATTACAGTAAATGGGCTCCAGAATGGGACGGTGCTTGGCACACGCCTACTATCATTCGGATCGGTAGTACTATGACTTAGGCTGCGTTCACGGTCGTCCCGATATCGATGGATTCCACCGGCAACCTACATCGGCCTGAGACGGCCGATCTTTTCTACTCAGTACGACAACACGTGCGCCGTCACACTATAGCCAATCTTATCTCCCGAACGTACAGACTTCGGACGACAGTCGGTGATATTCAAATCAGTTTGTGTTATTCGGTCAAACCGACCGACGTTTTCGCACACGAAACACGGAGCGTGAGAAACTGATAAGTTTAGTCCAAGAAAGAGTGAGACTGTGGCACTATGAGGACGAAAATATCATAATTGGGTTATAGTTAGGAATCTTTGGACTGAAATCGCAGGTTTATTCCAGACATCAAGTAGGCAAAATCTTTATCGGAAATTTTTGGAGTAGATTATAACCTAAAAAAAAAATAGTTTGTCAAAGTGCAAAGGGTGGAGCATTTTATATGCTTATAGTTACTGTACTGAATCTCTTTTGTGGCATGTTGTCATTAGTTGTCCACAAATTATTATTACTGCTTACAATTTGCACTTTTAAGTGCTTCAGGTTTTCAGAGTATCTTACACTACACTTTCCGTTTGTCTTTCACTCGTGTATTAAATGACAGTCATTGAAGGTTAATTGAAGTACGTTTGCACAGTTAAATACAGTTAAATAGTGTTTATAACTTGCTCTTGAAGGTCACCACGAATTATCTGGACTATTTAACAGAGTGTTTCTCTCGTCATCTCATACATTCGTAAAACTTTTCAAGCATAGAGGCGTCTTGGTATCCACCCCTCCCTACAAAGTTAAAATATAACCAACTTCATACATAGAATAGATACTAACCTAACCTAACTTAATCTAACCTAACCTCCTTGACTCTGTCAGAAACTGACGGAGGACGTCGGACGCACCATCAGCACGCAGTCGGCCGATGCTATCGGGCGACATCTGGCGACGATGTCTGACAACCGTTGTCGGTGCCACTGTGAACGCAGCCATAGTCTGGCAAACTGATTCCGATCAACGATTCACATTAGAGTTGTGGCGATTCGTGAATGAGTCGTTCATTTGAACGACTCTAAATAAAGAATCGTGATACGGACGAATCGTCGTTCAAAAGAATCGTAAGAACGATTGCGTGTTTCCGAATAGTGACGATTCCAAGTTCCAACGATTCATCGATTCTTAGTACGCTATGCTTCGAAGGCAACTTCCGAATCATGCCGAGTCGTGCCGAATGATTACGACCGCCAGATAGCAGTCAAGTGGAGGATGCTTGTGAACGAAGGAAGCAATTTTGCACTATTTTTCGGACAGATCGACTCCTCTTTCCTGGCATACTGAAATAAAACAATAGATGCAATCAAATCAAACGTGACCTTTCATCAATTAAGGCACTACACGTATAAATCGAGAACCACACTTGTAACGTTATATGCATGTTTACTCATAAATAAACTATTTCTGGCATATCTTATCATGACACAGTTCGATTCTAACCCCCATCGAAAATTTCAGACATGTCCTGCCATCTGTGAGTAAGATGTAGAACTTTTTGCATTCCCTAAGAATCGTGCCATCGCAGACTAGAATGAATCGTGAACGAATCGTAGGAATCGATTCTCAATGTGAGATTGAATAGTAGGAATCGAATCGGGAAAGAGAATCGTGTTGCCCAACTCTAATTCACATACGGCTTAGAGCTGACACGCTTGCCTCACAGATGGCGCGGTTCTCCTGTAATACACTGGGAGACCAGTTGAATGGGCCACACGGCCAGTGCACTAACTCCTGTTTTTCGGGATGGTTCTGCCAGCTACAGACAAGTGGTTGCTGCCTGCTCGGCTGGTGCAAGTGATTTTCAAGCTGAAGGTAAGAACTCAGAAGCACTGAACGTGTAAGCGAATGCAGACCGCTCGATGCTCGTTGATTAACGCGCCTGTCTTACGCTGCAGCCTTTTCTTTTCTCCGAATGACCGTCGAATGAAATGCTACTGCATTTTTTGTTCTGCTTTGTGCAAATACATTCGTTTCGTACCATTACAGACATCGTCACGATAGCGGAACAGCGAGGTCATTCATCGTCAACTAATACACAAACAGCGGATCCTTCGGCTTCCTTCTCGACTAAGAGATTGTCTTACCAAATGGTCTGCGTGTAGCTCAGAGGTTTTAGTGACCCAGCTGGCTAGAGAACTGGCAAGGACAACAAGCGACACGAGGTCGTTAGTCGCTTCGGCGCAGAGCTAACGGGTGGAAATACCGTTGTTATGCGAGCAAGTGCCCGACAGTTGTGTTGGCTTCTCGGTTAGCTGAATGAAAGGGCGCACATTTCATGCAATTCTGAGAGCGTAATTTTTGACAGAGTGGAGACTACTTTCTAGACTGAACGGTCAGTTGCTCCTTTAAATGGACACCTTTTTAAACAAATTTACCCATTTGTCTTGTTGGAAGCGTGAAGTGGTTGTTTCATAAGTTGGAAAATCAGCCTCCTAAGTTATCGGATAAAACATGGCAGCACTAAAAACTCCAAGATGCCGAGTTCAATTCGCAGTCGGTCGCTTCTTCTCCTACGACAAAGTTGAGGAGAACGTAAAACAAACGCTAGTGGTGCTAAATTTCGTTGTATTGCGGGTAGGCTGCAAATCCTCTAAAATCAGGCTAGAAACATTAGCTCCAAACGTAGATATATCTTCAAATCATTCAAACAAACCACACTTCCAGACTTCTGCAGAAGTCATACAAAAGCGGATGATAATGTTTTAAATCAATAAATCGATACACATGTGGTAAATTACTGCGCAGTTTTACTCTGAAATAACATCCAGAAAGGGAGGAATATGCACTACTTTGACAGAATGGAAATTAATAAACGTATGTCCACTTCCCCACGCTTAGTACTGAACGATCAGACAATTCGCAGATGCTGCTGAATATACCACCCAGACGACTTCGTAACTTAAACTTCCTTCTCTCGTGCCCCACTTTCCTATATTCCAATTGTTGTAGTTTCATTGATCCAGCTAAAATTTTATTTTGTGTAATTACAGTTGTCTCGTTTGCCTATATAGTCTCACTAGCAATGTTTTACCTGTTCATAATATGAGATCGTACGTTTGGAGCACAGCGTTGTATAGTAGTGAAACATGAACTGCGGGAAAGGCGGAACAAGAGAGAATCGAATCATTTGATATGTGTGACTACAGAAGAATGTTGAAAATTAGGTGGACTGATAAGGTAAGGAATCAGGAGGAGGAATGTTGAAGTTCCCTGCAGAATGGGCGAGGAAGTGAACATAAGGATAACACTGACTAGAAGAAGGGACAGGACGATAGGACATCTGTTAAGACATCAGGCAATAACTTCCATGGTACTAGAGGGAAGTGGAATACATCCAGCAAAAAATTGAGGGCGTAGGTTGCAAGTACTACTCTGACATGCAAAGGTTGGCACACTGCTGGAGGGACACATCATATCAGTCAGAGGACTGAGCACTCAGTAATATAATAATTATAATAATATTATTATTATTTGTTAAGGACAAGATTATCTTGTTCAGTCTACCTCCCTTGAAACATACCTCCAAATTTTATGTATATTGTTCAATATACTTTCATCTCAGAACAATTTCTGTAATTTGTTACGGGATTCATTTTTTAATGGGTCACACATATTATCGAAGCCAAACAGTTTTACCTTATATTTTTACCGAAATATGTCCTCTCGCTTTAGTCGTAAATCAAGTATTAACAGTTGGCGTCTCTCTAAACAAACTGACACTTTGTAGATGTGTTTAAAATCTTTCATTCCAAAAAGCTTCCCATTCGCACATGTTTATCTTCGTACGTAACGATGGCACAATAAACAGACAAAATGAGCTTATAAAAGAGTAAGCATTGTAGAATATTACTTCTGTGTTGTGTGTTTTCATTCATAATGTAAAAATAATATTCTACCAAGAGCCAACAACTGGAAAGAGCAGTCTCAGATACCTTTAATAATTTGTTTACCAGAATGTGAATAATGCCAGGCTGCACCGTGTTTAGGACACCACTTTAAACTCCAGATCTCCCCATAACTGGCTGGATAAATCGGTTCACAAGTCAAGAATTGTCAATGCCTTACCATCTCCAGTAAGACCCTACCCAGCAAATTACCATGATGTTCAGATCAAACCTTCGGTTGAGTACATTTTTGTTCTGAAATGTGTGGTACAGTACATCAATAATCAGCACAAGTATATCCATGTACATCTTTTAGATGGAATGTACGGTCGATAATTAGATCACACGTAGCCAGAATGTAACAGTTAACGAGCGCCGTGCTCGGTGAAATGGACAATTGTGCCGTGTCCTCACTAAGTCAACACCGCTAAATTATTTTTTTAAGGAAGCCAAAAAATAAATCCGACTCATTAATTTGAATCCATTTATATCGTCGCGCCGGAGTAATAAACCATGATAAAAGGGTTTCGTATGCCAATAGTGGGATGTGGGATTAGTGTTAATAAGTGCAAAAGGTACACTTTACATTTCCTTGAGCTACTCGATAGCAAGAGATAGAAGCATGAAATACAAAATAACGTCGTGCGCGAAAGTGTATTTAAGCACGGAACGGTAGGGAGGGCTGAGAGGAATTTAAGGAGGGGTGAGGGGGGGGGGGGGGAAGGAGGGAGAGAGTCTAGGGGGCAGTGGAGTGGCGGAAGATACAAGTGAGGAGCAACTTGAAGGTGGTACAGGTGAAGAGTGGACAAGTAGACTTTTTGTGGCAGCAACTTTGTCGATTTAGCCTCGCAGGTGGCCAAGTTCTCATGAGGAACAGGTATCGTGTATCGCGTACGCTCAACTTTCACGTATCATGGCAGGCTTACTGTGTGCTGAGTGGACGTCGCTAACACATGGTAGAGATTTTTCTTCCTCACACATTAACTGATACATACGATCGAAAATTTCCGTGGCAAATCACTTTAGGTGGCATTCTCCACTTTTTCTATATTATTTTTATTTTTCCGTCATTGTCAAACCAACAAGACAACATATGTGAACCAAAACGAATAGAAACACAAATTTAAAGACGCTGACTTTTCAATATGTAAGGCATAGTTTTCTATAGTAACTAAATGTATTTAAAACACATTTATATTCATATCATTAAATTTCTATTTGTGGAAGTGATATAATATATTCTATTTTGGGCAGAATCACAAAATCACTTGAGAATAGACTAGAAGGCTGAAGAGAGTTACGAAGTAGTAAAGTTAATGCACAAAAACTGGAAATGCCACTGCCTTTTAATAAATTCATTGCTGTGGTACCCGCTACGAAGAAAACTTTTAGTTCTCTTGAGGTTGGAATGCAAAGCACAACATGATTCCAACTGCTCGCTAATATGTGAGAGAGAAGTCTAGAGGGCACAGACTGAGCTAAAGTAGTCTTCTTCGTTCAATATATGCAATGAGATAAATCTTGGGATAGCTCCTAATAACGTGGCGGACCTCCTTTTGCCCGGCGTAGTGCAGCAGTTCGACGTGGCATGGACTCAACAATTCGTTCGAAGTCCCCTGCAGAAATATTTAGTCATGCTGTCTCTATAGGTAGCAACGGCCTTGCCGCAGTGGATACACCGGTTCCCGTCAGGTCACCGAAGTTAAGCGCTGTCGGGTGTGGCCGGCATTTGGATGGGTGACCAGCCGGGCCGCCATGCGCTGTTGCCATTTTTTCGGGGTGCACTCAGCCTCGTGATGCCATTTGATGAGCTAGTCGACCGAATGGGAGCGGCTCCGGTCAAAGAAAACCACCATAACGACCGGGAGAGCGGTCTGCTAACCACACGCCCCTCCTATCCTCATCCTCAGTTGAGGATGACGCGGCGGTCGGATGGTCCCGACGGGCCACTTGTCCGAAGACGGAGTGCTGTCTCTCTAGCCGCCCATAATTACGAAAATGTTGCGATTGCAAGATTTTGTGAACAACTGACCTATCGATTATGTCCCAATAAAAGTTCGATGGCATTCATGTCGCGCGATCTAGGTGGCCTAATCATCCACTCGAATAGACAACAATGTTCTTCAAACCAATCGCGAATAACTGTGTCCTGTGCCATGACACACTGTCATCCATAAAAATTCTATCATTGTCTGGGAACATGAAGTCCATGATTGGCTGCAAATGGTCTCCAAGCAGCCGAACACACAACCATTTCCGGTCAATGATCGTTTCAGTTGGACCACAGGACCAAGTCCATTCCATGTAAACACAGCGCACACCATTATGGAGCCCCCATCGGCTTATAGGTTGCGCTGTTGGATCCATGGCTTCGTGGGGTTTACGTCACGTTCGAACCCTACCATCAGCTCTTACGAGCTGAAATCAGGACTCATCTGACCAATTCACAATTTTCCAGTCGTCTAGGGTCTATAGGATATGGTGACGAGTCCAGGTGAGCCGCTGCAGGCGAATCGTGCTGATATCAAACGCACTCGCGGCGCTCGTTTGCTTCCGTAGGCTTGTCCTAACGAATGCTCGTCGTACGTCCCACTTGATTTCTGCGTTTATCTCAAGCCGTGTTGCCTGTCCGTTAGCACATACTCTACGCAAACGCCACTGCTCTCGGTCGTTAGGTCGTTAAGTGAAGGCCGTGGGCCACTGCGTTGTCTATAGTGAGAGGTAATGCCTGAAATTTGTTATTCACGGCACCCTTTTGACACTGTGGATCTTTGAATATTGAATTCCCTAACGATTTCCGAAATGGAGTCTCCCAAGCGTCTAACTACAACTACTGCTCCGCTTTCAAAGTCTATTAATCCCCGTCGTCCGGCCATAAGCACGTCGGAAATCTTTTCACATGAATCACCTGAGTAATAATAAGAGCTCCGCTAATACACTGCCCTTTGATACCTTGTGTAGGCGATACTATCGCCATCTGTGTGTATGCGTATCGCTACCCCGTGGCTTTTGTCACCTGAGGGCAAAATGTCGTTACCTCTTCAATTCGACAGACTGTTACAGTGCTCGAAATATCAGCAGGCCAGTTTCTTTGGACACATGCAATAAAGGAAGACTGTCCTCCACATTTCTTGATTAACATAAGAAAGTCATGCTATAAAAAAAATTTGAAGTAGGTCTCGAATGCTCGTTACAAATCCATTTGCATAGTATCATTCTCTGGAAATCTTCAACATGCTCGAAAGTTACTACATTTTTGTAGTAGTTGTAAAATAATGTATAATGAAAATTGCAACAGTGGAACACGGTAATGTGCCAGCCCTCAAAAAAAGAAAAAAAATACTTGAATATAATATCTCGATTGGATGTTTCCATGTGGAACACTTTGATAACTTGGATATCTGTAACTAGAAAGTTTATATTCACATTCGTTCAACGGCAAAGGAACGTACTTATCTATGTAGCCTACATGGCGGATACGAACTCTGTTGACAAACTCCTAAAAAAAGTGTTCAAATGTGTGTGAAATCTTATGGAACGGCTAAGGTCATCAGTCCCTAAGCTTACACACTACTCAACCCAAATTATGGTAAGGACAACCACACACACACATGCCCGAGGGAGGACTCGAACCTCCACCGGGATCAGCCGCACAGTCCATGACTGCAGCGCCCTAGACCGCTCGGCTAATCCCACGCGGCACAAACTCCCACATTTCGTTGATGCTGGGATGCCTGCTGCAGCCCAGTTTAATATGAATAACATGGTTCGTTGCCACGAAATTCGTCGTTGATGTGTTTAGCGATGAAATGTATCTCGGGCGTTGTACTTAGATATTACAATAAAATCAAATACTGAGTACGCTCGCACGACTGGAACGTTACGTGTACAGGGACTTAAAATACTTCAACACAAATTGCGAGAGTAACGCAGCAACCGTCGGCGGAAGATATACTTCCTTGAAACTTTCTAGAAGTTTAAAATTGTGTGCCGGAACGTTGCAAGGTTCCGGGTTCGAATCCCGATTGACATACATTTTTAATCTGCCAGGAACTTTCAAAACAGCGCACTCCACTGCAGAACAATTCATTCTGGAAAAGCACACATTTGCTACGTCAGTGTTCTGTATTTGCTCGTTTACACAAGTCTTTCAACATGTCGATCACCACGATCTCGATAGCGTGTTTAGTGGCTCTTCACAGGAAGTACACGCTCCAGTATTTCAGGTGATCGGTGTGCAGTGTCAGCCGCTGTAGTAAACCTACCACCGGGGGCTGTGCTAGAGATATTCAGTCTGGTAAATAATGCTCCTCCCTTCAAGCCGAGACTAGCTGTTTACTAGAGGCATACAGAGTGACGCACGAATTGTTGACACATATTAACATTGGGGAAAAAAGTTGTACCTCTATTTACATTTCATTCAAATTTCGCTCCAACGTTTTTTGTTTCATGGAAATGTCGGCAGAGGTCGTGTTGCTGCAATATTGCCAGTCTGTTGTTTCGCAATTAGCGTTTCGCCATAGCCGAGCATAGACGTTTATCTGTTCAGCAGCGTATTGAGGCAGTTTTTCTTCATACTCAACTGAAATATATCACAGCAACGCAAAAAAGACTTGAGGCAATATTCCACATGCGTTGGGCTCCATCAAGGAACACAGTTCTCCGATTAATGAGAAAATTTGAAGAAGGGGGCTATTTGTTTGAAGGGTAATGGTCTCGGCCACCGACTGTTCGTTCTCCAGAAACTATCGGAGCACTACGAATTTCTGTTCAATAAAGTCCGAATGAGTCATCCCGTCGGGCAGCAAGAGAAACGGGGATAACTCATCGTTATGTACAAAGAATTTTAGAGAGTGATCTCAAGTTCTTCCGTTACAAAACGAGTGGAACAAACAGAGAAAACTGGAGTATACATTACGGGAAGGAGGAAAAGATGAAATAATGTTGAAGCAAGGCCCTTAGACGAAGCTTATTTCTACCTCAGTGTAAGAGTAAACAAACAAAATGTTCTATTTTGGGGTAGAGAAAAACTGCAAAATGTTCTGTTCATGAAGAAACGACGCATGGGAAACATAGTGGGACCTCTATCCAGTCATGGTGTAATCGGACCAGTGTTTTTAAATGAAACTGTTAATACTGACTGACACAATACAGTGTTGTAAAACGATGGCGTGCCACATCTTCTTCTACATCTACGTGGATACTCTGCAAATCAAATTCAAGTGCCTGGCAGGGAGTTCATCGAACCACCTTCACAATTCTCTATTATTCTAATCTCGTATAGTGCGCGGAAAGAATGAACACCTATATCTCTCCGTACGAGCCTTGATTTCCCATATTTTATCGTGGTCATCGTTCTTCCCGATGTAGGTCGGTGTCAGCAAAATATTTTCGCATTCGGGGGAGAAAGTTGGTGATTGGAATTTCGTGAGCAGATTCCGTCGCAACGAAAAACTCCATTCTTTTAATGATTTCCAGCCCAAATCCTGTACCATTTCTGTGACACACTCCCCATATTTCGCGATAATACAAAACGTGCTGCCTTTCTTTGAACTTTTTCGATATACTCCGTCAGTCCTACCTGGTAAGGATCCTACACCGCGGAGCAGTATTCTACAAGAGGACGGACACGCGTAGTGTAGGCAGTCACCTTAGTAGGTCTGTTAAATTTTCCAAGCGTCCTGCCAATAAAACGCAGTCTTTGGTTATCCTTCCCCACAACATTTTCTGTGTGTTCCTTCCAATTTAAGTTGTTCGTGATTGTAATACCTAGGTATTTAGTTGAATCTACGGCTTTTAGATTAGACTGATTTATAGATTAAGGAAAGGCAAACCTACGTGTCTAGCACTTGTAGACTTAGAGAAAGCTTTTGACAATGTTGACTGGAATACTCTCTTTCAAATTCTGAAGGTGGCAGGGGTAAAATATAGGGAACGAAAGACTATTTACAATTTGTACAGAAACCAGATGGCAGTTATAAGCGTCGAGGCACATGAAGGGGAAGCAGTGATTGGGAAGGGAGTAAGGCAGGGTTGTAGCCTCTCACCGATGTTACTCAATCTGTATATTGAGCAAGCAGTTAAAGGAAACAAAAGAAAAATACGGAGTAATTATTAAAATCCATGGAGAAGAAATAGAAACTTTGACAGAATTAAAATGTCATCGGCGAACCTCAGAGACAGCAAAGGACCTGGAAGAGCAGTTAAACGGAATGGACAATGTCTTGAAAGGAGGAAATAAGATGAAATTAACAAAAGCAAAACGAGGATAATGGAATGTAGTCGAATTAGATTAGGAAAAGAGACGCTGAAACGTCCCCTTAGAACAATTCTTCATGACTTTTTTAACGCAACGCAGTCTGACTTTCAGTAATCCCTACAAGAGAATCGCCCTGACTCTATACGTTTCACAAATCACTCACCTCACAAAAGTCTTCGTTACTCAAGCTACTGCAATACAGCGAGCGCCACTACTGCCAGCCAAATAAAAGATTGAAACTAAGGAAGTCACTAACTACTGATAGGCATAGTTAGCGAATGAAAGATTTTAATAGCGAACAAACAATATATTTACCTTAATAGTCATAATGTATATAGCAGTTCATGACATCCAGTCTTACAAATTTCAAAACTCCATCGCTCTCCCCATATCCACCATTGCTGGCGGCTCACCTCCAACTGCGCAACGCTACACACTGTTCACATCCAGCTGCCGCTGCCCAACACTACAATGGCAGACAACAATGCAAACCAGCCACAGACTGTACACGACACAGCCAGTGATTTTCATACAGAGCGTTACGTGGCGACGGCGTTACCAATAAAAAAACCTAAACAGCCTACTTACAACGCTTTAAATAGTAAAGGTGTTTTGCTATATGGGGAGCAAAGTAACTAATGATGGTCGAAGTAGAAACGATGTAAAATGTAGACTGGCAATGGCAAGGAAAGCGTTTCTGAAGAAGAGAAATTTGTTAACATTGAGTATAGATTTGTCAGGAAGACGTTTCGGAAAGTATTTGTCTGGGGTGTAGCCATGTATGGAAGTGAAACGTGGACGATAACTGGTTTAGACAAGAAGAGAATAGAAGCTTTCGAAATGTGGTGCTACAGAAGGATTGCTGAAGATTAGAGGGGTAGATCGCATAACTACTGAAGAGGTACTGAATAGAATTGGAGAGAACAGGAATTTGTGGCACAACTTGACTAGAAGAAGGGATCGGTTGGTAGGGCAAATTCTGCGGCATCAAGGGATCACCAATTTAGTATTGGAGGGTAGCGTGGAGGGTACAAATCGTAGAGGGAGACCAAGGCATGAGTACACTAAAGAGATTCAGAAGGATGTAGGTTGCAGTAGGTACTGAGAGATGAAGAAGCTTGCACAGGATAGAGTAGCATGGAGAGCTGCATCAAACCAGTCTCAGGACTGAAGACCACAACAACAACATCGTGTAACCGAAGTTTGAGTCACTTTTAGCACTCATGTGGATGACCTCTCACTTCTCGTTATTTAGGGTCAACTGCCACTTTTCGCACCATTCAGATATCTTTTCTAAATCGTTTTGCAGTTTGTTTTGACCTACTGATGACATTATTAGTCGATAAACGACAGCGTCATCTGCAAACAACAGAAGACGGCTGCTCTGATTATATCCCAAATCGTTTATATACACTCCTGGAAATTGAAAAAAGAACACATTGACACCGGTGTCAGACCCACCATACTTGCTCCGGACACTGCGAGAGGGCTGTACAAGCAATGATCACACGCACGGCACAGCGGACACACCAGGAACCGCGGTGTTGGCCGTCGAATGGCGCTAGCTGCGCAGCATTTGTGCACCGCCGCCGTCAGTGTCAGCCAGTTTGCCGTGGCAAACGGAGCTCCATCGCAGTCTTTAACACTGGTAGCATGCCGCGACAGCGTGGACGTGAACCGTATGTGCAGTTGACGGACTTTGAGCGAGGGCGTTTAGTGGGCATGCGGGAGGCCGGGTGGACGTACCGCCGAATTGCTCAACACGTGGGGCGTGAGGTCTCCACAGTACCTCGATGTTGTCGCCAGTGGTCGGCGGAAGGTGCACGTGCCCGTCGACCTGGGACCGGACCGCAGCGACGCACGGATGCACGCCAAGACCGTAGGATCCTACGCAGTGCCGTAGAGGACCGCACCGCCACTTCCCAGCAAATTAGGGACACTGTTGCTCCTGGGGTATCGGTGAGGACCATTCGCAACCGTCTCCATGAAGCTGGGCTACGGTCAAGCACACCGTTAATCCATTTTCCGCTCACGCCCCAACATCGTGCAGCCCGCCTCCAGTGGTGTCGCGACAGGCGTGAATGGAGGGACGAATGGAGACGTGTCGTCTTCAGCGATGAGAGTCGCTTCTGCCTTGGTGCCAATGATGGTCGTATGCGTGTTTGGCGCCGTGCAGGTGAGCGCCACAGTCAGGACTGCATACGACCAAGGCACACAGGGCCAACACCCGGCATCATGGCGTGGGGAGCGATCTCCTACACTGGGCGTACACCTCTGGTGATCGTCAAGGGGACACTGAATAGTGCACGGTACATCCAAACCGTCATCGAACCCATCGTTCTACCATTCCTAGACCGGCAAGGGAACTTGCTGTTCCAACAGGACAATGCACGTCCGCATGTATCCCGTGCCACCCAACGTGCTCTAGAAGGTGTAAGTCAACTACCCTGGCCAGCAAGATCTCCGGATCTGTCCCCCATTGAGCATGTTTGGGACTGGATGAAGCGTCGTCTCACGCGATCTGCACGTCCAGCACGAACGCTGGTCCAAGTGAGCCGCCAGGTGGAAATGGCATGGCAAGCCGTTCCACAGGACTACATCCAGCATCTCTACGATCGTCTCCATGGGAGAATAGCAGCCTGCATTGCTGCGAAAGGTGGATATACACTGTACTAGTGCCGACATTGTGCATGCTCTGTTGCCTGTGTCTATGTGCCTTTGGTTCTGTCAGTGTGATCATGTGATGTATCTGACCCCAGGAATGTGTCAATAAAGTTTCCCTTTCCTGGGACAATGAATTCACGGTGTTCTTATTTCAATTTCCAGGAGTGTAGATAAGGAACAGCAAAGGGCCTGTAACACTACCTTGGGGAACGCCATAAGTCACTTCTGTTTTACTCGATGACTTTCCGTCATTTATTACGAGCTGTGACCTCTGACAGGAAATGACAAATCCACTCATATAACTGAGACTATATTCCATATTGCCGCCACTCTTCCAATTAACACACACTGGTCCATACAAGTTGGTGCTGTACCTCATACGGATAATGCTGTATTGGATTTTCTACAGGAAATATTGGGAAATCGTGTGATGTCCCATTGTCACCTGCGGCGCCGTCATGAGGGATTCTTTTGGCCTCCCTCAAGTGCAGATTCAGACCCATGCGATTTTTTTTCTTGAGTTATTCGAAAGAGATACTTTTTCCTTTGGGACCATAGAATATTATGGAAATGCCGGATAGTGCAACTGCCGGGAGAGTGCAGTTCGACAACAGATAAATGAAGACTTGTGCCGCAAAATTGTACAGAATTTGTGTATTCGCCTGTGCGAAGTTGTCCCTGCAGTGGAGTGCAAATTGAACATGTGATGAAGTAAAGTGCCTTTCCGTGAACCATACTACATCTGAGTAAAATTTTTAAACTTTCATTTCGTAGATAAAAGTGTTGCGACGGTATTAATTCTGTCAACTATTCGCATGCCACCTCTTACATGGTGACGTACGAGTAGGCGGCCAGCCTTGGAACGAGGCCGCTATGAGCACTCCTTACTTGCCCTAATTGTACATCAAGCAGGCCCCTAACATCACGGGCAAAGAGTGCCTGCTCCACGTCATCTTGCAACAATGTGAGCCTACGAATTGTCGGCAGTACATTTTCCTGAATTTCGGAAGGACGGTCACAAGAAATCTTTTGTTGTCTCAATTCAGACTCCCGGAAAAACACTAGCACCCGGTAACTAGTTAACGAAGAGCATAGTCCGTAGATTCCTTATATCAACCAACTAACTAACAGTCCTCAGTAAGTGTTAAAGGTTTATCCATATGGTTCTTAATGAATCTATTGCTCTCTACTTCGACACTCCATTTCTTGTCGTCGGTTTTCGCGTGCAGAGACTTGAAATGCGAAGATGAAAAGAAGGCCGGCCGTCGTGGCCGAGCGGTTATAGGCACTTCAGTCTGGAACCGCGCGACCGAAACGTCGCAGGTTCGAATCCTGCATTGGGCATGGACATGGGTGATGTCCTTAGGTTAGTTAGGTTTAAGTAGTTCTAAGTTCTAGGGGACTGATGACCTCAGACGTTAAGTCCCATAGTGCTCGGAGCCATTTGAACCATTTGAACGAAAAGAAGTACAGGTATATAACTATTCATAAAGATAGTGGCCATTAAATTCTTGCCCTCAATGGTATTATTACCATTGTTGTTGTTGTTGTTGTTGTTGTTTTCATTATTATATACTTACTTTGTGCTCGCGTTTAATTAATTTTTTCGATAACGATTTGTTGGAAAGAACATGGATTCCGCAAGAATCGATCGAGTTTGCTCTGTGTTCTGCAGATCCAGAAGGCTATAAAAAGCCAAGTCCAAGATGACTTCATATTTTTAGATTTCGTGATAGCCATTGCCTATTAAACGTGATCGTGGTATATCGGTACAGGTATGCGACTGGATGGAAACATTCCTATTAAACAGAATATCGTTCGTTCTTCTTAACAGCCGAAAGTAGCTTTCGCATTACCCGGAGGGAGCGTGGCGGGGTCGTTGCTCGCAGATGCCTGGAAATCAATGAGGCTGTTCGCAAACGGAGCAGCTGTAATGCCAGGTTGTTAAAAAACTAATGCGAAATGCGGGATGGGTGGAAGAGGGTCAGAACTTAGTGCAAAACATCCTTACCATTAATGGAATTCCCGTAAACGAACCACATCGTTTGACCAAAAGATCGGTGATCAGCTTGTGCAATCAGTCACAAAGGTCAAGGAATTTCATATCAGAACCATATAAGACAGAAGAAACACACAAATGTAGACATGGAGAAGGCAAATGTCAGCCTGAGTTTTATGACAAAAATCATTCATGCACGAAGGACACCACAAAATCCTCGTTCGATGAAGTCTTGAATACTGTTAAACATCCGGGAATCTTATTGTGGGAATATTGTTCGACTGTCTGAGATTATAACCGCATTAAACAAAAAGATAGAGCGAATATTTTAGCAGCTGTTCACTTCGTGACTACTCTGTTTAGTCAGGATGAGAGCGCTCAGAAAAGAACAAACGATATGGGAGTAGCTATAACAAAGGCGGCGGTTTGCGTGCTGGAGACCCCTTCTGTCGAAATTGGGTAGAAGAGGCCGCATTGCAACATTATTTTGCCATTCTTTACTCCAAGAACCACTGAAAGAGTCGTGATACTTTGCAGTCAGATACCTTAGAAGGCTCTGAGTGGGGCAGAAGGAATCCCAAATTGGCAATATATGGGTGGGACTTACACTTCCGGCATTCATCTAAGAAACAAGGAAAACATTCCAGAAGCGTTTGTCGGGGTCTTAGGTTAGGAGCTGTGTTATTAGTCGTCTCAGACTAAAATTAAAATTTGTGTATAGGTGGGAGGAGGGTGGGAGGAGAGGGGGGAGAGAGTGGAGGGGAATACACACTAGAGCTGGAATATCGGATAGTGTTGCATGGAAATATTGATATTTCGGAATCAGTAATGCGTTATTTTTAGTCCATACTTGTCCGGCCGATATATGGGTAACATCGATATTTTATAGCGATATAATCATAAAATATTATCATCATCATCTAAATCATAAGAGAAAAATCAGCTCTATTTCCTGTTTAATATTGAAATATTTACAACATAAGAATGGTACCTACAGTTTTTTTCTTTAAAGTTCTTAGAGAAATTTTGACGTCAGTTGTGTTTTTTTGCAACCTGCTGTCACTCGAATGTAAGGTTGGCAGAAATACTGGAAATGCAGAAGCTGAAAAACGAAAGAATAACTTTACACAATTCACCAGAATTATCAGTATATGTAAGAATACCGCCTCCTGGACGATTAGGAGATACATTACTCAGTCTGGAGGGGAATATGTCAACATATTCCCGTCTCTCTCTCAGGTATTTAGGAATTATTTATCTGTTGCAGGGACTTCACTTCCAGTAGAAAGACGATTTTCAGAAAACTGGTGGCGTGATTTCTGCTCAAAGAAATTATTTTTATTAGTTCACTAGAAAATAAGTAATGGACCTGATAATTTTTATTTACCTACATCTTATCTGTATTTTGAGTGTTATTTTCTATCCTTTTCATTTCATGGAGTATATTTTTTTTTCCTAAGATTTCTCTGTTTAAGTGTAACATAACGCACAATAGAACTTGGTTTTCCTGAATTTTTTTTAATTCATAGAACCCACTCCTACCAGTTTTATTCAACACGTGCAATCATATTTAACATTGATTTCGAAATTAATTGTTTGCAATTGATATATCTAAATCAGGATAATTTCCATTTGATCAAGAGTTGATATCGATATTTATCTTTCCATGCCCCATCCCTAATACACACACATTCAAATATGAGACAAGAAACATATTATTTCCTCCAGTTCACTTAATTATAGCGAAAGTAACATAAAAGATATACAGAGGATCACAGGCCCATGGTTTCCGTGCACCACCCGCCAATGGCACAGAAAGGTGGAAAAATTATTTCTTTTGCACGTTACGTTGCGTAGCACGGATTTAGATGAAATCTCTAATGCTAACGAGGAAACAAAAAGAAGGGAAAGGGGAAATTGAACACAGAATTGTCCTCTCAGGTAGTAACGTAATTAGACGCATCCAAATTCTTCAAAGCTCCTGTAATTGATCGTTACGAACAATGTGTAGTTTGCTTGAGAAAATCGCCAGAACTAACGGGTTTCCACACTCTCACCTTCGTCAGTGCATGCATAAAATTTACGGAATTAATATAATGTTGGTTAGTAAGCACGGCGCTAAACCTGTTGCGAAGAACCGAATTCATTTTCAAGAAGATATCCATGGGATTAAGATCAGTAGCATTTCTTGTTATTAAAGAGAACCTCAGTCTGACTGACGAGATGCAACAAGACATTTTATCTGCATATTGTTACGACACGAAGTTGATTACCACATTCGGTGCACTTCGTCCCAGCGCTGGTATCGACAGAGTCTATACATGACGCTTTAGGAAAGAGCGCGAGGTCAAAGACAAATAGTTGCTATAGTTGGATTTCGCATCCAGCGTTCTCAAGTACCAATTGTATATGTTTTAATCTCTGCCTGCTCCACAATTATTGCCCTCTTCGGCTCTTTCCAGTGAGAGGGAAGTAATTCCCCTTGGTCTTAACACCTATCCTTTCTTTGAGTTAACAATTCTGAGAATGTGCGTTTGGAATATGGCCTATGTCATTTTTCAGAATGAAATTTTCATTCTGCAGCGGAGTGTGCGCTGATAGGAAACTTCCTGGCAGATTAAAACTATGTGCCTACCGAGAATCGAACTAGGGATTTTTGTCTTTCGCAGGCAAGTGCTCTTCCAGCTGAGCTACCCAAGCAGAACTCACGACCTGTCCTCATAGCTTTGCTGGCGGAAGTAATGCCGATAGAGAACATGCCCGCGAAAGACAAAGATTCAGAGTTCGAGTCTCGGTCCAGCGCACAGTTTTAATCTGTCAACAAGTTTCATACACGGATTTTGTTCTTTACACAAAGGGAGGAAGAGATATGGCGTCACAGGTAGAAATCAAAAAATCATTATACAGACGAGGTAATTGGTAGAGAGGGGCTGTAGCGAGTAGACAGAAGAGAGGGTATTAGAACACATAGGCTGTGATAGTGGAAAGAATTGCATTGTAGGGGATAGGGGAGGGAGAGAGAGAGAGAGAGAGAGAGAGAGAGAGAGAGAGAGAGAGATGGTGACACAAAAGGACACTGTCATGCTCCCACTAATTTATGTGCATGAGGAAACGGTAATGTTATTTACTTCTAAAAGCTGTGGTACTCTTCCTCCCCCCCCCCCCCCCCCCCTCCCTCCCATGAGAAGCGAGTTGCGAGTTGTGGCTATTTGGAAGTCTTTTATAGCTATATATGTATCGCATATACGTTACTATAGACGAAATCACGAGACTTCTGTGATAAGAGGATAAAAGGGTCTCTGTGCACAATATGGATAACATCATTTTTATCTGCATCACTTAGCTTAGCACCTAATACTACAATACTATTGCTCGTCGCTTGTCTGATTCTGAAAACCGTTTATCCGGCATTTAACCATTTTTATATTGTTTTCTCTGGCAGTATCAATTGCGGGAAATCTCCTGCTTTCGAAACATATGAAATGGAACACTTTGGGGCGGAGTCATTGCTTGTTGGCGAAATATTTCGTCGACGAGACAGTTAGCGCAGATAGTGTTTCATACCTGACACACACTTTGTGGTAGGTTACCTCTCTCAGGAAGCTGAATCGTCCAGGATCGTCAATAGTGTTTCTCTGCATCAATTTTCGCAAGGGTTGCACTTCTATAACGTTGAACGATTCTCTTCAGTCTTCGTTGGTCCAATTCTTGCAGGGTCTTTTTCCCAGCCGCAGTGATGTCGGAGAATCGATATTTTACCGGAGTTCTGATACTCACGGTACACTCGTGATATGGTCTTATTGGAAAATCCCCGTTTCATCGGTACCTCGGAGATGCTGTGTCCCATCGTTCGTGCACCGGCTATAATACCAAGTTCAAACTCAGTTAAATGTTGATAACCTACTATTGTAGCAGTAGTAAACGATCTAAAAACTGCGCCAGACACTTGTCTTATAGAGGCGTTGCCTACCGCAGTACCATATACTGCCTGTTTACATATCTCTATATCAGTTTCTTTAGCGCGTCGGCCGGCCCCGGTGGTCTCGCGGTTCTAGGCGCTCAGTTCGGAACCGCGGGACCGCTACGGTCGCAGGTTCGAATCCTGCCTCGGGCATGGATGTCTGTGATGTCCTTAGGTTAGTTAGGTTTAAGTAGTTCTAAGTTCTAGGGGACTGATGACCACAGATGTTAAGTCCCATAGTGCTCAGAGCCATTTGAACCATTTTTTTCTTTAGCTCGTCAGTGTATAAAGGGAAAACATCGTTACCACAAATATCAAATAGTAAGTTTTCTATTTGCTTCTAATTTGCAAACGTTACTCATATATACGCTACATGCTTTTTAAAAATATGTATTTTAAAGAGTGAAACGCTGTTAGATAACACGAAAGAAGTATTTATGTCTTCCTGGTTTATGAATAGAAAACTACTACAGAATCTGAGTGTCCAGTAACAATAAACAATGCTCAGTGTCAGAGAGTGAGAAGAGGAGGAGAGGGACCGATGGTTGGGAGGAAGTGTACGTAGAAAACATGAATGAATGAGGAGTTGGACTGAGAGGGGGACCAGGAGGAGATACAAAAACAGGTGGGGGGGGGGGGCAGGAGGGAGGAGGAGATGGATAGAGAGAGACAAAGAAGAGGAGATGGGCACAGAAATGGTGAGAACGTGATGAACAGAGGCAGGGGAGAGGATGAGATCAGGACGTAGATCCAGTTCCCATACGTATGAGTGACCTCTGCTTTTTCCTTCCTTCCTTCCTTCCTTCCTTCCTTCCTTCCTTCCCCTTTTAAGCAGATTGAGCCACAGCAGAGCCGTGCCCAGGTAAAGCTGGTATTTAAATATTAATAATAGGAAAGGAAATGGACAGGGGTCAGCTATGATCTAGAAGGTTTTGGAAAACAGCAGACAATCTGAACCATGTTCCAGGCTCAGTCAGAGAACGTATTCTCCGACGTGAACGGCCCAGTCGGAACGAACAAAAACATTATTCAAACATTCCATCAGTTTAGTGGCTAGTAGCTGTTCTACGAATACCTCTTTTTGGAGTATCTATGTTTTTCTATTGCGATCTGTCTCCGATTTCGTGGAATTTTAGAATGCTACTTCACCTCCAGTTAAATGTTCACAAATCACAGGGTGGTCTGAAAAGCTTGTAGGGGTGTTGCTGGGTAGTTTGTGTTGAGAAATAACTGAGAAAAAGTTCGATCCGTTGGGCCGTTTCCGACCGAGTTAATTAGCATTGAAGCTAGTCAATCAGGCCGTTACGTAAGCTACTTCAAGCTGCAGGCCAGAAACGATGTCGCCAAACGTGTTCGTCCTTTGGTTTCCTAAAACAACAAGAGAGCGATTAAAAAAATTAGATGTGGGACGGTAGCGACGATCTGACCTGAGCCAAAGGCTGAGCAGTCTCGTGCGCTATCATTTGTGCTATGAGAACAGTTGACATTAATTGTCAGGAAGACATTTTGAATCTGGGCGGACAACGGCCTGATTGGCCAAATTCAGTGCTAATTATGTACAGACTGAAGCAACAAATGAAAATTTTCTCCATGATCGGGATGAAAATCTGGTTTCCTGCTCATTGGGCAAATGCACAAACCACTACATCAGCCTGGTGCAAAACGGTTGAAATGGCTCGGAGCACTATGGGACTTAACATCTTAGGTCATCAGTCCCCTAGAACTTAGAACTACCGAGCGAGGTGGCGCAGTGGTTAGACACTAGACTCGCATTCGGGAGCACGACGGTTCAATCCCGCGTCCGGCCATCCTGATTTAGGTTTTCCGTGATTTCCCTAAATCTCTCCAGTCAAATGCCGGCATAGTTCCTTTCAAAGGGCACAGACGGCTTCCTTCCCCATCCTTCCCTAATCCGATGAGACCGATGACCTCGATGTCTGGTCTCCTTCCCCAAAACAACCAACCAACTTAGAACTACTTAAACCGAACTAACCTAAGGACATCACACACATCCATGCCCGAGGCAGGATTCGAACTTGCGACCGTAGCGGTCGCTCGGTTCCAGACTGAAGTGTCTAGAACCGCTCGGCCATACACTGGCCTGGCACAGTGGCTTTGCGCAACTGTACAGACTACGCTGCACGTCTTCCTTCTCAGTCCAAATTCCCATTCAGACTTTAGCCCAGTTGGTATTGCTCTTAAACTCTTAACAACATTACAGAGGCTCTCCAACTGTATTGGAACAGTTCTTGAGCATCGAGCTAAACGGTGGTTCCTGCGTGAAACCCAGGTATAGATGGTTTAATCAACTGAAACTACATGGTTCCAGAGACCTTAACAAAAGTTAAACATCTGTGATGTATATATGCAGGCTGAAGCTAAGAAGTAGGTTGAGGCGTTGAAAGGGGCTACACTGAGTCACAGCACCAGAGATTGCGCCAAAGAGTATTATTCAGCCGCCTCCACGGCAGTGCTTGTTGAGAAGTTGCGGAGAGTAGTCGTAGTTCTGAGGTAGGCGTGATCTGTGCTTGTTGAGACGTCGATAGAGTACTAGTTGTTCTGTTGGGTAAGACACCATATGTCATTCGATAGGGTATGTTGTAATGATCAGAGTGTGTTTTTCGTCAATATATATGAAGGTAACGAATTTTTTATTTTTATTTATTTCAAACTTCCTAACTAAGAATGCCTCTTGTTCACAGGTTCAGTCAACAAAGCATATGGCTTGTGTTCATATATTAGACTGTAATTCTGGTTTCCATGTGCAATCATAGTGTTTATGCTTTTTTTTAATTACTTCATTGTAAATGGCGTTTAAAGCATCTTATCGTATTGAGGAAGAACCGTGCCACATGTGTGTGTTGAATCACACTTCCACGCACAGAACACTTACACTTAGGCTTTCTTGTTTCGTAGCTTTTATAGTTGCTGGGGACTTAATTAATTAATTGTGTCAACGCAAATTTCCTTTCATTCTTTGTTGTTATTCTGTGCAGTCAGATTGCGTACTAATATTATTCAGGGCCAACCAGTTACGAGACTGCGTAACCGGACGAACAAACACTAAAAATTTAAAATATTTGCATTATATTTAATTAAGCCCCAATGCAGCGTGAATAGAAAAAAACGTCGAAATGTGTGTGAAATCTTATGGGACTTAACTGCTAAGGACATCAGTCCCTAAGCTTACACACTATTTAACCTAAATTATCCTAAGGACAAACACACTCACACACACCCATGCCCGAGGGAGGACTCGAACCTCCACCGGGACCAGCCTCACAGTCCATGACTGCAGCGCCCCAGACCACTCGGCTAATCCCGCGCGGCGAGGCGTGAATAGGAATTTGATTTGAGGAGGCAGACATGCTAGGGTAGTCGGTACAGTTGAGCAAAGCCACTATGCCAGGGTGGTGCAGTAGTCTGTGCGTCTCGCTAGTGAGCAGGACACCCGGGTTCGAATCCCTACATCGGTATACATTTTCATTCGTCGCTTCAGTCTGCGTATACGAATCATAGATGCTGAGAGATGAAAAGATCTCTAGAACTATGAAGTTCCGTAATCACTGCTAACTGACTCTGAAACGGCGCAACGTATCGAATATTTTTCTTAATAACTGTTTCTCTGTACAACCTGCCCTGAAACACACGTGCAAGCTTTCCGTACTGCTCCCGAGCACGCTGTATAAATTGTTTTTGAGGATGTCATAACATTATTTCGCCAGCTGTATGAAGGTTCACTGAAGAGACGGCAGAAACTTCTGGGGCGTTATCTACAGCCGTCTCGAACGTTCGCCGTTTTAACGAGGTCGTTAAATGTCCAACGCACGCACTGCCTCTCCGCGACGCCGGCTGTTTCGCGAACTGGACAGGGCTCGCTGTGTACTAAGGCCGCCTTTCTCCAGTCATTGCACTGGACAGGCGGCCGCGCTAACGCAGAAGAGGAATTAGCCAGCAGCGACCCTCGGCTATATAGCAGCTGGGCTGTGCTGGCGAGTAATGCTTGCCGACAGCGCCAGGCCTTCGGCAGCGGCCGCTGGGGGATACGGCACGGAGGCGGGCGTCGCTGGAGCGCTGGAGGCACCGCGAGCAGAACTGGGTCGCCCGCGCCGTAAAACCGGTGATTAAAAATAGAGGGGCCCGTCTGCTCGCCAATGGCGGCGCGGCGAAACGGCCGCCTTGATAGCGCCGCGCTCGACTCCCCCCCCCCCCCCCCCCCCAACTACCCCCACTCCCACACACAAGCACAGACAATACCAGGCTGACTGAACACCTCGTCGCTTCGAGGCAATACACACTAACTGATCAGCCTTATGCGGTCACTCCTACGTAATGTGTAATTCACCGTTAGATGTCACGAGAGAGCGTACTTGCAAGTGTACAGATAGTGTTGAGGATCAGTGGACAAAGTTCAAAACCATCGTACAATATGCGGTAGATAAGTATGTGCCAAGCAAGATCGTAAGAGATGGGAAAGAGCCACCGTGGTACAACAACCGAGTTAGAAAACTGCTGCGGAACTTCACAGCAAACATAAACATAGCCAAAGCCTTGCAGACAAACAAAAATTACGCGAAGCGAAATGTAGTGTGAGGAGGCTATGCGAGAGGCGTTCAATGAATTCGAAAGTAAAGTTCTGTGTACTGACTTGGCAGAAAATCCTAAGAAATTTTGGTCTTATGTCAAAGCGTTAGATGGATCAAAACAAAATGTGCAGACACTCTGTGACCAAAATGGTACTGAAACAGAGGGAGACAGACTAAAGGCCGAAATACTAGGTGTCTTCTTCCAGGGCTGTTTCACAGAGGAGGACTGCACTGCAGTTCCTTCTCTAGATTGTCGCACAGATGACAAAATGGTAGATATCGAAATAGACGACAGAGGGGTAGAGAAACAATCAAAATCGCTCAAAAGAGGAAAGGCCGCTGGACCTGATGGGATACCAGTTTGATTTTACACAGAGTACGCGAAGGAACTTGCCCCCCTTCTTGCAGCGGTGTACCGTAGGTCTCTAGAAGACCGTAGCCTTCCAAAGGATTGGAAAAGGGCACAGGTCATCCCCGTTTTCAAGAAGGGACGTCGAACAGATGTGCATAACTATACACCTATATCTCTAACGTCGATCAGTTGCAGAATTTTGGAACACGTATTATGTTCGAGTATAATGTCTTTTCTGGAGACTAGAAATCTACTCTGTAGGAATCAGCATGGGTTTCGAAAAAGACGGTCGTGTGAAAACCAGCTCGCGCTATTCGTCCACGAGATTCAGAGGGCCTTAGACACTGGTTCACAGGTAGATGTCGTGTTTCTTGACTTCCGCAAGGCGTTTGACACAGTTCCCCACAGTCGTTTAATGAACAAAGTAAGAGCACATGGACCATCAGACCAAAGTGTGATTGGATTGAAGAGTTCCTAGATAACAAAACACAGCATGTTATTCTCAATGGAGAGAAGTCTTCCGAAGTAAGAGTGATTTCAGGTGTGCCGCAGGGGAGTGTCGTAGGACCGTTGCTATTCACAATATACATAAATAACCTTGTGGATGACATCGGAAGTTCACTGAGGCTTTTTGCAGATGATGCTGTGGTGTATCGAGAGGTTGCAACAATGGAAAATTGTACTTAATGCAGGAGGATTTGCAGCGAATTGACGCATGGTGCAGGGAATGGCAATTCATTCTCAATGTAGACAAGTGTAATGTGCTGCGAATACATAGAAAGATAGATCCCTTATCATTTAGCTACAAAATAGCAGGTCAGCAACTGGAAGCAGTTAATTCCATAAATTATCTGGGATACGCATTAGGAGTGATTTAAAATGGAATTATCATATAAAGTTGATCGTCGGTAAAGCAGATACCAGACTGCGATTCATTGGAAGAATCCTTAGGAAATGCAATCCGAAAACGAAGGAAGTAGGTTACAGTACGCTTGTTGGCCCACTGCTTGAATACTGCTCAGCAGTGTGGGATCCATACCAGATAGGATTGATAGAAGAGAGAGAGAAGATCCAACGGAGAGCAGCGCGCTTCGTTACAGGATCATTTAATAATCGCGAAAGCGTTGCGGAGATGATAGATAAACTCCAGTGGAAGACTCTGCAGGAGAGACGCTCAGTAGCTCGGTGCGGGCTTTTGTTAAAGTTTCGAGAACATACATTCACCGAAAATTCAAGCAGTATATTTCTCCCTCCTACGTATATCTCTCGAAGAGACCGTGAGGATAAAATCAGAGAGATTAGAGCCCACACAGAAGCATACTGACAATCGTTCTTTCCACGAACAATACGAGACTGGAATAGAAGGGAGAATCGATAGAGGTACCCTCCACCACACACCGTCAGGTGGCTTGCGGAGTATGGATGTAGATGTAGATGTACGGCTGACCGTCTGCTGGAACTATATTGGTGCGACTAGTTGGACGGCTGTACACGGCCACACACGGCCACTAATCCCGAGACATGTAGCGGCACTGGCGCGCGTCCACTGAACACGGGCAAGTCGGCCGCTTGCGACCGTACACGGCCGACCGACGCAAGAATCCCAGTGAAACGCATTACCTACAAGCGAACACCTGTTGTTGCTTGTGTCTGGTTCTGTTTCGCACTTAATTACAAACTATGCACGTAGAGAAACTTGTAAGTCTTAGGAATGAGGACAGGTTTCTGTGGAATGTGGAAGGCAAGTGAGATCGCCACCGCGACTTACAACGTTATGGTTGAAAACTTCAGATGACGTGAGTGTCGAAACTCAGTGGACACGCTAATCGTAAAGGAGTAAGAAACGTATCACCATGTACAGATTCCCTTATGGAGGACATAGTGATAGACATCCTTAGCGTTGTGAAGCTGCTGAATGGGTTGAAAATAAATAAATTGCCAGCTCCTGATGGGATTCCAATTCGGTTTTACAGAGAGTACTCTACTGCATTGGCTTCTTACTTAGCTTGCATTTATCGTGAAACCCTTGCCCAACGTAAAGTCCCGAGCTACTGGAAAAAAACGCAGGTGACGCCTGTACATAAGAATGGCAGAAGGACGGGTCCTCAAAATTACAGACCAATATCCGTAACATCGGTTTGTTGCGGGATTCTCGAACATATTCTCAGTTCGAATATAATGAATTTCCTAGACACAGAGAACTTGCTGTCCATGCATCAGCGCGGCTTTAGAAAGCATCGCTCCTGCGAAACGCAACTCGCCCTTTTTTTTCCACATGATATCTTGCGAACCATGGATGAAGGCTATCAGACGGATGCCATATTCCTTGACTTCCGGAAAGCGTTTGACTCGGTGCCCGCACTGCAAGCTCCTAACTAAGGTACGAGCATATGGGATTTGTTCCCAAGTATGTGAGTGGCTCGAAGACTTCTTGAGTAATAGAACCCAGTACGTTGTCCTCGATGGTGAGTGTCCATTGGAGGTGAGGGTTTCATCTGGAATGCCCCAGGGAAGTGTGGTAGGTCCGCTGTTGTTTTCCATCTACATAAGTGATCTTTTGGACAGGGTGGATAGCAATGTGCGGCTGTTTGCTGATGATGCTGTGGTGTACGGGAAGGTGTCGTCGTTGAGTGACTGGAGGAGGATACAAGATGACTTGGACAGGATTTGTAATTGGTGTAAAGAATAGCAACTAACTCTAAATATAGATAAATGTAAATTAATGCAGATGAATAGGAAAAAGAATCCTTTAATGTTTGAATACTCCATTAGTAGTGTAGCACTTGACACATTCACGTCGATTAAATATTTGGGCGTAACATTGCAGAGCGATATGAAGTGGGACAAGCATGTAATGGCAGTCGTCTTCGGTTTATTGGTAGAATTTTGGGAAGATGTGGTTCATCTCTAAAGGAGACCGTTTATAAAACACTAATACGACCTATTCTTGAGTACTGCTTGAGCGTTTGGGATCCCTATCGGGTCGGATTGAGGGAGGACATAGAAGCAAATCAGAGGCTGGCTGCTAGATTTGTTACTGGTAGGTTTGATGATCACGCTAGTGTTACGGAAATGCTTCAGGAACTCGGGTGGAAGTCTCTTTTGGAAAGGAGGCGTTCTTCTCGTGAATCGCTACTGAGGAAATTTAGAGAACCGGCATTTGAGGCTGACTGCAGTACAATTTTTCTGCCGCCAACTTACGTTTCGCGGAAAGACTACAAAAATAAGATAAGACAGATTAGGGCTCGTACAGAGGCATATAGGCAGTCATTTTTCCCTCGTTCTATTTCGGAGTGGAACAGGGAGAGAAGATGCTAGTTGTGGTACGAGGTACCCTCCGCCACGCACCGTATGATGGATTGCGGAGTATGTATGTAGATGTAGATGATGACATTTATTAAATACACTGAAGCGCCAAAGAAATTGGTACAGGCATACATATTAATATAGAGGCATGCAGACAGGCAGAACACGGCGTTGCGGTCGGCAACGCCTATACAAGACAAGAATTGTCTGGCGCAGTTCTTAAATCGGTTACTGCTGCTACAATAGCAGGCTACCAGGATTTAAGTGAGTTCGAACGTGGTAGTATTGTCGGCGCACGAACGATGTGATACAGCATGTCCGAGATAGCGACGAAGTGGGGATTTTCCCGTACGACCAGTTCACGACCGTACCGTGAATATCAGGAATCCGGTAAAACACCAAGTGTCCGACATCGCTGCGGCCGGAAAAATATCCTGCAAGAAGGAGACCCACTAAAACTAAAGAGAATCGTTCAACGTGGCACGAGTGCAACCTTTCCGCAGACTGCTGAAGATCTGAATACTGGGCTATAGCAACTGTCAGTAGGCGAACCATTCAACGAAACATCATCGATATGTGCTTTGGAGCCGAAGGCCCACTCTTGCACCCTCGATGACTGCACGACACAAAGCTTTACGCCTCGCCTGGGCCCGTCAGCACCGGCATTGAACTGTTCATGACTGGAAACATGTTGCCTGGTCGGACGAGTGTCGTTTCAAATTGTATCGAGCGAATGCACGGGTACAGGTATGCAGACAACCTCATCAATCCATGGGTCGTGCATGTCAGCAGGAGACTGTTCAAGCCGCTGGAGGCTCTGTAATGGTGTGGGGCGTGTGCAGCTGGAGTGATTGGTACCCCTGACACGTCTAGATACGGCTCTGGCATGTGACACGTACGTAAGCATCCTGCCTGGTCACCTGCATCCATTCATGTGCATTGCGCATTCCAACGGACTTGGGCAATTCGTGCAGGAAGCGTCCAGAATTGCTACAGAGTGACTCCAAGAACAAACTCCTGAGTTTAAACACTCCCCAGACACGAACATTATTGGGCACATCTGGGATGCCTTGCAACGTGCTGTTCAGAAGAGATATCCACCCACTCGTACTCTTACGGATTTATGGACAGCCTTGCAGGATTCATGGTTTCAGTTCTCTCCAGCACTACTTCAGACATTAGTCGAGTCCTTCACACATCGTTTTACGGCACTCCTGCGTGTTCGCGGGGGTCCTGGACGATATTAGCAGGTGTGCCAGTTTGTTTGGCTCTTCAGTGTATGTGGTACGTGAGTAGGGAGTACATCCAATGAGACTTCAAAAAAATTCTAGAAACGGTAATCAAAAGCAAACCTGAGAAAACATCTTCAGTTACACGTTTTTCCTTTGTAGCTAGTATCCTCTGGCGCACTCATACAGCTTTGATTCGTGCCCTTCCCCTGAGAAAAGGGACCTCATAAATTTATCTCGTGTGGAATGCGCGTTTCTCGCCGACAGAAGCGTGTCTTCCTGTAGGCTGTGCTAGCTGGAAAGGGAATGCAGCTGCTGGTTCTTCCCCCTTCTTGTCAGTTACAATGCTGTATAACCAGCATTTACATTTGCACATCTCAACATTGTCAGGTTTATCAGTTTCAGTCTTGTTCGTCGTTACCTCCATTTTCCAGTCATTACTCCAAACGCACTTGTGAGTCTCAGAAAAATACCCGCTGAAAATAGTTCGCGTTGGCCCAAGTTCTGGCACTGGAAATGATCTCACCAGGTAAGTCTTCTGTCCCCTTGGCTCTCGCTGGTCTTTTGTCGGCAGTTACTCGGCTGCAGTGGAGGAGTTTAACCAGTCGGCCGTAATCTTACCACCATACGCATAACCAGTTAATCCGAAGAATACGATCTCAGTGGATGTACAGGTTAAAAGTTGGGAGAAATTTTGTGTTGTCAGTACAGTAGCAGTAACAGCACCTTCTAAATCTGCCCAAATGGACTGTTGGTTGTGTGATATCCGAGTGGAAACGCGAAGGAACAACCAAAGCTAAACAAAGACCAGACAGATATCAGTACTGACGGACAGGGACCATCCAACATTGCGAAGGGTGGTGTCATATTCCTGGCTGTAGCCGCCAGTATTTTATCTTGCTAGAAAATCGTCTTGATGCAGCCTGATACACATGAAGTAGCATATGGTACAAAGGTGGAGTGAGGTACAAGCAGCAGATGGTACAGTATGTATCATTCCTGTGGGTGAGTCCGCCAAGTACTGAACCTGATTCTGAGTGGTAGGCACATTCAGGTGTCAGGCGCCAAAGCTCTAACTTGTCTTATTGATTACACTGGACTCCCATGCGGGAGGACGACGGTTCAATCCCGTCTCCGGCCATCCTGATTTAGGATTTCCGTGATTTCCCTACATCGCTTCAAGCAAATGCCGGGATGGTTCCTTTCAAAGGGCACGGCCGATTTCCTTCCCCATCCTTCCCTCACCCGAAGCTTGCGCTCCGTCTCTAATGACCTCCTTGTCGACGGGACGTTAAACCCTAATCTCCTCCTCCCCTCCTCCTCTTATTGATTACTAATTAATTATTTATATACTTTTCATTGTATTTGTCCCAGTTTTCAGTACGGCAATCTCTCATGGTTACCCCACGAGTCTACCGTCCTGTTTATGAAATTTCACTAGTTTTGAGTATCATAAAAGATATTACAACCGAAGTACTTCGGACACCTTCGGGTCGCTTTGGCGCGCCTGGGAGACGATGTACTTGGGCTGCTCTAGTCACTATGTTTCGGGTGTTCTTCAGAGCCGAACGTATATCCTTGTTTCGGATGGATATGTCGTAATCTATATCGGATGTTGTCAGAAAAGTTACCGTCCTGTTAAGAAAGCTATGTCGAGTGTCGTAGAAGATAGTGTAAAAAGCTATATTTAAAATACAGGATACATTAATGAGAGGTGTCGGCTACCAACATTGTTAGTACTACAGATCTTGCCCTGTGTAGATACAGAGACTAACCTGGGCAAGTGGCATCCCATAAAAAAAACAGAAACACAGATTCAAGTTCGAGATGACAGCATAGCAGCCTCCGCCGAAGAAGATGCCACGACCGACAGGCTGCCTCCTGCGCTGGGACACAACTCTAGAAGACGACAGGTTGGTGGGAAGAACGGTTAGGGACTCTTATTCAATCTATACAAATCTCTCCAGCTTCCAGCTCTGGCTTCCAACACGACATCGTGTAATTTATAGTGGTTGTTAAAAATCGCATGAAATCAGTGTAAGGAATCACTTTAAAGTTTTAAGTGCTACCAGCAGTTAAACAGTCCAAATGAAACGTACGAAATGAAGACTCTTTGAAAATAATAGGTCAGGAGAGAACTCTGTGGAGAACCCTTTTTAGAGATAAATCTGCTACTGTACTCTCGAGTAGTTAACTAGCGCTGGAAGGATCAGTAGATAGGAAAAAGTTACAGGGACTGACAAGGGCAAGAAGTCACTAGTATTTGCTTTCGGACAGTCGCATTTGACTAAGCAACTTCTACCAGCTTCAACCCGTGGCCTTCTCCAAGTAGTTTAAGTTCCTGTATAATGACCGTCGTTTACGGCGCGTTAAGCCTTAATCGCTGTTCAGCCTTTCATAAAATAACCGATACAATGAATTAAAGTGAAGTGAACGAACAAAGATTATGACAGATCCTCTTTCCCAGTGTGCACGAAGAGCTAATACATTCTGCGTGAAAACTTTCGCTGTTCGTCTCCACATCCGTTTCGTGTCGAAGGCTTCAGTGCATCATGCGTATACTGCAATTTCGGTTAGGAAACACGCACCTAATATACAGCTATATAGCGCACGTAAACGGACAGTCGCTCCTGCGTACCGAATTGACAAGTTGTCCGCGAACATTCGACTCGATTATGCTTCACTCTGACCGTCATGGTTAGTGTTTAAATCATCTAGCGACGCGAGTGTCGGCCTGTACTTCCCGATCGTTATGACTAAAACTTTGATGTTAATGTATTGTTCATCAGCTCACTGAACTGTTACGGAATGGGCTAGAGAAAATAACGATTTCGGCGCATTTGCATATCTACGTCATAGTAGTACGATCTGATTATTTGTACTACAACGCCAGTGCCGTTAGCTATGGAATTGAATCTGCGTGTGGAATTGGCTATGGCTCCCTTTGTGCAGCTAACTGACCAGCAGGTCGTAATTAATTCGAACTAGTGCCGACTAGACGGTCTTGAGCGTCATTACTTGGTCAAAGCAGAGGCCAAAATTGTCTCGAAGTTCCTTAATTGTAGCGTAAACAGAGGTTCCTGGAGGAGACGCGCGATAGCCTCTCGCGGGCGAATAGCCGACCATTCTGCCGCATGTGATTCCTAAGAAGACTTGTGGAGTGTTGCTTAACGTACAGTTCTTTAATCGCACCTGCCCTGATGCTTCAAAACATTGTGAACACTGCCCACCGCAACGCTGGATTCCGCCCATTGGAGCTGCGACCACGTGACGCTAAAAGGCACGCTACTTTGACAAAGGGCTCTCACGGCTTGGCGCCTGAACACGGGCATTTAGGAAACGGCTGAGCTGGCCAGATGTTCGCGTGCTACTGTCATGAGTATCTGTGGAAAGTGGTTAATCTGGGAGTGGTGTGGGGTGTGACCTGGAATTCTTTCGCCACTACACCCCATGTTCAATATTTTAACAATGAAAATAGTGGTTTAGTCGTCGGTTAGTTATCACTGTTGGTTAATTTTGTTGTTTTCTCGCTGACGAACCCAGTACTGCCCGGTCACTCATTTTACCAATTTTCTATTTGAAACGAAAACAAAAAATGAGCTGTGTTTCTACTGCAATGTCGAAGAAAAATCATTTCCATGTATTCGTGGCAATATCTTCGAAATCAAGAAACGGTCGTACAGGCAAATATCTATAAGGTACAAATGTGCAAGTATAGGGTGTAAGTAATTAGCCACATTAAGAAACGTAGTATTCCCGTACGCTGGGTGACGCTGCTTCGCGTATCTACAACACTATTTTGTAAACGTCTCTTCGGTAACAGCTTTTCACAGTACGGCAAGAGTTCATTGTTAGTGTTAATAAAGATCATCCTCATTTATCTCCGCTGCATTACTGCAGATGACGTGTCACCGAGCACATTTGTTCTGTGAATGCAGTACACGTGAGGTGCCTGGTAGCTTCCACTGCTCTGTGTGGAATACGAAGGTTCTGTTACATTTCACTAATCTGCTGTCTTCAAGTTGATGTCCCCAGCGCAGAAAAGAGCACGCAGGTCGTAGGTTCTGTACCTTGAGGCTGAAACTGACTTTTAGCGAGGTTCTGTTCTGCAATAATGTATCACTTCTTTGGGTTGCCACTCGAGTATTTTAATATAGCCACACGAGAAGGCTACATAATCTGTGCCTCAAGACTACTGGAGTAAATCTTTTAATACTGAATACTGGCAAACACATCTTACGACAGACAACATGTCTGTTCTTCTCGACTGCCTAATCCACAGTGACAAAGAGCCCGAAACACTTCGCGCGCCATATCAGAAAAGGCGTGACCGGAACGCTTCCGAAGTGCTTCGTCTGAAATTTCGTCAGTTATTTGTTTTTGATTTGAATTGTTTTTAATAATTCTAAAACGATTGGTTGATAGTCAATTGTTGAGAGATATTTATATTAAAAAGTGAAGTCATTCCAATGAGAAGTTTAACTAATAATAATAACTATACTTTAACGGTTTGGCGCCCTTGCTCCGAACACACGAGCCAATCACAGAGCAGTAGCATAATGCAGGCAGTCTTTCTCACGGGAATGGTACCGAATCTAACATCTGTCACAGGTACCTCACACCTCATTTCGTCATCTATATACTCCTTCCATCTCCACTGCTCTGGGAACAGCTTCTTGGAGCCTAATATGATGGCTGACTAGCCAGAAATATTACAATAGCTCTGTGAACGACTGTTGTTTTCGCCTACAGCCGTTCGAAACGTGTCAAAAGGCTTATTAGGTGTAAGGGATTTTCTAGACTGGCCTGTAGAAGTGTCTTAGTTGTAAAGAATAGATGCATCACAGCAGCATGCACGGCGTGGCAGTTTTTCACGTATCTAAGTGTTTATGACGTCATATCTCCTGAGCTACAAGTCGTACAATGATACATGTGTGTAGGTACATTCAGCGGTATTTGTGGATATTGTATGCAAAATGTGTTCCGACTAGAGTTACTAGCAAAGAATTAATAAATTTAAATGTCATACATGAAGCAGCAGATTTTCACACATCTCATTGTTTATGACTTCGTATCTCCCGAACCGTGACCTACGATAAATATGGGCCTTAGAGCACGTCTGTGTGACGTCAGAAATGTGGTACTACTGCCGGCCGACACATAAGCATGAAACCGGAGGCCTGTATTACACTATTAAGAATCTTTGTCAAAGATATAGTCACACCTCTTTGACCAAACTACTTCACTGGTTCTACTACAGCACCGTAAAATTTTTCCTCATCGTTGTTAAGGAATTGAAGCCGAACAGTAAATCGCCAGTACAACAGCGTATGTTGGTGGCCAGCGCACTGAAAAGAAACAGAAATGGGAACGATTGTGAGTGAAACAGTGGACAGCGAGTAGAGAAGCTCCAAGCATTCACGAGAATTTGCTTCGTGGAATATACTGCGAGAACACAAAGAACAGCGAAAATTATTTGCGGATGGATGAACAAACATTTACCCTTCTGAAAGCGGCCCCTCATATTTGCATACACGACATTTGTTCAAGAAATGCCATTTTAATTTCATTCACCATAATCGATGCTTTTAGAAAGCCTCCAGTTGTGTCATTTACAATTTAAATGGTGAAACACTGATCTAGTTACATATTTTTTATTATTAATATGACGCCTTTTCAGAATTAATTCCCATTACGAAGAGGAAATATTTACATACGTATTTTAAGTGGTTTTCTGCCTCTCTTGACCTGCAGCTGTATTTTCATGGTTTACTGCTGTTGGACGGATTTCTTTTTGATTTTTCCGAAACATCACGTAAAATACTTACCTTAATATCTATACTTGAACATAGAATTAAACTGTCGCAAAGCATCGTGCAAACCATGAAGAAATACGTAACTGGTGCAGTTTTACACTATTCAAATCATGAATGATAGTTCTGCTAAAGATTGTCTCATGATTAGACTGATATTTTTAGCGATAGGCGAAAGCTATTCCAGCTTATAATATAGGTCTCGAATCCCATAGTGTACCATTTTACCCACTATTCCACAAACATGTGAAACAATATACACACATCAAAATTTTTTTTGCATCAACCCGGTTCTCAGAACCCCTGAAGTTAGACGTTAACTATGGATATTGTAGCACAAACACAGCCCCTTTGACACTATTCAGTGATGTCACTAAACCCGCCCAAAGATGTAAACAACGACGCATGAGCAGCGCCTATTAGACGGAAGGGGTGGAGGAGATACAGAGAGACAGGAACTGTCGATGACATGCCTCGCTCAGGCTGCCCAAGGGCTATTACTGCAGTGGATGACCGCTACCTAAGGATTACGGCTCGGAGGAACCCTGACAGCAACGCCACCATGTTGAATAACACTTTTTGTGCAGCCACAGGACGTCAAATTACGACTCAAACTCTGCGTAATAGGCTGCATAATGCGCAACTTCATTACAGACTTCCATGGCGAAATCCATTTTTCCAACCACGACACCATGCAGCTCGGTACAGATGCGCCCAACAACATACCGAATGGACCGCTCAGGATTGGCATCACGTTCTCTTCACCGATTAGTGTCACATATGCCTTCAACCAGACAATCGTCGGAGACGTGTTTGGAGGCAACCTGGTCAGGCTGAAGGCCTCACACACACTGTCCAGCGAGTGCAGCAAGGTGGATATTTAGTTGCTGGTAAACATTTCGGGATATGAGGTCGTGGTCCAAGAAAATAAGTACTCCGGTCTGTGAAGGATAAACACCCTTCTCTGTTGAGGTGTGGTGTACACAAAATTCCGTGTACCTGTGGTAAAGTTTATATTGGAACTGCCAAGAGGAGCGTAAATACACGGCTAAAAGAGCACAAAAGTTTTTACCGACAGGAAAAACAGAGAAATCAGCTGTAGCAGAGCATGCTCATCAGTCAGGAAACCACGAAGTGAAATTTTATGAAACAGAAATTTTGTCTAAAATGTCAGATTATTATCCACGACTATGTAGAGAAGCCATTGAGATTTACAAGCGTCAGGATAATTTTAATAGAAAAGAGGAAGCAATGAAACTTAGCGGCATATGGACAGTAGCTCTGCAAAACCGCTAGACGATTTTATCTTTGGCAAGACGACAATCGATAGCTGAGTTTTATCTTTGACAAGGGTTATCTCTGCTTTTCGCGTGTTACCTCGACCACGCCCCCTTTCATACAGTACATATCTCGTAATCGTTCTCGAGCGTCCGACCAGTCAGTCGACAAGACAAGAAGTCCAGGGCAGTCCTGGACGAAACGTCAGAAACGGAAGAGTTTCTTGGACCACGACCTCACGTCCTGGGAGGTTTACCAGCAGCTATGTAATCCGGTTTTGAGAGCCTTCATTCTAACGTGGAGGTTCCCTGATGTTTTGCGGTGGCGTTATGTGGGGCCGACGTACGGCGTTGGTGGTCGTGGAAGGTACCGTAACGTCCGTACGATACGGGAATGCCATCTTCCGACCGATAGTGCAACCAATCGGCAGCATATTGGCGAGGTATTTGTCTTGCGCCCCCCATCGTGCACATCCTGTGAATGACTTACTTCAGGATAACGACATCGTTCGACTAGAGTGGGCAACATGTTCTCCAAACATAAACCCTATCGAACATGCCTAGGATAGATTAAAACGGCTGTTTATGGACGACGGGACCCGCCAACCACTCTGAGGGATCTACGCCGAATGGCCGTTGAGGAGTGGGACAATCTGGTCCAACAGTGCCTTGATAAACTTTCGGACAGTATGCCAAAACGAATACAGGAATGCATCAATGCAAGAGGAGGTGCTACTTGGGTATTAGAAGTAACGACGTGTACAATAGTCTGGATCACCACCTCTGAAGGTCTGTCTGTATGGTGGTACAACATGCAATGTGTGGTTTTCATGAGCAATAACAAGGGCGGATATAATGTTCGTGTTGATCTCGGTTGCAATTTTCTGTACACGTTCCGGAATTCTCGGAACCGAGGGGTTGCAAAAGTCTTTTTTTTATTTTTGTACAAATCAGCTAAGGTGGAATTTATGAAGACTAAGTAGGTTATTTACAGTACAGATAAACACATATATTTCGCTTAGGTAGGCCAACGCTTTAAACACACTCGGCTTTTCACATCTTGATCTCTTTCCACATCATTTCCTTTTATATGTAAGCATATCAGCCACTGTGCAGCAACTACGAATGCAGCCGATTGCTGCAGCTATTTCTTTATAAGATTCCACTCCCTTATTACGGTTTTTGTAGTCAGCATGCTCTGCTTTATGAGAATTTCGTATTCATCATACTTTGCAGTGATCACTGTGATGGTCGCACACACCGAATAACGTCCTCATTTTATGGCTTAAATGCACTAAAGCAAGCGAAGTGCATTGTAAACAACAGCCTTTCCTCTAGCTTTTATCGAAGATCTTACCTAAAAGCTTCCGTACTACACCGACAAAGATTTCGATAAGTATTTACCGTTGGCTATGAACACTACATTGCTGACTTCACACAGACGTGGACTCAGGCCCGTATTTATCGTTGGCCTAACAGTAAGGCATATGAGCCACATGTTTGGTTGAAATCTATCCAGAGCGTTAGGAGTAGATGCGGAGAGCGCGCATTCGCACACGCACTTGATAATAGACATGGATTATTAGTATACAGTGATAACAATAAAATGGAATTCTATTTATCAGTTATTAGCCACATACCATTTACAAATATTGAGTTATACAATGCAAAACTGTGTATCAGCTCCGTTATTTTAAAACAGCAGTTTTGTACACAATCAACAAAAATATTTTATATATACATAGTACACAACGCACTCATTACTCAAAAAACATTTTCACGATTCATCATCTAATTTCTCTTTACTGACACTTAAGGTCACACGTTACTAATACGTGGTCCATGTGGCTCTTCCGAGTATATTTTATTTAAAAATATTTTTCCTTGGTCATTTCACACGACGACTTCGTTTTTTCTTATCTTTCTTGGGGGGGGGGGTTCTTAATTTAATGGTCCTGTCTTCGGACTAGCAGCCAGTTATCTAGGGACATTCACATTTTGTGTCTCATTCACTTAGCCCCTGATCAGTTCTAGAGACAAATTCTTCACGAATTTCGTACGTATGTGTTTGGTTTTGGTATCAGAACCATAAATTATTTGGTCATTAATGAAAGAACATAGTCAATTCTATTGCCTACTGTTTCTTCAAAAATCATTCGGAGCAGCTAGTTTGTCTTCAACATCAACCCCAGATTTTGTAATGTCGAAGAAAATATTGATCTCTACTTTAGCTGCATCACCTCTGGAATCGTCGATGGCAACATCATGCTGCATTGTTGACATCAGCAATGTGGCCTACTAAACCAAAGTTTTGTTCCCATGAACCCCGAAAATGCTGGAGTTCACTCTTTACAAATGGTGGTGGAATCGCTCTTCTTTCTCCACATTGTACCAACTATTGTAAGTTTACATACCTTCAGAAGTTTACAGCAAGGCTGCAACTTATGAACTAGTTTCCTATCAGAACCCGAAATATATTGCATAACTGATCCCACTAAGTGTTCTGTAGTCTGGATGATAGCCTCATCAGGCATTGTAACATCAACCGAAACACCCTTGCTGTGCTGGTAGTGCGAACGGCTGAAAGCAAGGGGAGTCTTCCGGAGGTAAAATAGGTCCCCACTCGGGTCTCCGGACGGGGACCACTCAGGAGAACTTCGTTATCAGCAGAAAAAAATGTCTTTCTATGGATCGGAGCGTGGAATGCCTACATCATTTAATCGGGCAGTCACGATAGAATATTTAAAGATGGAAATGGATAGCTTAAAGTAAGGGATAGTGGGAATTAGTGCAGTTGGGTGGCAGGAGGAAAAAGACTTACGGCCAAGTGAAAACGGAGTGATAAACACAAAACGAAATACGGTAATGCCGGGTAGGTTTAATAAAGAATTTAAAAAGATAGAAAAGCTTCTATGAATAGCATAGTGAACTCATTATTGGAGCCAAGATAGACACAAAGGCCACGCCAACCACAGTAGTACAAGTTTATATGCCAACTAGTTCCGCAGATGATGAAGAGATTGAAGAAATGTTTGATGTTGTAAAAGAACTTATTCAGATAGTTAGGGGAGACGAAAATTTAATAGTTATTGGTGACTGGAATTCGATTGTAGGAAAAGGAAGAGACGGCAAAATGTTAGGTTAATATGGACTGGGGTAAGGAATGCAAGAGAGAAAGAGACTGGGAGACTGGAATTCGATAGTAGGAAAAGGAAGAGACGGAAAAATGTTAGGTTAATATGGACTGGGATAAGGAATGCAAGAGAGAGCCGCCTAGTGGAATTTTGCACAAAGCATTACCTAATCAGAGCTGATACTTGGTTTGCGAGTCATGAAAGGAAGTTGTATACTTGCAAGAGGCCTGGAAACGCTAGAAGGTTTCGGACAGGTTATCTAAAGATAAGACAGAGATTTAGGAACCTGGTTTTGATTGTAAGGCATTTCCAGAGGCAGATCTGGACTCTGACCACAATTTATTGGTTATGATAGTTGTTGCTGTTGTCTTCAGTCCTGAGATTGGTTTGATGCAGCTCTCCATGCTACCCTATCCTGTGCAAGCTGCCTCATCTCCCAGTACCTACTGCAACCTACATCCTTCTGAATTTGCTTAGTATATTCATTTCTTGGTCTCCCTCTACGATATTCACCCTCCACGCTGCCCTCCAATACTAAATTGGTGATCCCTTGATGCCTCAGAACATGTCTTATCAACCGATCCCTTCTTCCGGTCAAGTTGTGCCACAAACTTGCCTTCTACCCAATCCTATTCAATACTTCCTCATTAGTTATGTGATCTACCCCTCTAATCCTCAGCATTCTTCTGTAGCACCACATTTCGAAAGCTTCTATTCCCTTCATGTCCAAACTATTTATCGTCCATGTTTCACTTCCATACATGGCTACACTCCATACAAATACTTTCAGAAACGACTTCCTGACATTTAAATCTATACTCGATGTTAACAAATTTGTCTTCTTCAGAAACGCTTTCCATTCCATTGCCAGTCTACATTTTATATCCTCTCTACTTCGACCATCATCAGTTATTTTGCTCCCCAAATAGCAAAACTCCTTTACTACTTTAAGTGTTCCACTTCCTAATCTAATTCCCTCACTATCACCCGACTTAATTCGACTACATTCCATTATCCTCGTTTTGCTTTTGTTGATGTTCATCTCATATCCTCCTCGCAAGACACTATCCATTCCGTTCAACTGCTGTTCCAAGTCCTTTTGCTGTCTCTGACAGATCTACAATGTTATCGGCGAACCTCAAAGTTTTTATTTCTTCTCCATAGATTTTAATACCTACTCCGAATTTTTCTTTTGTTTCCTTCACTGCTTGCTCAATGTACAGATTGAATAACATCGGGGAGAGACTACAACCCTGTCTCACTCCCTTCCCAACCACTGCTTCCCTTTCATGCCCCTCAACTCTTATAACTGCCATCCGGTTTCTGTACAAATTGTAAATAGCCTTTCGCTCCCAGTACTATACCGCTGCCACCTTCAGAATTTGAAAGAGAGTATTCCAGTCAACATTGTCAAAAGCTTTCTCTAAGTCTACAAATGCTAGAAACGTAGGTTTGCCTTTCCTTAATCTAGCTTCTAAGATAAGTCGTAGGGTCAGTATTGCCTCACGTGTTCCAACATTTCTACGGAATCCAAACCATACTTCCCGGAGGTCGGCTTCTACCAGTTTTTCCATTCGTCGGTAAAGAATTCGTGTTAATATTTTACAGCCGTGGCTAATGAAACTGATAGTTCGGAAATTTTCACATCTGTCAACACTTGCTTCTTGGAGGTTGGAATTACTATATTCTTCTTGAATTCTGAGTGTATTTCACCTGTCTCATACATCTTGCTCACCAGATGGTAGAGTTTTGTCGGGTGTGGCTCTCCCAAGGCTATCAGTAGTTCTAATGGAATGTTGTCTACTCCGGGGGCCTTGTTTCGACTCAGGTCTTTCAGTGCTCTGTCAAACTCTTCACGCAGTATCGTATCTCCCATTTCATCTTCATCTACATCCTCTTCCATTTCCATAATATTGTCCTCAAGTACATCGCCCTTGTATAGACCCTCTATATACTCCCTCCACCTTTCTGCTTTCCCTCCTTTGCTAAGAACTGGGTTTCCATCCGAGCTCTTGATGTTCATACAAGTGGTTCTCCTATCTCCAAAGGTCCCTTTAATTTTCCTGTAGGCAGTATCTATCTTACCCCTAGTGAGATAAGCCTCTACATCCTTACATTTGTCCTCTAGCCATCCCTGCTTAGCCATTTTGCACTTCCTGTCGATCTCATTTTTGAGACGTAGGTATTCCTTTTTGCCTGCTTCATTTACGGCATTTTTATATTTTCTCCTTTCATCAATTAAATTCAATACATTCTCTGTTACCCAAGGAGTTCTACTAGCCCTCCTCTGTTTACCTACTTGATCCTCTGCTGCCTTCACTATTTCATTCCTCAAAGCTACCCATTCTCCTTATGTATTTCTTTCCCTCATTCCTCTCTATCGTTCCCTAATGCTCTCCCTGAAACACTCTACAATCTCTGGTTGTGTCAGTTTATCCAGATCCCATCCCCTTAAATACCCACCTTTTTGCAGTTCCTTCAGTTTTAATCTACAGTTCATAACCAATAGATTGTGGTCAGAGTCCATATCTGCCTCCGGAAATGTTTTACAATTTAAAACCTGGTTCCTGAATCTCTGCCTTATCTTTATATAACCTATGTGAAACCTTCCAGCGTCCCCAGGCCTCTTCCATGTATACAATCTTCTTTCATGGTTCTTAAACCGAGTGTTAGCTATGATTAAGTTATACTTTGATCAAAATTCTACCAGGCGGCTTCCTCTTTCGATCCTTACGCCCATTCCGTATTCACCTACTACTACTACTTTTCCTTCTCTTCCAGCGCCCCATGAATATTAAAGTTTTTTCTCTCTTCACTGTCTGAATAATTTCTTTCATCATACATTTCTTCAAACTCCTCGTCGCCTGCGGAGTTAAATGGCATATAAACTTGTACTACTGTGGTAGGCGTGGGCTTCGTGTCTATCTTGGCTACAATAATGCGTTCACTATGCTGTTCATAGTAACTTACTCGAGCTCCTATGTTTTATTCATTATTAAACCTACTCCTACATTACCCTTATTTGATATTTTACTTATAGTCCTGTATTCACCTAACCAGAAGTCTTGTTCATTCTGACACCGAACGTCACTAATTCCCACTATATCTAACTTTAACCTATCCATTTCCCTTTTTTAAATTACCTAACCTACCTGCCCGATTGGGCAACGGCCTTGACGCAGTGGATACACCGGTTCCCGTGAGATGACCGAAGTTAAGCGCTATCAGGCGTGGTCGCCACTTGGATGGGTGACCATCCAGGCCGCCATGAGCTGTTGTTATTTTTCGGGGTGCACTCAGCCTCCTGAAGCCAATTGAGGAGCTACTCGACCGAATAGTCGCGGCTTCGGTCAAGAATACCATCATTACGACCGGGAGAGCGGTGTGCTGACCCCACGCCCCTCCTATCCACATCCTCCAACGAGGATAACACGGCGGTCGGATAGTTTTTTTAACCTAGCCGATTAAGGGATCTGACATTTCAAGCCGCGAACTCCCCATAACAACGACCTCCTTAGTAGTCCACGCCCGGAGGTCTCAATGGGGGATTATTTTACCTCCGGAATGTTTTAGCCAAGAGGATGCCATCATCATTTAACCATACAGTAAAGCTACATGCCCTCAGGAAAAATAACGGCTGTAGTTTCCCCTTGCTTTCAGCTGTTGGGAGTACCAACACAGCAAGGCCGTTTAGGTTAATGTTACAAGGCCAGAACATCCAATCGTCCAGACAGTTAACCCTGCTACTACTGAATAGGCTGCTGCCCCTCTTCAGGAACCACGCGTTTGTCTGGCCTCTCAACAGGAACCCCTCCGTTGTTGTTGCACCTACGGTTCAAATGGCCCTGAGCACTATGAGACTTAACATCTGAGGTCATCAGTCCCCTAGACCTTAGAACTACTTAAACCTAACCAACCTAAGGACATCACACACATCCATGCCCGAGGCAGGATTCGAACCTGCGACCGTAGCAGTCCCGCGGTTCCCGACTGTAGCTCCTAGAACCTCACGGCCACCTCGGCCGGCTGCACCTACGGTACAGCTATCTGTATCACAGAGGTACGCAAGCCTCCCCACCAACGGCAAGGTCAGTGGTTCATGGGGGGGGGGGGGGGGGGGGGGATAGCGAAGGTAGTGGATAAAAAGACGAGGTCTGGTAGAATTCCTTGGGCAACACAACAGAAGTTGAATTTAATCGATGAATGGAAAACTATAGAAATGAGATCGAAAGGAAGTGCAAAATGACTTATCAGGAATGGCTAGAGAAGATATAGAAACATACATCACTAAGGGTAAGATAGATGCTGCCTACAGGAAAATTAAACAACCTTTGGAGAAAAGAGAACCACCTGTACGAAGAATTTGACGAAGCACTAAGAGACCCAAGACGAAACAAGGGTCCGGAGTAGACACCATCCGTTAGAGCTACTGATTGTCTTTGGGAGGGCCAGCCACGACAAAATTCTTCCATCTGGTGAACAAGATGTATGAAACAGGCGAAAAACCCTTAGACTTCAAAACGAGAATAATAATTACAATGCCAAAGAAACCAGGTGCTAACAGGTGTGAAAATTACTGAAGTATCAGTTTCAAAATGCTAATGCGAAACCTTCACAGAAGAATGGAAAAATTGGTAGAAGCCGACTCTTCAAGTCATCAGATAATCATAAACAAATGCAAAATGGGTAAGAAAAGGTATCTACATGGTGCGAAAAATGGAAATGGATCTTACATAATCAAAAGTGTGAGCCATTCACGTGTCTACTAAAAGAAATCTGCTAAATTACGTTTACACGATAAATCACACAAATATAAAGGCTGTCTGTCAGTCCAACTAAATACCTGCGAATCATACTTACAAACATCTTGAATAGGAACGATCACACAGCAAATGATGTGAGGAAGACAAACCGAAGACTGAGTTTTATTGGCGGAACATTTAGAAACTACATCAGATCTAATAAAGACTCTAGATGTAAACGTAGGCTACCGCGATCGTTGTCGCAGTCAGTAAAATTATTCTAGGTCTGAGGCCGCATTGTCAATTATAAAATTCAGCAATTAGCAATACACCCTGAGGAAGGCGTCTTGCAATAGTCGCCGAAACGTCGGAATTTTATAGTTGAAAATGCGGTCTTAGACCCAGAAGAATTTTATTGACTACTAAAGACATTGCCTGCCCAACATTAATCTGTCCTCCTCTGGAGTTGCGCGTTATGGGATCCCTACCAGAAAAGACTGACGGAGGACATCGAAAAAATAGGAAGAAGGGCAGCTATTTTTATACACTACTGGCCATTAAAATTGCTACACCACGAAGACGACGCGCTACAGACGCGAAATTTAACCGACATGATGAAGATGCTGTGATATGCAAATGATTAGCTTTTCAGAGCATTCACATAAGGTTGGCGCCGGTAGCGACACCTACAACGTGCTGACATGAGGAAAGTGTCCAACCGATCTCTCATACACAAACAGCAGTTGACCGGCGTTGCCTGGTGAAACGTTGTTGTGATGCTTCGTGTGAGGAGGAGAAATGCGTACCATCACGTTTCCGACTTTGATAAAGGTCGGATTGTAGCCTATCGCGATTACTGTTTATCGTATCGCGACATTGCTGCTCGCGTTGGTCGAGATCCAATGACTGTTAGCACAACATGGAATCGGTGGGTTGAGGAGGCTAATACGAAACGCCGTGCTGGATCCCAACGGCCTCGTATCACTAGCAGCCGAGATGACAGGCATCTTACCCGCATGGCTGTAACGGATCGTGCAGCCACGTCTCGATTAAAAATGGTTCAAATGGTTCAAATGGCTCTGAGCACTATGGGACTCAACTGCTGTGGTCATTAGTCCCCTAGAACTTAGAACTACTTAAATCTAACTAACCTAAGGACATCACACACATCCATGCCCGAAGCAGGATTCGAACCTGCGACCGGAGCAGTCGCACGGTTCCGGAATGCGCGCCTAGAACCGCGAGACCACCGCGAGACCACCGCGGCCGTCACGTCTCGATCCCTGAGTCAACAGATGGGGACGTTTTCAAGACAACAACCGTATGCACGAACAGTTCGATGACGTTTGCAGCAGCATGGACTATCAGCTCGAAGACCATACCTGCGGTTACCGTTGACGCTGCATCACAGACTGGAGCGGCTGCGATGGTGTACTCAACGACGAACCTGGGTGCACGAATGGCAAAGCGTCATTTTTTTTTTTTTTTTTCGGATGAATCCGGGTTCGGTTTACAGCATCATGATGGTCGCATCAGTGTTTGGCGACATCGCGGTGAACGCACATTGGAAGCGTGTATTCGTCATCGCCATACTGGCGTGTCACCCGGCGTGATTGTAGGGGGTGCCATTGGTTACAGGTCTCGGTCACCTCTCGTTCGCATTGAAGGCACTTTGAACAGTCGACGTTACATTTAAGATGTGTTACGACCTGTGGCTCTACCCTTCCACCAGTCACTACTCTTGATGAACTGTGGTATCATGTTGAAGCTGCATGGGCAGCTGTACCTGTACACGCCATCCAAGCTCTGTTTGACTCAATGTGACGAATATGGTGAGTTTGGGGGGGTGATCATTAAAACAAGGCTCTTTTCATTGCGGTGAAGTCTTTTCTCGAAATTTCGAACAGCAAACATCTCCGAATGTGACAAAAACTTTTTGAATGTTACCACATAAGACGAGGGTTAGTAGAAATCCTTGGGTAACAGAAGAAATATTGAATTTAATTGATGAAAGGAGAAAATATAAAAATGCAGTAAATGAAGCAAGCAAAAAGGAATACAGACGTCTCAAAAATGAGATTGACAGGAAGTGCAAAATGGCTAAGCAGGGATGGCTAGAGGACAAATGTAAGGATTTAGTGGCTTATCTCACTAGGGGTAAGATAGATACTGCCTACAGGAAAATTAAAGAGACCTTTGGAGAAAAGAGAGCCACTTGTATGAATATCAAGAGCTCAGATGGAAACCCATTTCTAAGCAAAGAGGGGAAAGCAGAAAGGTGGAAGGAGTATATAGAGGGTCTATACAAGGGCGATGTACTTGAGGACAATATTATGGAAATGGAAGAGGATGCACATGAAGATGAAATGGGAGATGCGATACTGCGTGAAGAGTTTGACAGAGCACTGAAAGACCTGAGTCGAATCAAGGCTCCCGGAGTAGACAACATTCCATTGGAACTACTGACGGCCTTGGCAGAGCCAGTCCTGACAGAATTCTACCATCTGGTGAGCAAGACGTATGAGACAGGCGAAATAACCTCAGACTTCAAGAAGAATGTAATTATTCCAATCCGAAAGAAACCAGGTGTTGACAGATGCGAGAATTACCGAACTATCAGTTTAATAAGTCACAGCTGCAAAATATTAATGCGAATTCTTTACAGACGAATGGAAAAACTAGTAGAAGCCGACCTCGGGGAAGATCAGTTTGGATTCCGTAGAAATGTTGGAACACGTGAGGCAATATTGACCCTGCGACGTATCTTAGAATCTAGATTAAGGAAAGGCAAACCTACGTTTCTAGCATTTGTAGACTTAGAGAAAGCTTTTGACAATGTTGACTGGAATACTCTCTTTCAAATTCTGAAGGTGGCAGCGGTATAGTACTGGGAGCGAAAGGCTATTTACAATTTGTACAGAAACCAGATGGCAGTTGTAAGAGTCGAGGGGCATGAAAGGGAAGCAGTGGTTGGGAAGGGAGTGAGACAGGATGGTAGCCTCTCCCCGATGTTATTAAATATGTATATTGAGCAAGCAGTAAAGGAAACAAAAGAAAAATACGGAGTAGGTATTAAAATCCATGGAGAAGAAATAAAAACTTTGAGGTTCGCCGATGACATTGTAATTCTGTCAGAGACAGCAAAGGACTTGGAAGAGCAGCTGAACGAAATGGACAGTGTCTTGAAAGGAGGATATAAGATGAACATCAACAAAAGCAAAACGAGGATAATGGAATGTAGTCGAATTGAGTCAGGTGATGCTGAGGGAATTAAATTAGGAAATGATACGCTTAAAGTAGTAAAAGAGTTTTGCTATTTGGTGAGCAAAATAACTGATGATGGTCGAAGTAGGGAGGATATAAAATGTAGACTGGCAATGGAATGGAAAGCGTTTCTGAAGAAGAGAAATTTGTTAACATCGAGTATAGATTTAAATGTCAGGAAGTCGTTTCGGAAAGTATTTGTGTGGGGTGTAGCCATGTATGGAAGTGAAACATGGACGATAAATAGTTTGGACAAGAAGAGAATAGACGCTTTCGAAATGTGGTGCTACAGAAGAATGCTGAAGATTAGATGGGTAGATGACATAACTAATGAGGAAGTATTGAATAGGATTGGGGAGAAGAAAAGAGAAGTTTGTGGCACCAGAAGAAGGGATCGGTTGGTAGGACATGTTCTGAGGCATCAAGGGATCACCAGTTTATTATTGGAGGGCAGCGTGGAGGGTAAAAATGGTAGAGGGAGACCAAGAGATGACTACACTACGCAGATTCAGAAGGATGTAGGTTGCAGTAGGTACTGGGAGATGAAGAGGCTTGCATAGGATATAGTAGCATGGAGAGCTGCATCAAACCAGTTTCAGGACTGAAGACCACAACAGCAAGGGCGAAATCATCGTCTGATGGCTCTCGTTTTATTATACGAGAGTCATCAGAGTTCACATGGAAAATTTGTGTGTTCATTTCTCCCGCAACTGTTTGGGAGTGCCGCTGTAGAGGAAATAATCGGAAGGTTGTTTGATGGACCCTCTGCCAGGCATTTATTTGTAACTTTCAGAGTGGTCCTGTAGATGTGCGTTTATACCTGTGCGCCTTGAGCACAATCGCCGTCCGCCTGAGTTGGCTTTTCATTCGAGCTGCGCACGCCTCTTTCTGGCCATGCGCGCGTGTGTGATTCCATTCACACCTAGATATAACCACGCACGCTGTTGCAATGATCAAGGTGTCAGCTATACTAGTATAGCAGCTACTACATTTAGAGACGAAGACGAAATCGCAGAAAAAAGGCCAGGTACAGGGATAATTAATACCTATGCGTAATTCATATGTGTGTGTGTGGTGGAAGGGATAAAGATGTCAAGGAGTATTGCGATTAATAACAGTACACGTGTTTTTCATAGTTTACACTTGATTCTGTTGTGCCAGTGATAGCCAAGAAAAAACACAAAATGCAGAGAGACTATATCGTAGCCAGGGAAAATACAAAATACGGAGACACTATATATCAGTGGCGACAAGGCTAGCTCTGTTTCAGTTCTTTCTATGGGGTACAGCTAACCCAGTTCCAAGGTGCAGTTCAGGTCATTTACTGCTTCGAAATCTGACATTATTCCATTAGTTTTCCAGGCTCTGTTTAAATCCCTGGAAAAATACTTGCCGGTTATATATCCGTCTGCCAAAACCCATCTCTCTCTCTCTCTCTCTCTCTCTCTCTCTCTCTCTCTCTCTCTCTCTCTCTCTCTCTCTCTCTCTCTCATGTGGCTGCACAGGGTAGCCTCGCGGTCTAGACGTCTTGCCACGGGTCGCGCGGCTCCTCCCGTCGGAGGTTCGAGTCCTCCCTCGAGCGTGTGTGTGTGTATGTGTGTGTGTGTGTGTGTGTGTGTGTGTGTGTGTGTGTGTGATGGAGAACATGGGAGTAAATTTCATGAAAAGCGATCTAGTTACCTTACGTTTACTTCCATCCTCCAAGCTCTGTGCAGGAGTTGGTACGTAGTACTTACTGGAATTAAGGAAAACGTAGGAGGACTCACCAATATAACTTTCTTTTCACACAACCTGTTTGTTTAACAATATATAAATTGTGCTATACAGATAATCGAAGCATTTAACCATATAATTTTCTTTAACTGAATGAATAAATTTGCAAAATTCTTTTGGCCTTAAACCTTAAGTTGAATAAGCTTTTAATCTTTCCAAATAAATCTGAAGCGCTGTATTGCAAAATACAAGACGGCCGGACCTGCAGGCCGCACGTTATCGATTGAAACAGCGGTGTGCACTACCGCGCTGAACGCAGTCTTATTAAATGCCCTGCTGCTTCACATGAAAACTATATAAGCACCATTGATGACAAGAATGATTCTACTACTCACAACAAATGACTGAACTTTTACTTTGAAAGCTGTATGTCAAAAGGTTCGGGGTTAAGATATTCACCTGCGCTTAAAGCTTAAACAGAGTAGCAAACAATATGACAATCATAACTGCAAAGCAACCAACCTCCTAATATCATTCAACAACCAAGGTGTGACTGGATCACAACCCGTCCTTTTTGACAATTGACTGAAGACCTGGTGAAAGTTGGCTGTTAATAACTGACAATCAGTTTAACCTTGAAAATATTAAGATCGTTCTGAAGGGACGTCTTAAATCATCACTTGTGAACACTTAATACAAGAGAATTCACTCGACGGAACCACAAGATCCAGTTAAAATACACCAATAATGACCGGGTCCTTCAAACACGGAAACGAACAGCTTAGTACAACAGGTTGGTCAGATTATAACTAATGACTGAGAAATGCAAATACAATCAACGAATTGAACCAGTTAACAGTTAAATCTAACCACACGGTCCTTCTTTTGTTTAACGGCAACCTGTGCTTTTGTACAATTGTTCGGACTGTATTTACGACCAAGAGCTAATTAATTAGAAAATTAATGATCGGGTATAAACCAGAAAGGGAAGGCCATATAATAGCGGGACAAATTTTCAAACGACAACTAGCGTCTTACAAAGGAATGGTCAGACTTGTCATGCCGAAACATGTATTGCTTTTTTTTAGCAGTGTTATTTAACTGTGCAAAAGGTCCGTATGCAAAACTGTAGCTGCTGACAAGAACTGGAAGTCACCTAAAAAAAATCACGAGCATGGCTGTGTTTCCTGCTTGGCGCTTGCAGTGACGGCTGGCCACCCCTGGAAATGGCGAGTCGCGCATGGTCGGGAAGTGCGACCGTCTTATCGCGGCGTTCACTATAGAGGAATAAAGCAGCAAGGTTTTGGTGGAAAGGGGAAACGAATATTCGTTTCTGTGGCATGCACGTCCTTTTAAATTCTGGTACGTATTTCGAAACACACCGTCCTGAAACGGATTAGAGATGTCAAAGATGTTCTGTACACGTTCATCTATACTCCGCAAGCCACTTTACGGTGGACATTCAATCTCCCCTAACAAGTGATGGCGAACCCTGTAAATGTTTTGCTGCTTGCCATGGAGATATACCACAGACGCCAAATTAAGCAATCAACAGAAAACACGCGTGAAAATTGTGTGCTGTACGACATGGTTTTTAAACTTCTAGACGAGCATGTAAATGGCGCAGACAATTGGCTAGAAACAACTGAAACACTCGATATTTCAGACTGTGAATCTACAGATGGTGAAGACACCGACGAAAGCTGCACTCGTGAAGACTCTTCGAGTGATAGTGCCACGTACCATCATCAATTATCTCCGAAAGTAAGACCAGCAACTACAATTACCTTATCAGACAACGAAAAAGCGGTGACGTATTGGTTGAACGAAAGTGGTAAGAAACGCCTACGTGTCAGTACTGTTCAAAATGAGTATCGCTTTGTCTGTTCTGAACGTGAATTGTATAGATGGAGAAAGGAAGTCGCTGGACGACGTAAGAGTCGACTGGAAATTGCGACGGAGATGAATGCGCGACTTTTTGAGCTATTTACCGATGCCAGACAACAGTCATTTAATGTCAGCGATACAACTTTGCGTGATTGGGCGTTAGAGACTGCCAACGCGATGGGCGCTAAAGAATTTACAGCTTCTCAGAGTTGGATTAGTCATTTCAAGAGATCACATAAAATTGTGGCAAGGAAAATAAAATTTGTATCGAGAAACAGGTCGGAAAATGAAGTGACACAAAGCGAAATGATATAAGCTTTTCTAACGAATGCAAAAAATAAGATTGCTAGTTTTAGTGAATCGTACGTGTACAATGCAGATCAGTAAGGTTTTCAAAAAGAAATGCGTGCGAAAAGTACACTTTCATTCAAAGGGGAAAAACATATTGAGGCGATTGCGCAGTCCACGACTGCCCTCACCCATTCATACACTATAATGCCCGTAATTAGTCTGGATTGTTCATTGCTGCGTAAACTATATGTGTGTCTTCAAGAACCAACTGGACGTGTAGGACCATGTGTCAAAAGAACAATTTTCTACGCAAACAATCTTGTGGTAGACGCATAGAAGTCTGGAAGAATGGGAAATGAAAATGTTACACTTTTCATGCCTCATGCTTTTCTTCCGTTCATCGGGAACAAATCTCTTCTCATTCTAGATCCGTGGTCAGGTCATAAAAGGTCTGATTCATTAAAAGCTTTATTTCGAGCCCACCCTGACAAAGAAGTAGAGATACTTCAGATTCCACCCGGCACAACGAACGTAATTCAACCTTTAGACAGAGAATTTTTCCGTTAGTGGAAGGCATTTTACAGAAAACTAACAGAGAGAATTATTGTGCCCAGATCACTGCAATTTCCTGTCTGTCACCGTGACAATATTCTCAAGCTGCAGTCAGTAGTACATGATCAGTTTTCCTCCCCACTGTTTCAGAATTTGATTAAATATGCGTGGCGCTCCTCGAAATATACTGATACTGGGCCTGATTCATTCCTAAGACCAGCCCAGTTTTGTCTACGGACATCTAACAACGTCTTCGATTCGCAGGGCTGTCATATGTCGTCTTTGCTGGTATGTTCTTGGTGCACAAAAAACATATGTTTTGAACATTGTACCAATATTTCGCATTTTTGCGGTAATTACAAGAAAAAAAATTGGACGTGTTCTAAACCGTATATTTATTTGTGTCTATTTCATAGCTATTTGGTAAGAATGTTGTAGATAACATATCAGCCATATTTGTCAACGAATGCTTAATTATCATACGATCGCTTTCACAGGGGGAATTACCTCTCCACTGCTATGGAAAGAGAGCGGCGCATGGCTAACGCCACCTTGTCCCTAGATGGCGTTGGTATAACGTAGCGAGAGAGGTCAGGGTTGTACAAGAGGCAGTTATAAGCGCGGAAACCATGCGACAATAATGTCTTACTTCATAAAATTGTTTACAGGCTTCCAGGTCATGTCAGCAGCTAAAATTCCGCATACAGACTTCTTGCAATGTTAACTCACAGTGGTAGAAAAAGCAACACAGGTATCGACATGACAAGTCTGGCCATTCCCTTGTTAGTACAATACTGCTGCGAATACCCACAACCAAAGAGCCGACCGAGTAAAACTCTTAGGTTCGGGTACAAACCAGAAAACAATAAGGAGAGCAGGTAGACAATGAAACAAATCACGACGAGGATTACAAAATGTTACTCCCCTTTATCAGCAAGCAGTTCCGTGGATGCAGGAAGCGTCGCGGCGGTTACCTAGTGATGCCGATGAAAGCCAGGTAGAAGAGGGCAGACAGGCCACGAGCGGTCGTCCGATACGAATGCTGCCAGCCAACCGACGTAATGCTGGCCTGCTGCTTGTAGTCGATGCTGACCCCGGTGAAGTACTCCAGTGTCTTCACTCTGCGCGGGCCCTCCTTGCGCAGCTGGTGGTTTCGGCCGCTCGGACCACGTGACGACCTCTTGTCGCGACGCTACCACCAATCCCCAAACTTCGTGCCTCCCCCTCGGGCCAGAGAACCCCGTATACATCTCGACAAGCAGAGACATTCTAAGGACACAACCCACAGATACCAACTCTTCCTCATAGATATTGGCAATGGGGCCGAAAGAGGGATAGTCGATACTACACCTCAGCCAGTGGCGCCAGACAGAACAGTCTACTGGCTCAATGGCGGCTCAGCTGAGGAGTGGTTGACAGTCGCGAGAAATTTTTAAGTGGGATGGAATTTCCCGCACTGTTCGGCGCTTTGGACGGTAAATACTTGCTTCTGCAGTGCTTATATAACAGTGAAAGCAGATATTTCACTCATAAAGCGCGACTTCAGTGTTCTTTCATTTGCTGTCAATTTACGAACTGGCTCCGGCATATCAGCGGCTGCGGAATAGCTCTTCTTTGATAAGTACAAACGAAAGCTTTTCATTTGTGTAGCCTTAGTTCTTTCAAGGCTGTTTTTAGCAATATGAAGAACAGTATACGGTCGTTTGGTCATTTTTCTTTCACTCCCGCATCATAATCCAAAGGATTAACCAGTCGCATACGGAAAATGTGCGATATCTCGTTAGACTCCTCGGCAAAAGTGTTCGCACAAAAGCAGATTTTAATGCGTGCGAAAAATAGTGAGACGTAGTAAAACAAAGCACCAAACGATCAGAATCGCCTACAGGAGTACGGCTGTTGCACACGTCTCCCCGTCTGAGGTGGGGAGACTTTGGTGCCTGCGCATGGTGATTCGTCCACATACTCTGAGGCATGCACGACTAAACGAAGCTGCATGCGCCCCCCTCGCCTCTCGTGCAACTGCCGTATGCATCTAGTGCGTACAGATAGTTGCACAGATGTAAACGAACGTGAAGGGGTTTGTTGGAGTAACCACTGTCTTTAAAGTGAGGTAAGCGTTGCTTTGAAGAGCTTTATGCAGTAGCGGCAAAAGCTGTCGGCACACGGAGTGAGGCAGCTGACGTCTGACGTGCACGGCAGACGCGGTATCCAACGCCACGACCCACAGCGCCGTCGGCACACTGGAGGAGCTGGCTAACAAGTCTTGCGCTCTCTAGCGACAGTTGTAGCCTTTATATGGGTCACAGTTACCTCTTGGAAATGACGGCGCGTAGAAATCCTCCGTCAGCTCTAATAAAACGCAAATTTCCTCTCTTGACCGTATCCTACTCACATTGTGTTGCCTGTGGTGTAACATAAATAAAAACAGTATCCGTGAACTTGTAATAAGACAAAAGTGAAAGTTACATGTCCACTCAGTAGGAACATCAGCTTACGAAAGTTTACCAAATCGGACTAACTCACTTTTACCAGAGAGTGCACTTACACTTACATAACATCAAATATCACAGAAGTTATTTCTGTTAACTTCGTAGTGAAGTCTCATAACCTTTTAGAAAACGCGATTTGCAAAGAAAAATATATGGCACGCGAACCGTTTGCCGGTCTACCCTCAGTTCCGCGACGTTACGCCTGAAACAACTACGCTATAATGAAACTATGCTGTCAGCGACTTTATATTATATCTTAGTCTTCCAAAGGCTTTAATCACCGAAGTATTGCTTGTTGATATTTAATTGTAACAAATTGTAATTTGTACAAAAATCAGATGGCACTTAAGAGTCGAGGGGCATGAAAGGGAAGCAGTGGTTGCGAAGGATGTGAGACAGGGTTGTAGCCTATCCCCGATGTCATTCAATCAGTATATTGAGCAAGCAGTAAAGGAAACAAAAGAAAAGTTTGGAGTAGGAATTAAAATCCATGGAGAAGAAATAAAAACTTTGAGGTTCGCCGATGACATTGTAATTCTGTCAGAGACAGCAAAGGACTTGGAAGAGCAGTTGAATGGAATGGACAGTGTCTTGAAAGGAGGATATAAAATGAACATCAACAAAAGCAAAACGAGGATAATGAAATGTAGTCGATTAAAGTCGGGTGATGGTGAGGGAATTAGATTAGGAAATGAGACACTTAAAGTAGTAAAGGAATTTTGCTATTTGGGGAGCAAAATAACTGACGATGGCCGAAGTGGAGAGGATATAAAATGTAGACTGGCAAGGGCAAGGAAAGCGTTTCTGAAGAAGAGAAATTTGTTGACATCGAGTATAGATTTAAGTGCCAGGAAGTCGATTCTGAAATGTGGTACTACAGAAGAATGCTGAAGATTAGATGGGTAGATCACATAACTAATGAGGAGGTATTGAATAGAATTGGGGAGAAGAGGAGTTTGTGACTCAACTTGCCACGGAAAATATCCTACCAACCGATCCCTTCTTCTAGTCATCAAGGGATCACAAATTCAGTATTGGAGGGCAGCGTGGAGGGTAAAAATCATAGAGGTAGACCAAGATATGAATACACTAAACAGATTCAGAAGGATGTATGTTGCAGTAGGTAATGGGAGACGAAGCAGCTTGTACAGGATAGAGTAGCATGGAGAGCTGCATCAAACCAGTGTCTGGACTAAAGACGACGACGACGACGACGACGACGACGACGACGACAACAACAACAACAACAACAACTCCTAATAAGAACGACACGGATTCATGAATCTTCCGTGAGTCGTTGCCTTAAAACAGCTTATTCTCACAATACGCTAGTTACATCGCGAACGTAACTAAACACAAAAATTCATTAATCACCATTATTTCAACAGAGTCAATAACGATACGTTCTCGATAAATTTAGTGTGCTGATGCTTGGAAACAACATATATTCATAGGATGTAACGTATGACAAAAACCCATCGAATATGGGCTTCTGCTGAACACGACAAATACACTTAACCATCTTGCTTTCTACTTACGATATAAGGAACATTTTTGTTTCCCATTGACTTTACTTTACAGGGCACGCTGCAAAAATACTTCAAAACTTAGTTTGTGTTTCATGTGACGAAATGGCTCCTCCTTGTGAATTAGCAGGAAGTGACGTCACAAAACTCGTAGATGCCACGTCGAACATTAGCTATCTCGTCCCGTGTGCCGAGGTCTGAACACTCTATGCTGGCGCCCCTGAACTCACACCGATGCTAACGCTGGATGTGTGAGAACCAGTCACTGAAATTAACAATACTTTAAATATGTCGTGTATGGATGAGCTCCAGGATCGTGTTAGTTACTATATTTATTATTAATAACTTTATTAGAGAATTATTTCATGAACATACAACATAGAAATAAGGAACTACGTTTGGAAAAACATAATGTTCAGGAAATGTTTTACATGGTACGTGTAACATACAAAGTCCTCAAAAGTAACTTAGCCGGCCGGAGTGGCCGAGCGGTTCTAGGCGCTTCAGTCTGGAACCGCGTAACCGCTACGGTCACAGGTTCGAATCCTGCCTCGGGCATGGATGTGTGTGATGTCCTTAAGTTAGTTAGGTTTGAGTAGTTCTAAGTTCTAGGGGACTGATGACCTCAGATGTTAAGTCCATAGTGCTCAGAGCCAAAAGTAACTTACAACTACAAATATAACAAATAAGAGAAGTTTTCATGTTCCGTCACAGCAAACAAAATCACAGTGTTGATGACACAGGTACTGTCCGCACGATTTACACGAGTATTTCGTCAGTCGTCTTGTACTTGTTGTGAGGCAGGCTTTGCAACGCTTTCTTCTTCCTTGATTGGTGTCGGTATTGCCGGCTCTTTCACCAACAAGACCTACAGGTCGGCGATTTTGCTGCAGAATTTCAATCTTGCGTGGTCAGGGTCCGATATAGATTGGAAAGCAGGCTGCGTATTACTAGTTGACCTTTCAAGAGTTCCCATTCGAGCTGACGAAGAAACAGCCGTCGGCGGAGACTTTCGTTGCCATTTCCCATAAAAATTATCTGGAAGTTTATACCAGCAACATTCAGTATCGAATGAAATGCGACCATGGGCCATCGTCAGGTACACCTCTGGACGTTGCAGGCCGAGCACAATTTGTCAATCATATCAACTCCAATTCTGTGTGTGTTGTAATAAGTTATCATAATAGGTTTTCTTTTATCTCCTGTGTTTTCGTCAATTTCAGAGTCAAAATGCGTACTTGAGATCAATAAAACTTGTTTTTAATTTTTATTTTGTGGGACGTAAGAAACGATTGTACCTTCTTTTCTGTAAGCAAATAAGCTAGAATTTGCAACCCTGCCTTTCACGTCCTTCATTTCCTTCGGGATTTGACTTTTTTTTTTCCTTTCTTTCCTCAGAGTGCCAACATATGACATCCGGTGCTTCTCTGACAAATCACGGAGCAGATTTACATCGCTGAACCAGCTGTCAGCACTGATTCAGTGAGAGGGGCCACCAGACGATCAACCACGTCACTGCTTGTATCACTAAGCTGAAAAGCGCCATCTGGCTGGCTGTCAGCATAGATCTCCATCTTGCAGGTGTAAAACATTTTGGGATCAACTGTAGCAAATATTTTTATTCCATATTTTGTCAGCTTCGACGGAATACATTGGATAAAAGAGCATTGTTCTCTGAAGGACTCAAGTTTCTCGTCAATGGTGACGTTTTGGCCTACAACGTAACAAGATTGGGAGTTCTTCACAGACTCTGTAAATAAAACACGAATTGACGCCAGGCGGTCTACTACTCTGCGTTCACTTCGTGATTGTCTATCATCAAATCGCAGAGCTTGTAACAGAAAACTAAACCTGTACTCACTCACGGTCAACCAAATATCTCGATTTCGAACCCCTTGGAATCACACAAATCGTGAAGACTTTTCCTTCCCGCCTTTTGCATTCCAACTATGCATGGAAGTCCAATAAAGTCTTTTATCTCAACTATGTTCGTTGGGTGAGCGTTTCGTTCTCGCTGGTAACTGCTTCGGCAAATTTCAGTGTATTTGTTCGTATACTTCAATCATTTCCAGCATTTCCTGGTCAAATTAGAATTCCCATGTTTCTGAAAGTCCTATAATAATATTTGCTTTCGCAGTGACACCAGGAAGCCTTATTCGGAGAATGTTGTGTTTTTGGGTTTTCCTGCGGTTTGTGTATGGTGTTATCTTCCAATCGAATGATCCGATTATTTTCTTTCGTCTCTTCGTATAACAACGATACACATCGCTATCTTCTTCACTTTAATTTACGTCTGTGTCGTTCTGTTCTCTCTCTGAGTTGTCTCTTTCTTCTATGCTTTCTAAGGCATCAGTATCGATCTCTTCGTCTCCCAGATCGAGAATAGAAGCCGTGTGTGCAGCATGTTCGCCCTCGTCATTGCTGTCATCAAACAAAATTTGTTGAAATTCTGTAACTTCTGGATTGTGTGTGTCCTGAATTTCATTTGAGCCCATGTCCAGACAGACAACAGACCTGTAAACAATGTTAACATGTTAACATTCTATAGTTGCAAAACAAAATAACAAGAGTAGTTGAGAACATTGTGAAGGAAATTTGGAAATTATGGGATCAAACTGCTTAAATCATCGGTCCCTAAGCCTACACACTACTGAATCTTACTTAACTAACTTACGCTGTGCTCGCACACGCACACACACACACACACACACACACACACACACACACACACACACACACACACACGTCCGAGGGAGGACTCGAACCTCCGACGGGGGCAGCCGCACTGACCGTGACAAGGCGCCCTACACCGTGCGTCTACCCCGCGCGGCCATTGTAAACTGTCGAAGAGATCCAGTACCAGTTTCTATTATATAAGTGCACAATAATATTTTCCACTTCACATACAGAACGCTTGAATGTAAAATTACATTGAGAAAAATTGAATGAATCAAGAATACTTACGGAATGCTGGCGCTGTAACTGCGTCCTGTCGCTCCTCTGTAGCTAAGATGTTGCTCTTGCGGCAGTAAACACACTATTGCCTATTGTGAATTCTCGAGTCAGAGCGATATATAGAGGGGGCAATAACATCGCAGGCGTTGAGGCGTAGGGAGAGGAACACTACCCAGTGGATCGCCAGCATCTGAGTGTTGTGAGCGTGTGGGGCGCCCCGTTAGGGAGAGCAGCGACAGCTGCCACACCTCCCGAAGACGGCGCTGAGCGTCTAATGAGCAGACCTGGAGATGAGAGCAAGACCCACGCGAGCCGTCCGCAGCTCTGCCAGGGCACGTCCCCCCGGCAACAGCACACATAAGCGCCGCTCCAGCCCGGACGACGCGCTGACAGGCCGGCCCACACTGCGAGCAGGGTAACTCCTCGCGCTGCCAACCGTGATCGACGAGCCATCGCTCAGTGGAACTTGAATGCAAACATTCTCTTCAGCGATACAGATATAGCGTGCATTCATACTGCTTTTACTCACCTGACAACAATGATACAAAAGCGAAACATTAAGTATGAGTTCTTTAAAGTTTCCTGAGGGCGTATCCACCAAGAGATAGCGCAGCTACAAACTCCTCCCGCACAGGCCATGAAGGCGCAAAGATACCGACCGGCCGCCGTGTCATCCTCTACCTCAGGCGTCACTGGATGCGGATATGGAGGGGCATGTGGTCAGCACACCGCTCTCCCGGCCGTATGTCAGATTCCGAGACCGGAGCCGCTACTTCTAAATCAAGTAGTTCCTCAGTTTGCCTCACAAGGGCTGAGTGCACCCCGCTGGCCAACAGCCGTCGGCAGACCGGATATGCGCAGCTACAACAATATTTTAAAATGGCGTCAGTCAGTGATATACGGGCGGCGTTCAATAAGTAACGCAACACTTTTTTTTCTCGGCCAAGTTCGGTTGAAAAACTGCGTAATTTGTTGTGGGACATCGTGGATATTTCCACTTAACCCAGTAACATCTCTCTGCTTGGAATGCACCTCGGTTGCAGACGCCATTTTGAAAGCTGCGTATAGCGCCGCCACGTGTCGGAACTTCATGAAACTACAGGGGCTTATTTTTGGATGAAAACCAGAGCATAGCAGATACTCACAGGCGCTTGCAAAATGCCTACGGAGACCTGTCAGTGAGCAAAAGCACGGCGAGCCTGGTCGTTATCGCAACAAGATCGCCAAACCTGACCAATATCCCGCGTGCAGGCCGGTCGCACACATCTGTGACTCCTGCAATGTTGAAACGTGTAGACACTCTCATTCGAGATGATCGACGGATCATAATCAGACACCTAGCTGCTCAGCTGGACTTTTCTGTTAGTAATACTGGCAGAAGTCAGCGCAGTTGAAAAGAGCTCACAAAACTACATTGAACTGTTCTTCCTCTCCATCCTTCAGCCCGAATCTTGCATCTGTTTGCCCCAATGAAGGATGCACTCCATTGACAGCAAGACGTGGATTATGGGCTGGCTGTTGATGCAGCAAGACATTGGCTCCGACGTCGAACAGTAGAGTGGTACCTTGGAGGCGTACAGATAGGGTGACGCCGTCACATTGAAGGTCGATTCCGCGCGGTTTGAGGCGTCAAGTCACGGACTGCGCAGCCCGTACCGCCGGAGGTTAGAGTCCCTTCTCGGGTGTGTGTGTGTGTGTGTGTGTGTGTGTGTGTGTGTGTGTGTGTGTGTGTGTGTGTGTGTGTGTGTGTGTTAAACTAACTTATGCTAAGAACAAGTAGTGTGTAAGTCTAGGGAATGATCACCTCAGCAGTGTGGTCTCTTAGGAATTCACACACATTTGAACATTTATTACATTGAAAAACAAGGTTTTGTAGCCAAAAGAGTGGTAAATGGTATAGTGTATTGGGATCCTGAATAAAACTAAGCTACTTTCACAAAAAAGGTTTTGCATTAGTTATTGAACACTCCTCGTATGGTACAACCAGCGCCTCATCACTCAGTTTCTCGCTGCGGAGTAAGAAACCGTGGGCTGGGAAGATCAGAGATGGACTCTAGAACGAGAAGACGCGAAAAAACGTTTCGGTGATCTGAAGGGTATTGCAGAACGTAAGTGAACTGTTACGTTTCATCACCAGCAGCCAAATGTGGGACATGTAGAGCTCTCGGAAAAATAAAAATAGTACATCCTTTTTAGGTTGAATTATGAGGACAATGCTTTTTGAGTACTGGTCCTTACGCTGCTTGCGGGGACTGAGGATTGGCGAACGACCCTTCACCACCCTCCTCCACCCTGGATCATCTTATGATTGTGAGGAATATTCACAAACGTTTGTATGGAGTTTGTGGAGCAGCTGCAGTTGATAATAGTACAGTCGGTCGTTGGGCACATGGGGTGATGCCATCAGAAGGTTATACGGCGAAGTTCCCCAATTTGCAGCGAGCTGAGACACCATGCACACCTGTCAGAGTTGACGTTTTGAAGTGTGCTGAGATTCTGTTTCGCGAGAATCGACACATTACGATTCGGTAGATGGCGGTGCTTGTGCCAGTCGACAAAAGAAGTGTTGATGCAGTTACCCGCGCTCTCGAATACGCGAAAGTCTGTCCAAGGTGAGTTCAACGTTGTCTTGCAGTGTATTGCAAATCTCACAGGAAAAAAAATTCTGGGTTGTTGTAACTTTTGGAAGTCTAAGGGAGAGGCCTTTTTGTCCCCATATTATGGTATGTGTTGAAACTGGCTCCGCTATTTTGAGCCCGAAACAAAAAGGCAATCGATGGAATGGCGTTATCCTCACTTTTCACAGAAGAAAAAAATTCCAAGCAACTGTTCTCGCCATTGAGATCATAATGACTGTGTTTCGAGACTGTAGAGGTGTTTCGATGTGATGCCAAGAGGGAGTACCACCAGTTCGGAGACATGTGTGAATACAATAATCACACCCAAGGAGCATTTCCACCGGCTTCGATCCCATAAGAATCCAGGAGGTGCTTTGATTCAACTAGATAACGTTCGGCCTCAGCAAAGTTTCAGGACTCTTAAATACATCACCTGTGGTCCAGGGGAAGCGTCTTTGCCTCATAATCAAAACGTTTTCGAGCCGCGCGGGATTAACCGAACGGTCTAAGGGCGCTGCAGTCATGGACTGTGCGCCTGGTCCCGGCAGAGGTTCGAGTCTTCCCTCAGGCGTGTGTGTGTGTGTGTGTGTGTGTGTGTGTGTGTGTGTGTGTGTGTGTGTGTGTGTCCTTGCCTTAGCAGTTAAGTCCCATAAGATATCACTCACACACACAAAACGATTTCGGTCCCAGGTTCGAATCCCGCCGTTGCTTAAATTCTAATTAAAAATCAGCGTTGGCGACCGAAGACTTCCAGCATAAGAAGCTAACCTCATTGTGACAACGACCTTGTCAAAGATGGCGGACGAGCGGGCAGATGTGCAGGGCATTCTATTGTTCTAGGGGTGGGAAACCGCCCCTAAAAGGCGGAAAAATCGGCAATGATCAACGGCGTGAGGATACGGAAGGCAATGGAAACCACTGAATTCAAGACACGTAACGTGTATCCACAGGACACGTGACCCGCAATTGAAGTAGTCTCACGATGATCTCTCCATTGGTAAAATATTCCGGAATAGTCCCCCATTCGGATCTCCGTAATGGGACTGCCAAGGCAGATGTGACAATGAGAAAAAAATTGAATAATCAACGAAAGGATAACGTTTTACAAGAAGGGGGTGTGGAATGTCAGAAGCCTGAACGTGGTAGGGAAACTAGAAAATCTGAAAAGGGAAATGTAAAGGCTTAATCTAGACGTAGTAGGGGTCAGTGAAGTAGAAAGAAGACAAGGATTTCTGGTCAGGTGAGTATAGGATATCAACATCAGTAGAAAATGGTATAAAGGGAGTAGGCTTCTTTATGAATAGGAAGGTAGAGTAGTGTGTGTCTTACTCTGAACAGATCAATGACAGAGTTACTCCTATTAGAATCAACAGCAAACCTACACCGACAACAATAGTTCATGTATACATACCGACGTCGCAAGCTGAACATGAAGAGATAGAGAAAGTGTATGAGGATATTGAAAGGGGAATACAGTATGTAAAGGGGAATGAAAATCTAATAGTCAGGGGGGACAGGAATGCAGTTGTCGAGGAAGGAGTAGAAGAAAATGTTACAGGAGAATATGGACTTGGGACAAGAAATGAGAGAGTAGAAAGACTAATTGAGTTCTGTAACAAGGCTCGACTAGTAATAGCGAATACTCTGTTAAAGAATCACAAGAGGAGTAGGTATACTTCGAAAAGATCGGGTGATATCGAAAGATTTCAGTTAGATTACATCATGGTTAGACAGACATTCCGAAATTAGATACTGGAATGTAAGGCGTACCCAGGAGCTGATACAGGCTCAGATCACAATGTAGTAGTGATGAAGAGTAGGCTGAAATTTAAAACATTAGTCAGGAAGAATCAATACGCAAAGAAGTGGGATACGGAAGTACTAAGGAATGACGAGGTGCGGTTGAAGTTCTCTAAGGCTATAGATAGAGCAATAACGAATAGCTCAGAAGACAGTACAGATGAAGAGGAATGGACATCGCTAAAAAGGGCCATCACAGAAGTTGGGAAAGAAAACATAGGTACCAAGAGGGTAACTGCGAAGCAACCATGCGTAATAGAAGATACACTTAAATTGATCGATGAAAGGAGAAAGTACAAAAATGTTCCGAGAAAGTCAGGAATACAGAAATATAAGTCACTGAAGAATGAAATAAATAGAAAGTACAGGGTAGTTAAATCAAAATGACTGCAGGAAAAATGTGAAGACATTAAAAAAGAAATTATTGTCGGAAGGACACACTCAGCATACAGGAAAGTCAAAACAGCCTTTGGTGATGACAACATTAAGAGCTCAACGGGAACTCCACTGCTAAATGCAGAGGAGAGAGTGGATAGCTAGAAAGGATACATTGAAAGCGTCTACGATGGGGAAGATTTGTGTGATGTGATAGAAGAAGAAACAGGAGTCGATTTAGAAGAGAGGGGGTCCAGTATTAGAATCAGGATTTAAAGAGCTTTGGAGGACTTAAGATCAAATAAGGTAGAAGGGATAGATAACATTCCATCAGAATTTCTAAAATCATTGGGAGAAGTGGCAACAAAGCGACCGTTCACGTTGGTGTATACAATGTGTGTGTCTGGCGACATACCATCTGACTTTCGGAAAATCATCATCCACACAATTCCGAAGACGGCAAAAGCTGAGAAGAGCGAGAATTATCGCACAATCAGCTTAACAGCTCACGAATCCAAGTTGCTTACAAGAATAATATGCAGAAGAAGGGAAAAGAAAACTGAAGATGCGTTAGAGGACGATCAGTTTGGCTTTAGGAAAGGTAGAGGCACGAGAGAGGCAATTCTGACGTTGCGATTAGTAATGGAAGCAAGACTAAAGAAAAATAAAGACACGTTCATAGGATTTGTCGACCTAGAAAAAGCCCTCGACAATGTAAAATGGTGCAAGATGTTCGAAATTCTGAAAAAGAAGGGGGTAAGCTATAGCGAGAGACGGGTTATGTATAATATGTACAACAGCCAAAAGGGAATAATAAGAGTGGACGACCAAGAACGAAGTGCTGGTATTAAGAAGGGTGTAAGACAAGGATGCAGTCTTTCGCCCTTACTGTTCAATCTGTACATCGAGGAAGCAATGACGGAAATAAAAGAAAGGTTCAGGACTGGAATTAAAATACAAGGTGAAAGGATATCAGTGATACGATTCGCTGATGGCTTTTCTATCCTGCGTGAAAGTGAAGAAGAATTACATGATCTACTGAATGGAGTGAACAGTCTAATGAGCACAGAGAATGGATTGTGAGTAAATCGAAGAAAGACGAAGGTAATGAGAAGCAGTAGAAATGAGAACCGTGAGAAACCTAACATCAGGATTGATGATCACGAAGTCGATAAAGTTAAGGAATTCTACTACCTGAGCAGTAAAATAACCAATGGTGGTCGGAGCAAGGAGGACATCAAAAGCAGACTAGCAATGGCAAAAGGGCATTCCTGCCCAAGTCTACTAATATCAAATATCGGCCTTAATATGAGGAAGAAAATCCTGAGAATGTACATCTGGAGTACAGTATTGTATGGCAGTGAAACATGGACTGTGGGAAACTGGAAAGGAAGATGACTGAAGCATTTGAGATGTGGTGCTACAGACGAATGTTGATAATTAGGTGTACTGATAAGATAAGGAATGAGGTGGTTCTGCGCAGAATCGGAGAGGAAAGGAACATGTGAGAAACACTAATCAGGAGGATGGACAGGATGATAGGACGTCTGTTAAGACATGAGGGAATGACTTTCAAGGTACTAGAAGGAGCTGTAGAGGGCAAAAACTGAAGACTGAGACAGAGATTGGAATACATCCAGCAAATAATTGAGGGCGTAGGTTGCAAGTGCTACTCTGAGGCCTGCCGGAGTGGCCGAGCGGTTCTAGGCGCTACAGTCTGGAACCGCGCGACCACTACGGTCGCAGGTCCGAATCCTGCGTCGGGCATGGATGTGTGTGATGTCCTTAGGTTATGTAGGTATAAGTAGTTTTAAGTTCTAGGGGACTAATGACCTCAGAAGTTAAGTCCCATAGTGCTCAGAGCGATTTGAACCATTTGCTACTCTGAGATGAAGAGGTTAGCACAGGAGAGGAAATCGCAGCGGGCCGCATCAAACCAGTCAGCAAACAAAAAAAAAAAAAAAAAAAAGTCTTCACGTAACAGAGATGCCCAATGTTACCCCATCAAGCAATATGTCCCAGACGTAGCGCCACAGGAGTTTCACTTCATTGGGTCATTGAAGAATAGCGTCTTTGGAAGACTTATTGAGGAGAAGGTGATTTGCGCAGTGAAAAAAACGGTGCATGACTAGAACAAGGATTCTGGCTGTCAGGGCCATACATTCCCTTGTGTCCCGCTGGAGGAAGCCATGGAGATGGAAGGAGATTACGAGGAAAAATAGGCAGTGTGGATAAAACCACATTCTTCTGTATGCGTAATTTTCTATGTGGAATAGATAATTGCTGAAGAAAATTAATATGGGGCACCACTTTCTAGAAGATCCTCGTACAACAAAACAAGCTAACAGGTAGGTATGGATCGGGTTCGGGTGTGGGTGTGGTTGAGGGGAAGGGGGACCCCAGTTTCTTACTGCTCTCCCTCCACCCCTCTCGAGAGCCTCCCCACCCCCCTCGTTCCTGTATACAAATCTTGAGATCTCTCGAAGCCATAAATGTCGTACATAAAATGGAAAAAGGCGGAGAAAAAAGTAAATATAGCTGTGTCAGCACAACTGAAGAAATAAGCGCGTCAAATAAAGTTCTTTGCTAGAGGTCCGATTGAACAAGTTTTCGCTGTAAATAACTTCTACCGTTTTCTTGTTCACATCTCGACAGGAATTGCTTCCATTAAAGGGACGCATATTCGGTTTGAATGCTGGCGCCTTACAAACAGTCTCGATCAATGACGCGAAACTACCGACGTGTCAAGTGCCGCTGTTAGCGGTAACGACGCAAGAAGCCAGCGGCTATTCGCGATTGTCACCGCGGTTCTACTTAAATAAAATTCACTAAATTACAGATGCAGTGCCACGTGATGATTTATGAAGCGAGGCATGTCCTACAGAAATACAAAGTGTGTCCACAAAGCTATTTCAGAGAATCATGACTCGGAATGTATTCGATACAGAGAATCGTGATTTTGTCGTTACGTTTTTAGCAGCTCTCGAAATTTTTTTTCCTTCGTCTTTCGTTGCAGATTTGGTGTGGAATGCATCAAAATAACGGCAAATCAGGAGCAGGCGCAGTATGTCAGCTGATATACAGAATCTAAATCTGTGGCGACGGTATAACGGAAGACGTTGTGTTACGAACTCTCCCAAGGACGCCACGTGCGGTGACGAGTTCGTGGGCGACCGCGCAAGCCCAATACAAAGGATGAGTCGAGAGTATTTAATGAATGTGAAATCGTGTGGCTGATTCGGGACCTTTTGACAAGGAACAAACCGTTGCTCTGTCCACAATATCCATATCAGTTTATTTCGATTTGTCTAAAGATTCAACCGCGATTTAAAGCATCTAAATAATTACAGAAACTTGTAATAAAAATTGCGTACGTACAGAAGAAACGAGATCTGTAAACATATTCCGCCTGCCGTCATTTTGAGGGGAATTAATAAATTGTTCAAAATAACTGCGGCCGTTAAAGATTCAAGTTGAAACGGAGCGTCTTCTTTGTCCTGAGGCGCGCGCGAAAACATAACATCCCGCGCCAGGTTAGGAAACCTCTGGGGCACATATAAAGCGGCCAGTTCTGTGACGGGTGACAGCTAGCCGCTTGACAACCCAGCAAGTTGGTACCGGAACTACTTTTTACAGCCGTAGATACTCTAGGGTGAGGTGGCTACCAGCTAAGAAAAGTTCCGAGCATCGCCGCTTCAGCCCTTATGGAACGTCTTCTTGGAAGGTCCACTTGCTGCGGTGTAGCCCACAACTCCTATTACCCGCAGCTACACTCCGCCATGCGGCGGTAAACCTTACTGTTCGTGACTTCCTGCACAGGCAAGATGCTCGGATTCGGTCGCCGTTTCGGTCGTTGGATGATAGCGATACTACGGGAGAGCAGCAGCGCCAGCCATGCGCTAAGATTCGTCGAATTCTGCCAACCCCCTCTTCTGTTGTCGAAACTTAGTTCTCATGGATCAGTGTTTTCTCTGTGAAATGTTCTCTGTTAAACTTGTGTAGCCATAGGTGAATGTTATTTCTATATGTCGTTCTGTGAATGTGTCTGTCAGTGTAGGCTATCCTCGGTTAAGGGTGCATTGGTATGTGCTAATTTCCGAATATATCTGTGCTAGTATCTACATCTTTTATTTGTGTTGCGATTTCTACCACCTCCCCCCCCCCCCCCCCCCCCCCCCCCAGATTTCCCTGCACGTAGGGTCGTAGGCCGTGCCTTCCCACAGTCTGGTCCTTGGTGGAATAACAATATGAGGTCCCGATGACCTTATCACTATTTGTCTGTCCTACTAACTGGGGCAAGCTCTTTTCATTTAGGCAGCCTGGGATACGAAAACTATGGCACTCAGTTTAGGTGTGACAGCGTAATAGTTCTGCGGAACTTTGGACGCCAGTAAGGGCGGACACCATCAGCAAAATATGCATAACGATGTGGTGCAAGAGCCTTAAGGGGAGCCGGAACGTATATCTCCTCCACGTTAATTTCAGCAAATACAACGAACAGTTTTTCTTAAACCATTCAACGTATGGCTCTGAAATTTGGAAAATAATTTCAATGAGTATTTCTCTACAAGGTTATAAACCCACGTTAAGAAATATTTATTGGTATTTGTATTACAATGTCTTTGAAATATTACCAATTTTTTCTCTAAAATTTTGCATATTTTTTCTATATTTCCTTAAATATACAATTTTTTTACAATTTGTTATAACAACGAAGGAAATGAAACAAACAATATTGTGTGTAATTTTGATTCATCTATTGTTGGTAGTTTTTGAGAAAATGTTCCTTAAATGTGAAAATTTGAAACTGGCGGGAAATGGCTTCCAAAGCTTTTTAATACGTTTCCGCTCCATATGATAGATCATGAGCATCCGCTTCTTTTTCTAGTGTTAGTTTTCTTATCGCAGCTCTCTTCTTCCCTTTTGATGCATGTCGTAGACTTTTATATCTTCTTGCTGCACCTCTTAATCTTTCTTCATCAATTAGGCGCATTGTGGAAATGGCGGTGTGCCCTGGTTGGAAACCTAAACCTTTCAGCCCATCACATTTTATAATGTTTCCAGCATTGTATGTTCCAGCTGCATTATACACTCCAAAGCGCAATGTTTTTGTCTGTACAAACACTGTTTTTGAAATCCTAACCCAAATTAAATTGTTCCCACTTTCATTGGGATTTTGTGTTCTCCCATGTAGGCACCTTTCCAATAAATTTGGCTGTGACAAATCTCTGAATATGGGCTTAATTGTATCAGTTACAGCATTTGGCAAACTGTTTTACAGTCATATTCCTTTCCTGATTTGTACTTACACCAGGGACGTAGTGCATGTTGTGGGTGCTCATTTGTTGATGCATTATGAAAAAAATAATGCCCATACTGTATTTTGCCTAATTGCACAACCATAATACCTCTACAGTCTGTCAATTGTTTCATTTGTCGATCTGCCTCTGCCGGCCGGGGTGGCCGTGCGGTTCTAACCGCTACAGTCTGGAACCGCGCGACCGCAGGTTCGAATCCTGCATGGATGTGTGTGATGTCCTTAGGTAAGTTAGGTTTAAGTAGTTCTAAGTTCTAGGGGACTGATGACCTCAGAGGTTAAGTCCCACAGTGCTTAGAGCCATTTTTAATCTGCCTCTTCCTCCAAAGGTCTTACCATCACTAAGCTTGTGGTATCCTAGCGTCTGCTTCAGGTTGCGCATGCGAGCCCCCATGCGCTTCTGCGCCTGTCCAATGCATTCCTGTTTTTTAATGCGAATTTCATTGCCATAAGGTTTGATTTCCTTCTCAGTATTATATCTCTTAGAATCAACATACCCTAGATAGTTAGTATATCGTACATTATACCACTCCTCTGTTCTGGAAAAAAATTCTTTTCTCTCGCTCTACTTCCATCGCTCCACTTTTGCAATGAAAACTTCCCTTACAACTTTCATTATATCCCTCCTTGGTATTTCTCTTACATCTGCAGTGTTTGGAGAGAATAGCAACATCAATAACGTTACAACTGTCTACACTGGTAGCTGTCACGACTCCGTTGTCCGAAGTGAGAGGTAATGCCTTACATTTGCTATTCACTGCACACTCTTGACACTGTGGATCTCGGAATACTGGATTCTCTAACGATATCAGGAATGAATTGTCCCATGCGTGTGGCTCCAAATATCATTCCGCATTCGAAGTTTGTTAATTACCTACGCGCAGCCATAATCACGTCAGAAATATTTTCACATGGTTCACATGGTTCAAATGGCTCTGAGCACTATGGGACTTAACTTCTGAGGTCACCAGTTGCCTAGAACTTAGAACTAATTAACCCAACTAACCTAAGGACATCACACACATCCATGCCCGAGGCAGGATTCGAACCTGCGACCATAGCGGTCGCTCGGTTCCAGAGTGAAGCGCCTAGAACCGCACTGCCACTTTGGCCGGCCATTTTCACATGAATCACCTGAATACACATAACAGCTTCACCAATGCACTAACCTTTTATACCTTGCGTACGCGACACTACCAACATGCGTATCGCTATCCCATGTCACCTGAGTGTATAAATGAAAGGACTTGATAGGAAACTGGGACGGGCCAACAGCGCCGTGAAGCCACGAAAGGCTATCACCCTTGGAGCGGTTCTGACAAGAGAGTGCTGGGACGTGCGCAGGTTAATGATTGTTGGGCCACCGGACGGTATCGCACCAGGAAACAATATTCCCGACACTTTGCTGGGATTCCGACCAAAGTGATAAGCAATATCTGCAATATCAGAGCAGCAAACCACAGTGTCCAATTCAGCAGGTGTTGCAGTTGTTTCTCCTTCTTACTCAGTGAATAACATGGTCTTCCCACAAACAACCAATATTGGTTCAAATGGTTCTGAGCACTATGGGACTTAACATCTGAGGTCATCAGTCCCCTAGAACTTAGAACTACTTAAACCTAACTAACCTAAGGACAGCACACACATCTATGCCCGAGGCACGATGCGACCGTAGCAGTCACGCGGTTCCAGACTGTAGCGCCTAGAACCGCACGGCCACCTCGGCAGGCAACCAATATTCAGTTGCAATTTCTAAATGAAAAACTTAATGTTTAATGTTTCCTTATACAGAGAATGTAGGTGTAGTTACAACGACCTACTGTACTTCGTTCAGTTACGCTAAACTGTTAGTCCTACGAGTATTCGAGCATGTAGGGTACTTCATGTGAGTTTGAGACTCTCTGTGCTGCGAATTTAATGGCAGCAGTGGAATTCTAACAAGAAATTGTCGGTGATTATGTCAATGTGCTTAAGAGTGAACTAGTGCTTATCATCTGAATATTGCTGGTCTGGACCCTAACAGGTATTTCTTGCTGAAATTACATGTTATTCTGCGAGAGAAAAGCCCATTTATAATCACATCTTCGTAATCTGCCGTATTTCTGTCGAAAAGTACTGTTACAAACTTCAGAAATCGTCCAAATCTGCCAACACACCGAAGAGCCAAAGAAACTGGTACACCTGCTAAACACCGTGTGGGACCCCCGCGAGCAATCAGAAGTGCCGCAACACGACGTGGCATGGACTCGACTAACGTGTGAACCAGTGTTGGAGCGGAACATACACCATGAATCCTGCAGGGCTGTCCATAAGCCCGTAAGAGTACCAGGGGGTGGCGGTCTCTTCTGAACAACACTTTGCAAGGCATCCCAGATATGCTCAATAATGTTCATGTCTGGGGAGTTTGGTGGCCAGTGGAAGGGTTTAAACTCAGAAGAGTGTCCCTGGAGCCACTCTGCAGCGATTTTGGACGTGTGTGGTGTCGCATTCACCTGCTGAAATTGTCCAATTCCATCAGAACGCACAACGGACATGAATCGATGCAGGTGTAGGGCAGGATGCTTACGTAGGTGTCACCTGTCAGAGTCGTATCTTGACGTACCAGGGGTCCCATATCACTCCAACTGCACACGCCCACGCCATTACAGAGCCTCCACTAGCTTGAATAGTCCCCTGCTGACATGAAGGATCCATGTATTCATGAGGTTGTCTCCATACCCATACACGTCCATACGCTCGATACAATTTGAAATGAGACTGGTCCGAGCATGTTTCCAGTCATCAACAGTCCAATATCGATGTTGACGGGCGCAGGCGAGGCCTAAAGCTTTGTGCCGTGCAGTCATCACGAGTGGGCCTTCGGCTCTGAAAGCCCATATCGATGTTTCGTTGAATGATTCGCACGCTGACACATGTTGATGGTCGGCCATTGAAATGTGCAGTAATTTGCGGAACAGCTGCACTTTTCTAACGTTGAAAGTTTTCAGTCGTCGTTGGTCCCGTTCTTGCAACGATGTCGGAGTTTTGATGTTTCGGCGGATTCCTGATACTCACTGTGCACTCGTGAAATGGTCGTACGGGAAAATCCCCACTTCATCGCTGCGTCGGAGATGCTGCATCCCATCCCTCGTGCGCCGATTATAACATAATATTCAAACTAACTTAAGTCTTGATAACGTACTATTGTTAGCAGTAACCGATCTAACAACTACGCCAGACACTTGTCTTATATAGGCGTTGCCGAGCGCAGTGCCGTATTCTGTCCGTTTAATATCTCTGTATTTCAATACGCACGCCTATACCATTTTCTTTGGTGGCTCAGTGCATATTATGGAAGCCACTGCGCAGAATGTGGCGGAGTATAGATAGATTTTAACACTCTTTTGTCCTATTCTACTTGAAAGTTGAGCAAAGGACTGATTTGTCTATATCCCTCTGTACACGCCCTAATCTGTCTTTTTCTCTCAAGGTTCTTGCGTAACTTAACACCGCCTGACCCAAAGTGTGCTTCAGCAGCTAGTGGACATTAATATGGGATGTGTCCACCATTCACCTTTATTACGGATTGGACTCTGCTTGGAGACGTTCGTTGGAATGTCTGGAGGTCCGTAAAGGAAAGGCAGCACATTCTCCCTCAAGAGACGAAACCAGAGGAGGCAATTACGTTGGACGGTAGGGTGTAGCTCGCACCAGAGGTGTTTCATTCTGCTCAGATTGGGTCTCTGGGCAGAGTTGGCTATTCCAGGTATGTTATCGGCCAGAAATTATTTCCTCAAAAGCGCTTCTCTGTCAGGGTAAATTGGCATTCTGTTACAAACAAACATCGTCTCCAGATTGTTCCCATATTGTACACATTACGCAATGCAGTAAAATGTGTTCCTATCCTCCCGCATTTAGCGTTTTCTTACGCACGAGATTGACATGCTAACCCTAGGAAACGCTTCGAAACTGTAACATCACAACATCTGTGCTTGATGACAGCAAAAGTTCCCCAAACACGATAGTTTCCGTGTTGTCTGGCCCACTGCAAACGTGCTCATTTATGTGACTGGTAGACACAGGCCTGCTGTCACTGACTGCAGTAACTCTTGTCAGATCATAAAATGTTGTCTGTTAGTATCTTTTCATGATCACGTTCTTACCCCGCACCTAAGGCCTTGCCGCAGTGTTAATACCAGTTCCCGTCAGAAGTTACGCGCTGTCGGGCTTGGCTACCACTTGGATGGGTGACCGTCTGGGTCTGCCGGGCGCTGTCAGCAAGCAGGGTGCGCTCAGACCGTGTGAGGCCAGTTGAGGAGCCACTTGACTTAGAAGTAGTGGATCCGTTCACGAAAGCTGACAACGGCCGGCAGAGCGGTGTGTTGACATATCCTTCCATATCCGCCTCGAATAACGCCTACCGGCTGAGGACGACACGGCGGTGGTCGGTAACGTAAGGCTACCGAGGCCTGTTCGGACGGAGTTAAATTCTGGCTGTGAGAGGTATGCCACCATACAACCGACTAGCACATACACAGTCCATTAAATTTAGGTAGGGCTACCGCATAAAGCTTTTTTTGCAGTACTTCGACCCTACATCTGCTGACGAACTTCAGAGTGAGCCGACTGAAGCTATAGTACGCTAAGGCACTCGTTCCATCGTTTTAAACACAGAAAACACAAGCGCCAAGGACTACAGTCTAACATTTACAGTCACGACAATCACTACTGAGAAAATTGTTACAGTCTGACAGTTGGAATGACACTGAGCTCCTAGCGGCTACAGTGTAGCAGTGAGATTGATTTTTTTAAAAATTATTTTTGTAATCAGTTAACGAAATAGTTATTACATTGTTGCCAACAAGCATCTATAAATGGTCGTGAAATATTGGTAAAAACAGCATAATCTCACTGATTCGGTGACGTAAGCTAGAGCTTCTTCAGGAAGAGAGATTTTTGAATCCGTACATCTTACAATAATGGTATATACAGAATACGATCAAAAGTATTCGGACACCAGGCTGAAAATGACTTAAAACTTCGTAGCGCCCTCCGTCAGTAATACTGGAATTTAATATGGTGTTGGCCCACCCTTAGCCTTCATGACAGCTTGCACTCACGCAGTTACACCTTCAATCAGGTGCTCAAAGGTTTATGGGAGAATTGAACCCCATTTTCTTCACAGAATGCTGCACTGAAGAGACGTATCGATGTTGGTCGGTGAGGCCTGGCACGAAGTCGGCGTTCAAAAAGATTCCAAACGTGTTCTATAGGATCCAGGTCAGGACTCGGTCCAGAGCAGTCCATTACAGGGATGTTGTTATCGTGTAACCACTACGCCACAGACCGTGCATTATGAGCACGTGCTCGATCGTGTCGAAATATGCAATCGCCATCCCCAAATTGCTCTTCAACAGTGGGAAGCAAGGAAGTACTTAAAACACCAATGTAGGCCTGTGCTGTGATATTACCACTAAAACAACAAGGGGTGCAAGCTACCTCCTTTGAAAACACGACCACACCATAACACCACTGCCTCCGAATTTTACTGTTGGCACTACACAAGCTAGCAGATGACGTTCACCGGACATTCGCCGTATGCACACCCTGCCACCCGATCGCCGCATTGTGTACCGTGATTCGTCACTCCACAAAACATTTTTCCACTGTTCAATCGTGCAATGTTTACACGCCTTACACCAAGCTAGGCGTCGTTTGGCATTTACCGGTGCGTTGTGTGGCTTATTAGCAGCCGCTCGACCATGAAATCCAAGTTTTCTCACTTCCCACCTAACTTTCGTAGTACTTGCAGTTGATCCTGATGCAGTTTGGAATTCCTGTGTTATGGTCTGGACAGATGTCTGCCTATTACACATTAAGACCCTCTTCAACTGTGGGCAGTCTCTATCAGACAACACACGAGGTCGGACTGTACGCTTTTGTGCTGTACGTGTCCCTTCACGTTTCCGCATCACTATCACATCGGAAACAGTGGACCTAAGGATGTTTAGCCGTGTTGAAATCACGCGTACAGATGTATGACACAAGTGACACCCAATCACCTTACCACGAACCAGAGCTGTGAAGTTTGGAAGGTAGGAGACGATGTGCTGGCAGAATTGAAGCTGCGAGGACGGATCGTAAATCGCGCTTGGGTAGCTCAGATGGTAGAGCACTTGCCCGCGAAAGGCAAAGATCCCGAGTTCGAGTCTCGGTCCCGCACACAGTTTTAATCTGCCAGAAAGTTTCATATCAGCGTACACCCCGCTGCAGAGTGAAAATCGCAGTCTGGAAATACCATCACAAGTCAACACAGTACCACAGAATACTTCCATCACCTACGACACTTCAACAAAGAATGTATCAGACTGCGCAGAGGCAAAGACTGAGTCACAACAAGACAAAATATCTATCGTGCGCGTCGATAACATACAACAACTGTAAGGGAAAATGCGCGCAATACCAAATACGTAAACAAATACAATCAGATTGATCATTGCTTCCATAAATGATTCAAGGTGACATTTTTCCTCAAAACACTTCCACAGAAGCTAAAGCTTGGGGAAACTAAAATGGTGGACGTGTACTTCAAGTTTGCGACGTCATGAACACTTTCCCTATTACACCTCCTTGTTCTGTCCGCCCTGGTAGCTGAGTGGTCAGCGCGACAGACTGTCAATCCAAAGGGTCCGGGGTTCGATTCCCGGCTCGGTCGGAGATTTTCTCCACTCAGGGACTGGGTGTTGTATTGTGCTCTAATCATCATCATTTCATCCCCATCGACGAGCAAGTCGCCGAAGTTGCGTCAAAAACAAAAACAAAAAAACAAAAACTCCTTGTTCTTACCTTCGATAAACGTCTGTGGTACATGCGTCTCCTGTGGTTTCGAAAGACGGAATGAGTAAGAGCGTCCTGCAACTTCAGTCAGCTCTCTCTGAAGATGACCGTTAGATATAAGGCCGAAACATTGGACTGGATGAATTTATTACGCCGCCAAAGCATTGCGCTGCACGACTGCACACTACTTCACTTAAGTCAGCTATGGAAGGTCACATGACCTCCTCTTGCACACTATCCAAAGCGATCAGTGCTTTCTCTTGAAAGGGTGGCTCTTTTGTCCGCCTCGCCACGGCCCTCTTCGGTATTCTGATTATCCGGCTGTGCCGGTTCCGTAATTCGCTCTCGGTCGCTGAAGCGTTTGGAGACAGTCCTTCTGAGCCTTACGTGGGAACGGGCGGCCTAGACAACATGTGAGCGCCCACGTTATAGCTGGAGTAGGCCGTATTCCGCTGTGGAGCCGTGCGCCGGAGAGCGCGGTGCACGGCGGAAACGGAGAGAAAGTGCCAAGGCCGCTGGAACCAGAATAGACGGGGGCCAGGCCACTGCAGCTGGTCCCGGCGCGGGCACGCGACGCTCTTGTGTAACGCCGCGGACTGCACCGACACACACGGCGGCTGCGTGCCTGCCGTACTCGCGGCCTCATCCATGAAAGCGAGACCGTTGACCCTGTAGTCTGGTTCCTTTACTCTCCAAACCAACCAACGATCTCTGAAACAAAAAAGCGACGCATCCCGCCATAGTACTGGAATGTGCGGAATGAACAATTCCGAGCGCTGGTTGCACACGAATGGCTTTCAGGGGAAACTAAAATCTTTGGAGAAAGGTAACAACAATTTGGATCAGTGAATTAGGGAAGGCCGCCGCTCACAACGGCACGTTCAAAAACATCTTATTACAGCCATCAGACCTTACACACGGTTCTCCAGGAGGAATGGTCAATACTCAGGGATAACACAAGAATGATATATAACGAAAAAATGTATAGTACCTTAGAGCTATGAGCTCTCGCTCACTAAAAGGTACGTTTTACAGAAACGAAGGTGATTAAGTGCTCATAGCTCTTAACGTACAGCCGCGCGGAGTAGCCGCACGGCTTGAGGCGCAATATCACGGATTGCGCGGCTCCCGCCGCAGGTCCGAGTCCTTCCTTTGGCATGGGTGGGTGTGTGTGTTGTACTTAGCATAAGTTAGTTTAAGCAGTGTGCAAGTCTAGGAACCGATGACCTCAGCAATTTGGTCCCTTGGGAATTCATACACATTTGAACACTTCTTAACATACAAATTTTAGAGCGAATGTTTACTGGACGTTTTCTGCTTCGAATGATCAATCTTGTAATATCCCTGAATATTACCCGTTCCTTCTGGGACATACTTTATAGAAGAGCAAGCCGCCAACGACAAGACAGCATTCTGGAGGACGACAGTTCAAACCTGCTCCGGGCCATCCAGATTTAGATTTTCCGCGATTCTCCTAAATTGTTCCAGGCAAATGCCGGGATGGTTCCTTCGAAAGGGCGCGGCTGATATCTTTCCCCATCCTTGACATAAAGCTTGTGCTCCATTTCTAATGACCTCGATGTCGACGGGACGTTAAACCCTATCTTCCTTCCTTTTTTTAAAGCCCTCAGGGGCTCAGCATTCATTTTCTGAGTACAGGCTTGGCGACCCCGGGGTTCCTGAGCTGGGGACTGGTAAGCGCCGCCAGTGCCCTGTCAAAGTAAGCTCTGGGCATGCTTCAGTGACCACCGTGTGGCGCGGCGGTGGAACGTTGTGTGTCTCAGGGAATGTGGATCTTGGCTTGACTGCCAGGATCGCGAGGATGGCATAAAACTCTATAAGAAAAAAGCCTTATGTCAAGTTGTGTTGCGCTCTGATGAAATGCATGGCTGTTGAGGTGGAGCAGTCGTTAGCAGGCAACCTCTGGGGAACCTGCCGCACCTCAGTTGTAGAAGGCTTTCCAAGGCATTCGGGGCTCTGTCTGGGTGGACTTCTTGTTCCCTAGCTGCTCGTGGGACCGAGATGGATCCTTCGAAATCTTCTTTGCCGCCTCCCAGCGAAAAAGGGTGGGCCGCTGGTACGTACCATCACCGAACCCAGCAAGAGGGAACGTGTAGCCAGTCCTGCTGACTCAGGAGCGACATCTCAGGGTATCATGACTAGTAACAGAACACATGCTGGCGGTCAGAATGTGTTTGAAATCGTTGAAAGGAAAGAGGGCAACTTTGAGAAAGTTTCACCTTTCTATATTCAAAAAAGGCTCGGGGGCATTGCTGTCAGTTTGAAATCTGTTAAGCGATTGCGTAATGGGACGCTGTTGGTGGAAACCGCTAGTTCCCAACAAGCTAAGAATTTACAGAGGGCGCAATCCCTTGGGGGATATGCCATCGAAACTGAGCTGCAAACCGCCTTGAATTACAGGAAAGGTGTTGTGACGTGCAGGGATCTGGTGGACATTCCCAAAGAGGAACTGAAAAATGATTGGGCTCCAGTAGAAGTAGTTGATCAGCAATTTATCATGAAGAGGGCGGATGGGGATCTTGTGAAATCCGACTCCTTTATCTTGACGTTTAATAGCACGAAACTCCCCGAGCATATTGAGGCAAGTTTCCTTCACTTAAGTGTGCAGCCTTATGTACCCAACCCAGTGCGGTGTTTCAAATGCCAGCACTTCGGGCATGCTACTCTTGGGTGTCGTGGAGAAGGTACATACGGAAAGTGCGGTCAGGTCGCCCAAGACGGCGTCCATTGTTCGTCTCCATTCAAGTGTATAAGTTGCTCTGGACCTCACCCCGTCTGGATTCGGGACTGCAGCATGTATCTGGAAGAATGGATGATACAGGAGCTTAAAACTATGAGGCGCATTCCCTATACAGAAGCAAAACAGCTGTATAAAGCCATGCTGCCCCCATGTTTTGCCACCTCCTTCACTTCAGTTGTTAAACAGCCCACGCAGAAAGCTGCAGCTGCCACACAAACGGGGGCTGCTAGTGTCGGCATTAGTACCTGCGTGTGTCCCTGCACTTCTGCTGCTGCAGTTGTGTCTAAGCCTGCTCGTCCCCTGAGGACTTCAGAAAAAGCTGTGGTTGCTGGCATGGTGGAGCTCCCTGCCTCTCCAAAGATTCCATCTGGTACGCTTTCAAATGTTGCCACACCCTCAACCGCAGTTATGGCTGCAAAATCTACCCAGGCAAAAAAATCCAAGGCAAAACGTCCATCACCGGTGTAATCGGGCAGGAAACAGCCTGACGATGTCTACATCGACCTCTCTGACACCTCAGTCGATTTTTCTTTAGAGGCTGTGGAGCTTGATGTCGGTTTGGGGCAACTATCTCGCTCCAACCCTGAGCCTACATCCATTATGGGCTCCCCTCCCCATCAGAAAGTCAGGATGAAAGTACTACCCCCCCCCCCCCCCCGATAGGTGGTTCCAATTATACAGTGGAACACGAATGGATTCAGTAAGCACAGGGAAGAACTGAAACTGCTAGCGCAGCAATACCTTCTGTGCTTGTGTTTGCAGGAAACAAATTTCAAAGCATCTGGTGTCCCTGCATTACGGGGCTTTACCCTAAATCGCAAGGATGACCTGACTGGTTAAAGAGCCAAAGGGAGGGCTTGCTGTATTTGTCAATAATGTGCACCATTCCTCTGCTCTTCCCCTGGATACCGACCTGCAAGCAGCTGCAGTTGAAATTTTTGCACGTCAGCGGCTTACAGTTGGTTCTCTTTATTTACCTCCACTGGATGCAGTAGAATCTGAGGCTGTCACAGATCTTATCGCACAACTCCCCCAACCATTTCTCCTCCTGGGAGACTTCAATACCCACCATGTCTTGTGGAGCTCAACGTCTACTTGCCATCAGGGTCGAGTTTTGGAGAGCCTCCTGACGTCTTGAGATCTGTGCCTCCTAAACGCTGGTACTCTGACTCATTTCTGTGGTGCTACTGGGTCATTCTCAGTCATCGACCTGACTGTCTGCCCTCCAGCCCTCGCTGACTCTGTTCACTGGAAGGTCACTGACGACCTTCATTCCACCGACCACTTCCTGATCTGCCGTCAGCTACTCCGTGCTGAATCAGGAGCCACCAACGTGGATGACTGACAGGGCTGACTGGACGCTGTTCGGTCGATTGGCTGTGTTTGGACACCGTGACATCATCCATGGGTGAATCAGATCATGCATGTGACCATCGCGCAGCTATCAACGTCTTCCGGCCCTCTTCAGAGGCGACCTGTCTCTTGGTGGACAGAAGAATGCCATTTAGCCACCCAGGACATGCGTGTGGCTCTTCGATGGTTTAAACGTCGCCCGACAGCAGACAATTTCTCAACCTTTCGAATCGAAAGGGCCAAGGCTCGTCGTTAAAGAGAGCAAAAAGCGGTCATGGCATGCGTTCCTGAACTCCATCAATCGTTCCAATTGTTCCTCAAAAGTATGGGAAGCCATCCGGAGGATTTCCGGTGAACACAGCCGTTTACCGATAGCTGCAGTGTTGAACCAGGGGTGTCTCTAAACAACACCTAGAAACATTGGTTCAAAAATGGTTCAAATGGCTCTGAGCACTATGGGACTCAACTGATGTAGTCATCAGTCCCCTAGAACTTAGAACTACTTCAACCTAACTAACCTAAGGACATCACACACATCCCTGTCCGAGGCAGGATTCGAACCTGCGATCGGAGCGGTCGCGCGGTTCCATACTGAAGCGCCTAGAACCGCTAGACCACCGCGGCCGGGCCGCTCGGCTTAGAAACATTGCTCAGACGCTGGCCGAGCATTTTGCACTAACTACTGTCAATGCAAGTCAGGATCCAGCGTTTTGTCACTACCATGCGACTGTCGAGAGGGAAAAGTTGGATTTTAGGTCGAATAGTTCTGAGGCCTACAACTCCCCTTTCTCGATGTGGGAGCTCGAATCGGCACTGACTGAGACTTCTGACCTGCACCTGGTCACGACCACATCCGGTACTGCATACTTCGACATCTGCCAGCGGCGTCAAAGGAAATCCTCCTCGAATGTTTTAATCTAATATGGCAGACAGGTGTCTTCCCCAACTCGTGGAGAGAGGCAATTCTAATCCCCCTCTTAAAACCAGGAATGGACCACACATGTCCCAGTAGTTATCATAGTATCGCCTTGACAAGGAAAGAACCTGGAAGGGATGGTTAACCGACGTCTGGTCTGGCTTTTAGAGACCAGGCAACCCCTTAGGCTCTCTCAGTGTTGATTGCGAAAGTTTCGGTCCAAGGTCGACAACCTGACCCTCCCAGAAGCGGCTATTCAGCAGGCTTCCCTCCGTCAGCGTCACTGTATTGGCACACTCTTTTGATATCAGTAAGGCATAGAATACTACTTGAAGACACAGTATTCCCGCACAACTGCATCAATGGGGCTTTCGTGGCCCCTCCCCATTTTCATTTGGTCTTTCCTGTCTCAGCCGTTTTTTCGGACCCGAGTTGGTCACACACTGTCGGATCGATTTGAGCAGGAGAATGGTGTCTGAAACGTGGTAGCCAAGGAAGGCAGGAATCGGTTACGATTGTGGACAGGGCCGTAATCAGTTACTGTTGGTTGGCTTTGTTATCATACAAAATTTATTCAAAATCAGCAAAAAAATAAAAATAACGGCAATAATTTAAGAATTGTTTCACAGCTGGAAGCTTTAATGGGTAAAAGTTAAGAATACTTTAAACTTGTTGTAACCTACAATTACAATTATTAAAATATAACAGGCAAATCACCGAAGATCTTAAATCTCACTGCTAAAATGCAATTACCAAATTAGGATTTTAAAACAAGTAACCATGGTCATGGCTGAGGGCCTTAATGGCAATAAATTACGAACTGTTTTACGGCTGAAGGCCTTAAACGCCAAGAATGGCAATTACTAAAAAAGTTTACAAACATACTGTCAAGCAGCAGTGCAATAGCAAAAGTTAATTTAAAAGACAGGCAACTGATCACCAACAGGTGAGACAAAATGATGATAATCTTGGAAGCACAACCGTTCAACTTGTTGTAACGCCAATAGTGGCAATTATATTAAAAATTTAGAACATACAATGAAACATCAAATATAATAACACAATAATAAAACACAAGAACCAGTCACAGTTGGTGCTCTAAGTAGATCAGGCCAAAAACACTTTCGCGAGCAATGAGAGAGGCAGCCCAGAGTTGCATTCACATCACGAGATGGTAACTCAGTCTAGTGGCAGTCTAACTAATGATAATCTGCTGAAGCTACATAACGTCCGATAACCAATGCAGCGATGGAACAATACGCCAAGACCGGAACCAGCGGTCAGCACTACTTCCTCAGAATGCTGTGTTTAGAGCGTCCAGAAGGAGAAAGGAACCACTACTACCAGAGCAGAAGAAACAACAACCGACCTACAAATCAAGGAAACTGTCAAAACTACACACCTTACCGGACAGCAGCGGCAAGGCGAGGAAACGTACACTGCCATTACATACACTAACCTTCAGGGTAGGTAACTGGGGCATTAGCGGCCACCAGGCAGGAAAAATACCGCTTGTTGAACTTAACAAACAGTAGCACAGAGAATGCAGCAATTAGTAACAAGAAGTCGAGGAAATCTAATAGGTCCGAACTCTAGTCACTGGGGAATCGCGAGATCTCATTTATCTTGGGCTGTTCTTGCTACTACGTCTTTATTGCATCTTATTCACATATTTTTATTTCCGAGAGACTAAAATTTGTTCACGTCTTCAAGAGTATGTGATTAAATTTAAAATTTAGTGCTCCCCCCTCCCCCCCCCCTCCAGCTCTACGTGTCCTTTTGTATGTTTTGTGCATATTACAGTGATAGGCAAGCGCACGTTCCATTTCAGTAAGCAGCGCACTCATTTCCTGTACAGTGCTGTGTGATCAAGGAACTGTATCACGCTGATGTTCCGTCTGTAACAAACAACTCTCCCTTTGAGATTGCCCTTTTTCTAACCTCATTGCCTCTTCAGAAAATAAATTAGAAATTGATGGTGGCCTGTCTTACACCTTGCTTGATATAAGCCAATATCTTGTACTATCTCATGAATGCTGACTTACTCCAGGTTGCTTTGCATAAACAGAACAGATTATTTTTCTGCACCCGTGGTCCACACTACAGCGCCCAAGAATAATAAATAGGCATGGCTTAGAAATGGAAATGTAACAGTTTGAGCTACAGTATTCTAACCCGGAAACTACTGACAAGGGGTGCTTAACGTCCCGCCGACAACAGATCATTAGAGGCGGAGCACAAGCTCGGATTAGGGAAGGATAGGGAGGGAAATCAAGCGTGCCCTTTCAAACCATCCCGGCATTTGCCTGAAGCGATTTAGGGAAACCACGGAAAACCTAAGTCAGGATGGCCAGACGCTGGTTTGAACCGTCGTCCTCCCGAATGCGAGTCCAGTGTGCTAACCACTGCACCACCTCGCTCGGTACAACACTAACGCATTAGCGCACCTGTCACAGAGAATAGCAATTCTGATCATTTACGTATCCCCCGATAGAGCTTATGTGTGCGAGTTTCCAATGGCATCCGCCCATGCCTTCCTGGTGCTTCACGTTGGCATGCAGTGTACAAGGCAGTCAGTCGCAGCGTGTGAACTAGACCACTAGTTGTGTAGTCGAAAGACCGTGGCTACAAATCAAATGTTGAGCTGACTTGACAGCCGAGAAAAACTTCTAGACATACATTATGAAAATGTCGCCTGAATAACTTACACCTGACATAAGAGATGAATTGTTACCATTTGTAGGTCTTCATACTTCCAATACTTCTCTCTTTCTCTCCACTTACTTGTACTTCTTTCTTTCCAGAGTTACTGTTATACACATCCAAATAATCAGGCGTTAGCTGAGATCCAGAGTAGCTATTTCCTCTTATCGATTGCTTTATTAAATTGTGTTTCTTAGCTTTCTTCAAGTGATTTATTTATTTGCTGGGCGCCTTACTGAACTGGGAATCATGAAAATCATTGCACTCAAGACAAGCTAAATAGGAACGTTTCGCAGGTATGTGCAGAGTAAATGGTCATCTGAACGTTCAAATGAGCACATGCCCCATGAATTATACTGTAAGGTATTAGCTGTATCTGTTGTCAGTATACTCATTTACACAGCAGTACAATAATCGGTTAACGTGTTCACTAAAAGTATTCAGATACCCCTTCTCAAATCTTAAGGTTTTACTTCCTGTAGCAACTGTTTAGTCTGCCGTTTCAGTTCCTGTCTGATGTTTACTGATCCGTCAAGTCTGTAAAAGTAAACCACCTGCCAACATTAAGTACTGAATTATTTTATCATGCCGAAGTATATTTTGACAAGTTGATGACTCCCTTTTTTCTGGATTTTCTGAGACCCAGGGGTACTCCTTCCCATTATCCTATCAAGCCCATATTTAACACAAATTTTGACATAGGATGAAACCAAACGAGGGGACAGGTGGGAGAGGATACTAGCCTAAGAAAAAATATGTTTAAATGTCACATGAGAGTATTCTGCTGCCCACCTTGTCTGACAGTTAATGTTCATGGCGCAGTGTCACTCTCATATTTCTCTGGAGAACTTATGGTGTTATTTTTGTCCTCAGTGAACACCCACAATTAAAAACATCTCCTTCCCGATATTGCTTTTGAGAAAGTCACTTGTGCTCGGACATTTAATAAATCTGTAGGGTAAAGCATAAGCAATGAGCATTCGCATCAGTCTGCTGAAAAGGAACTATGCAGCGCTGTTTGTGAAGTGTTTCTACACATAGAAGTAGCCTCAGTTGCCTGCGGTTCCTGCCCTTACGTTACACTTCTGTTGGCATTACACCTTCAGACAGTGTTTGCAGTAATTGTGCTCGAGGAGCAGGAAGTAACGAGACGAAATGCCGTAGACGACACTTCACTGCTACAGGCTTGCAACTGCGTGTGACGTCGGTCACAACGGCAGAATGAGCAAGAGGCGGTGGTAGCTCCAGCGAAGTCAGGCAAGCAGGCGTGCGGCCCGTAGCAGGTGTCTGTGTCTGCAAACACCTGCGCCAGCTGCTCTGTAACCAGCACCTGCCATTCCCGCAGTATCGCTCTGTGCTGGTAGGCCCCATGCACGCGGAGCTACTCAAATGAAACTTTTTCACAACGGAAGTGGCTCTATGTCATGACGACAAACCCGAACGTGCGGCATTTTCTGACGAGCTTCAGAATAGTTCTGACAGTGATAACACTTTCCCACAACGCATCGTGTTCAGTGATGAATCAACTTCCCACTAGTGAGAAAAAAAAACAAACAATATATCCGAATTTGGAGCTTACAAACCCATATACAAAAAGTGAACAAGTACAAGACTTATCCCACCCAAAGTCAATGTGTTTTGTGTGATACCCCATTCATCTGATTACAGTCCATTCTTCTTTCATGGAAACACGGTTGAAGGTCAGCAATATCTTGCTGTGTTACAAAACTGACTCTTCCTGAGGATTTTCTCTGCCCGGGTACTGGGTGTTTCTGTTGTCCTCATCATTCCATCATCATTCGTGGAAGTGTCTCAACTGGACTGTGTACAGATTGTGAATTTGTACGGGCGCTGATGACCGCGCAGTTGAGCGCCCCCACAAACCAAACATCATCATCTTTCTGAGGCTGAACTAGGGAAACTTCGCTTTTGAGCAAGACGGGGCAGTCCCCCACTGCAGTCGCCAAGCGTGTGAATACCTGAACGGAACTCTACCGAGCCTATGGATAGGTCGTCAAACAGCCAGCGATTTAATACTTCTCACCGGGCCTCCACGGTCTTCTTGACGGCTTGTGGCTTTTTGCTTCAGGATTTCATTAAGGACAACGTTAATGCACCAACACTACGACAGAACCTACAGGAGTTGAAGGACCTGATCTGACTGCCATAACATCCGTGACGATGGACATGCTTATCCGCGCGTGGGAGGAATTCAAATGTCGAGGTGATAACTGTTCGTGTCGCTGGTGGAAGACATGTTCAACATCTGCAGTCTATACTTCAGAAATCTGTAAATTTGTTTCCCAAGTTTCAGTTTTACGTCTTAGAGCTTAATAAATAGAAGAGTTCGAAATACGTATATTCTTTTTTCTTATAGTACGCACATTCACAATTTATTCTGTGGAACAGGAGTCATCAAGCAGAGATGATTGTAATTTGCGCTTCAATATAATTGTACTATCCATTAATTTCTTGACATCCATGTTAAGAGGTCAGAGTGGTTTTGTGCCTGGACACTGGACACTCTTTCTGGATCACACTAAGGTTGAGCGATGGACAGGCTAAATAATTTCTGCTTGTAGTATTTATGAATTTTGCTGTTGCTTTCAGGCGGTGATTGATTTTTGACACCAAATCCCGTATGGAAGTGCATAAACTGTGTGTCACTTGTCAGTAAGCCCAACTATTTACAGAGCTGCCGGCCGCGGTGGTCTAGCGGTTGTAGGCGCTCAGTCCGGAACCGCTCGACTGCTACGGTCGCAGGTTCAAAAAATGGTTCAAATGGCTCTGATCACTATGGGACTTAACATCTATGGTCATCAGTCCCCTAGAACTTAGAACTACTTAAACCTAACTAACCTAAGGACATCACACAACACCCAGCCATCACGAGGCAGAGAAAATCCCTGACCCCGCCGGGAATCGAACCCGGGAACCCGGGCGTGGGAAGCGAGAACGCTACCGCACGACCACGAGATGCGGGCTCAGAGCCATTTGAACCATTTACAGAGCTGCTAATCTCTCCACTTAATTTCTTTCTGTTTGAAATTTAGACCAACTCTACCTCCCACTCTATAAAAGTCTACGTATTACCAAAACTATGTACCCAAAAATTGTTACCATTCTTACACTCTTATGCTAACCTTTGACTAACCAGAATCTAATTTGAACTGAACTGTAAACGGCCTGAATGCAACTCGTGGAACTGAAGTAAAACAATTATCTGGCCCTAATCAAAGTTTCCACTTACGTCGCATCTTCACTACATTGCCGAAGATTACTCGAAATCAGAACAGCAGGCAGCATGTAAGCTAGATTTCTATTTCTAAATAAAATTTCAGCTGTTCCCTACCAAATTTGGTAATGTGTAAAAATAAACAGCGGGGTGGGGAGAATAACTACTTCTATGAAATGATATTCCAAGACAGCTATTTTAAAATGAAGTATATAATCAAAAAGAAAGAGTAAAACTTCACATAATCTTCACATATAACATATGTTCAACTATACTATAACTAACAAAGTGAGCAATTATTTAAAGAGGGTGCAAAACAAAGAATTTCTATAAAATCAAACAGCTTGATCGGTTGATATATTAATGCATGAAGAAAGCAGGGTGGTCTTTCTCTTAGCTCTGGGCAAGTGAACAAAGTTAACCAGTTCCCAATATTAATTTCTGCAAAGTACGTGTGCAGTGCTGCAGTCTTACTTCAGACTTCCTCTCTTCAAAAAATACTAACATTATTCAAAATTCATATTCTCTTCACTTTCCAATATATGGAGCTTATTCATCCTTGCTGTCCTTTACAATCAATCTTTCTTCGTCTGAGAGAAACAATCACATCTGAACACAGCACTACAGAATACGTCCCTCACTACCACACTTCGTCTATGAATAAATCAGACTACAGAGACAGACTGTGCTACAACAAGACCAAAGATTGTTTAAAAGTAACTTAACTTGCTCTATCTCTGACACACACATCGATAACACACAAAAATCAAAATGACATATCTGCCCTTCATATCCTCCACCTTTCCTGAGTACAATTTTGTATGAGGGTTATTGGGATGATGACAAAATTCAAAACATTAGCGATAAGAATAGACAAAACATGCTACAAATACAAAAAGAAAAATAGAGTTAAAGAATATAAGTAAAAAAATATTTACAAATTTAATAATGTATAAATGAAGTAATCAACAGGATTCACCACAATGAGGTTACCATGTTTCATGATGTCTGTGAGAACATTCTGTGCAGGGCTATTTTCAAAGTTTTTGTACTGAAGTGGTATTGGTGATCTACACTGGTTTTTTTTTCACACAGGAAGCAGGTAAAATAGTGTCCTTTCCACACACAACCAAACTTTCTTTAGCTTGTTGCAATAATGTAACTGTTGTGGGAAGTTGTGGAAGCAGTGAGACTAAGCATTAAGCATAGGTCTCAGTTGACACCCCCCCCCCCCCCCACACACACACACACACACAAACAGTAAAATGTAGTAGTATCAGCTTGAAGCAAACAGTAGATCCATTGATGCAGTAACTCCAAAGCCGTCTTGTAGTATCGAAGAGTTCCTTATGAAAGTCAGATGCAGCTTGTATCAGTGAAATCTGCCAACATTTGATGGAGTATATTTCAGTATATAATCGATAGACATATTTTTTATGCCATGGCAAGTCTCAGTCATTTGTGGTGAATGGTCAATCAGTTACAATTTGTTACATTTATAGTATACAATAACCTATGGAATGCACATGTAATGTAATGGTAACAACAGATTTCCATGTCTATAAAAACAGTAAGAAAAATGGCGTTATGGTTTTACAATAATTAATCACAGTAACATTAGACAAGTAAATCATGTGAAACAGTATATAGCAATAGGTGATATAGGAAACAATTATTATGCATACAAAATGACCTACAGAAAGTTCTAAATCTTTTCAAATAAATATGTTTGTGTGGACAGTAGTGAATTACACAAAAGTAATAGAGAGCTAGGTAGAAAGAGACACATAAGGATAGTGTTCACACACAAGAAATAAACACATGAGGATAGTAGTCACAGCGCACAGATAAAGAGAATATAAATATATAATTAGAAATAACATGGGTTGGGGAGTAACCAAGCTTCACAACAAAGAATACTTTATGCAGTCTATTATTATTCCTAATATGGTCCACAATTAGCATGCTATCTAGTTATATTTCATCCTTCAGTTTGTGCAACTCTTATTCATTTTTCTCATATTTTAATCAAACTTCCAACAGATACCACTGTTTACTTTATTTCATTGCTGCTTTCTGTCATATGTTCTTGTAAGTTCACATTATTTAGCTCCATTGCTCTACCTAAGCATCTGTCATCTTTTCCTTGCCTGACCATTTCTCATATCTGTCCTACTTAACCATTTCTCGTATTTCATTACCTTACCTAACCATTTCTCATCTCCTATTTATCTTTGTAACCATTTGTTTGCTGATTTATATGTTGTACAACTTCCTTTCTTATCTTTTTCTTTTTACTTCCTCTTTACATATCTTTCATGATTTCTTACACATCTTCCATGGCTTATGAGAGCTCCCTACAGCATTGCATTTAACATAATTACTATTCTAATGGCGCTGCATTCTATAACAACAGTTTAAACAGAGAATATGCGTTATAAAGAAACTCAATACGTCACAGAAGTGTAAGAGGCAAATTCAATGCAAAAATTCCTTAAGCTAAAGCAATGCATGTTGTTATGTTGCATGATTGTAAATACAAGACGACGATTAGTCTGAGGTAACACTCATGTAATAGAAAAATCTGTATAAAAGAATCTATCCTATGCCTTGGAAAAAAGAATAAAGCTGAAAGGTTTTTAAAAAAACTCATGATTAGTATCCCACATACTTTCTGCAGATTGTCTGTCCATGTCACACCTCGCGAGAGATGAATTTCATCTTCACTTTCAGAATTTAAAATTTCCCAAATACGTCGAATGGTGGACAATATAGCGATGACATCGTTTCGTACATATGTAAAGTTTATCTGTTACACAAAGAAAAGGCAGATTAGTTATACAGCATTCCGCAGGAGTTAAATTTTGAGTGCATCAGAAAAAAATGTCATTCATCAATATAAACAAGAAAATATACACTTATCACAGACACAAATCACAAAAAGATCACGTGCTAAAAGAATGTGTCACAGAACATAGTAGCAATCAATTCTGAGCCAAATCTATACAAAACATTTTTCTTGCAGAGATGGAGAGAAAAGCATACACTTATCGGATTATTGTAATCTGTAACTATTATATGTTGTGTTGCTCCGATCAAAAAAAGACGGTATATGTTTTGTGAACAGTTGAATAATTTGCATCAGATAATCGTAAACTCCACATCAAAGAAATAACTATGTTGCCTCCAGTCGCACTACATTCATTCACTATTGTCATCCACACACATCTTTTCAAAAACATACCTTTTACGCTTATAAATACGAAATACATCCACATGGCATAAAAATTGACTACAACAAAAAACTATGTCCCTTTACCCTAACCACTATTCGCTCACTCTTTCTTTACATTAATCAACATAATCATTGTCTCATTCTGTTACAGTATGCATCATAAATCTTACAACTTCCATCTAATGTGCCTCACAAACATAAATCTCATCTTCATATTACAACATTAATCATATTCGATGTCTTCATCTCAATATGCGCTTCAAATAACAATTCCTGCTGTGTTTTTGCCCACTTATTTCACTACAGACAAAATCTCCTAGCTATAATAGTAAATATTACAGTACAGTAAACAGAATTTCACTGACAATAGATCCTGAAAAACTTCTTATCAAAATACCCATTACTCTTCTTTCAATACAACACAGATAACAACCTAACAGCCTGTATACGTCATCAGAAGCGGTAGAAAATGTTAATAGTCTGTATTAGCATCACTGTGTATAGACAAAAAATTTAATAACACATTGCTGATAACCTATGTATCCTCTCAGAACTGGTTAAAAAAACTGTCGAAGTTCACTGTATTGCAAATTACTTATTCGTATTCGGATTCTATATGAAATTTGGAAGTTTGTAGCAGTTTGTTAAGAATACGCTTCGTGGCATCAAATCGCACAATTTGTTGCCTGATAAATGAAGTTTGTTTCGCGACTATAGTCGCCCGATTCTTTTCCATGCTCTAGCATGCGATGCAATAGAATTGTTCACTAACTGTTGCTGTGCGTTGTGAAACTTGTAATGCGAGAAATGTTTTAGAAGTAAATATAATTATTCAATGTTCAATTTGATATGCGAAATATGATGTAAGCCCTTTCTCTTTTGTGTTCAAATAGTTTGATTCATCCTGTATTGCTTGCACGTCGCTGATTACCTCGTGGATTTGGTGGTCTTACTTCAACTATTTTTATCTGTCGCGCTGGGCTTGCCCTTCCAGAATTTTTCCACTGTGAGTTATGATAGTGATTGCTGTGACTGTGTTGGTTTCGACTGAGTTGCGTAATTGTTGTTGTGCCATGTATTTAGCGGATTTGATCTACCTAAATTGTACCCATGAGTATTTGCACCTGAGCTAGAGAATTGTACATGATTATACACATGTTATTAAGACAATTGTAATTGGCATATTGACACTACCTTAATTGTACCCATGAGAATTTGCACCTGAGCTAGAGAATTGTACATGATTATACACACGTTATTACGACAATTGTAATTGGCATATTGACACCAGCGAAATTCTTGAGATGTCTGGAATCATGTTCATAGTAATAGCTGCGGAAAGTACTTGTATGACAGTCATCATTATTTATCTGCGAGAATTGTGCCTCTTCAGTATGGTGACGTTTATTCCGTCTGTAATTGTTTCTGTGGATGTGTCTGTTATGTGAATTCCCATAGTTTTTGTTTTCACTCGGTACAAATGCGCCTTTTTTTGTCATAGTTTCTGTTGTGATAGTTATTGTGCCTTTTCGTTAAACCATTGTCACTGTCCAATTACAATTCCTGAACTAGTGTTCGAAATCATTCTAAATCATCTGTACATCTGCGGGCCAAAATTATATGTCTCAAATGTGCACGTAACTTTGTTTAACAAATGCGCCCTAGCTCTGATGGACTGTTTATGTTTGGTAAGTACTGATTTATGCGTACCATGTGTTCAAATTATTTTGCTAGGGTGGAGAAGTTAGACTACTTCCGTAACGTTACCATATAATGCTATATTTTCTTCGATCTTGTGTGGCCTGCTACCAGAAAGCTGATAGAGATTGCCAAAACGTAAACGATTTCTATCGATTCCTAACTATTGAGCGCATTCTTACTGTAGTTTCATTTACCAGATAACTGCAGAGAAATTCCGATTTGTGTTCAAGTGGCCAATTTGGTGGTAACAAACATAGGAAATCGTCAATCCAAGCTTGGGTGTGAATTTCGTTACTGTAATTCCAGAAAACTTTGAATTCACGTAGTGTGAGAAAGTGTTTCTAACCGAAGTTACCATTTCTGAGTGAACCAAACTATTCCCTATTGCACCGCATCCACGATTCATTGTCGTACCTGGATGTCTGATTCTGTTCTCGTGGGAAATCACCTAAACGTCATAAATTTGCATAGTCACCCAAGTTGTTTGAATGTCAATGTCCAGGGTGAAATTAGTCCTTTTCATGGTCGCGGTTAAGCTTTCTTCCAAGACGCTCGACTTTTTCGTATGTAGTGTTCCCGTAACGCTTGTTTTCCTTATTAATTTTCTCTTGGTTATATTTAGAATTTATTAATGACTGATATTCTGCTGTGTCTGAAAACTGTACTGGCATTGCCGGCAGTTGTGGGCGAGCAGTTCTTAGGCGCTTCAGTCCGGAACCGCATTGCTACTACGGTCGCGCCGGCGGGATTGGCCGTGCGGTTCTAGGCGCTACAGTCCGGAACCGAGAGGCCGCTACGGTCGCAGGTTCGAATCCTGCCTCGGACATGGATGTGTGTGATGTCCTTAGGTTACTTAGGTTTAAGTAGCTCTAAGTCTAGGGGACTGATGACCTCAGATGTTAAGTCACTTAGTGCTCAAAGCCATTTGAACCGTTCTTGCTAACGTTAAAATTCTACGAGTCATTTTAAAAAAAAGTTGTAACCGTGAGATAACCTACTGGGAACAGAACAATCATACTGGGACTGGTTTCCGAAACACTCCAGCAAAGTATAACCAACAGTAGACAGGTGGGCCAGGAACAGAGGTTCTCCCAGCACAAAAGCAGGTTGTAACATTACGTATTAATATCGGTCGCCAGCCTAATTAGGCACTCTTGTGTCAAGCAATATAATAAAACAGAAGGCAGTGCTAAGGCTAGCCTAACCTAACCTCCCTTGACAGACATACTAAACTCTTTCTTTTTATCTGTTCACACCGCAACACAGTAATCTAACCTTACAGATACATGTGCTACTAACTTGGAAGTCAGACAAATGGCCAATGAGATGGCAAACAGTAACATATGACCCTCAACAACATGTAGCTTAAATGAACTACATGCAGTGGTTTATAGAATAAACGACCAACACACATGAAACTAGTAGCAGTACTAAACAGGGAAGAGGATGAAATGGTTCTGATTTAAATTAGGGGTTCTATTAATGATGGTACTGTATAACATCTCTGTGCCGAGTGGAAGGCTTAAACCAGAGGCTCAGACGATTCTGCGGAGAGCTGGGGTGCAAGTTTCTCGACCTCCGCTATCCGGTGGAGAAACGTAGGGTCCCCCTGAATAGGTCAGGCGTGCACTACACGCCGGAAGCGGCTACGAGGGTAGCGGAGTACGTGTGGAGTGCACATGGGGTTTGTTTAGGTTAGAGAATTCCCTCCCTAGGCCCGACAAGACGCCTCCTGAGACGCGGCAAGGCAGGAGTAGGCAAAATGCAACAGGGAATAACAATATTAATGTGCTAATAGTAAACTGCAGGAGCGTCTATAGAAAGGTCCCAGAACTTCTCTCATTAATAAACGGTCACAACGCCCATATAGTACTAGGGACAGAAAGTTGGCTGAAAGCACATGTAAACAGTAATGAAATCCTAAACTCAGATTGGAATGTATACCGCAGAGACGGGCTGGACAGTGAAGGGGGAGGCGTGTTTATAGCGATAAGAAGTGCAATAGTATCGAAGGAAATTGACGGAGATTCGAATTGTGAAATGATTTGGGTGAAGGTCACGGTTAAAGCAGGCTCAGACATGGTTATTGGATGTCTCTATAGGCCTCCGGGCTCAGCACCTGTTGTGGCTCAGCACCTAAACTATAATTTGGAAAATATTTCGAGTAGATTTCCCCACCATGTTATAGTTCTGGGTGGAGATTTTAATTTGCCGGATATAGACTGGGAGACTCAAACGTTCATAACGGGTGGCAGGGACAAAGAATCCAGTGAAATATTTTTAAGTGCTTTATCTGAAAACTACCTTGAGCAGTTAAACAGAGAACCGACTCGTGGCGATAACATATTAGACCTTCTGGTGACAAACAGACCCGAACTATTTGAATCAGTTAATGCAGAACAGGGAATCAGCGATCATAAAGCGGTTACTGCATCGATGATTTCAGCCGCAAATAGAAATATTAAAAAAGTTAGGAAGATTTTTCTGTTTAGCAAAAGTGGCAAAAAGCAGATTACACAGTACCTGACGACTCAACACAAAAGTTTTGTCTCAAGTACAGATAGTGTTGAGGATCAGTGGACAAAGTTCAAAACCATCGTACAATACGCGTTAGATGAGTATGTGCCAAGCAAGATCGTAAGAGATGGGAAATAGCCACCGTGGTACAACAACCGAGTTAGAAAACTGCTGCGGAGGCAAAGGGAACTTCACAGCAAACATAAACATAGCCAAAGCCTTGCAGACAAACAAAAATTACGCGAAGCGAAATGTAGTGTGAGGAGGGCTATGCGAGAGGCGTTCGATGAATTCGAAAGTAAAGTTCTGTGTACTGACTTGGCAGAAAATCCTAAGAAATTTTGGTCTTATGTCAAAGCGGTAGGTGGATCAAAACAAAATGTCCAGACACTCTGTGACCAAAATGGTACTGAAACAGAGGATGGCAGACTAAAGGCCGAAATCCTAAATGTCTTCTTCCAAAGCTGTTTCACAGAGGAAGACTGCACTGTGCTTCCTTCTCTAGATTGTCGCACAGTTGACAAAATGGTAGATATCGAAATAGACGACAAAGGGATAGAGAAACAATTAAAATCGCTCAAAAGAGGAAAGGCCGCTGGTCCTGATGGGATACCAGTTCGATTTTACACAGAGTACGCGAAGGAACTTGCCCCCCTTCTTGCAGCGGTGTACCGTAGGTCTCTAGAAGAGCTCAGCGTTCCAAAGGATTGGAAAATGGCACAGGTCATCCCCGTTTTCAAGAAGGGACGTCGAACAGATGTGCATAACTATACACCTATATCTCTAACGTCGATCAGTTGTAGAATTTTGGAACACGTATTATGTTCGAGTATAATGTCTTTTCTGGAGACTAGAAATCTACTCTGTAGGAATCAACATGGGTTTCGAAAAAGACGGTCGTGTGAAACCCAGCTCGCGCTATTCGTCCACGAGATTCAGAGGGCCTTAGACACTGGTTCACAGGTTGATGTCGTGTTTCTTGACTTCCGCAAGGCGTTTGACACAGTTCCCCACAGTCGTTTAATGAACATAGTAAGAGCATACGGACTATCAGATCAATTGTGTGATTGGATTGAGGAGTTCCTAGATAACAGAACGCAGCATGTCATTCTCAATGGAGAGAAGTCTTCCGAAGTAAGAGTGATTTCAGGTGTGCCGCAGGGGAGTGTCATAGGACCGTTGCTATTCACAATATACATAAATGACCTGGTGGATGACATCGGAAGTTCACTGAGGCTTTTTGCAGATGATGCTGTGGTGTATCGAGAGGTTGTAACAATGGAAAATTGTACTGAAATACAGGAGGATCTGCAGCGAATTGACGCATGGTGCAGGGAATGGCAATTGAATCTCAATGTAGAGAAGTGTAATGTGATGCGAATACATAGAAAGATAGGTCCCTTATCATTTAGCTACAAAATAGCAGGTCAGCAACTGGAAGCAGTTAATTCCATAAATTATCTGGGAGTACGCATTAGGAGTGATTTAAAATGGAATGATCATATAAAGTTGATCGTCGGTAAAGCAGATGCCAGACTGAGATTCATTGGAAGAATTCTAAGGAAATGCAATCCGACAACAAAGGAAGTAGGTTACAGTACGCTTGTTCGCCCAATGCTTGAATACTGCTCAGCAGTGTGGGATCCGCACCAGGTAGGGTTGATAGAAGAGATAGAGAAGATCCAACGGAGAGCAGCGTGCTTCGTTACAGGATCATTTAGTAATTGCGAAAGCGTTACGGAGATGATAGATAAACTCCAGTGGAAGACTCTGCAGGAGAGACGCTCAGTAGCTCGGTACGGGCTTTTGTTAAAGCTCCGAGAACATACCTTCACCGAAGAGTCAAGCAGTATATTGCTCCCTCCTACGTATATATCGCGAAGAGACCATGAGGATTAAATCAGAGAGATTAGAGCCCACACAGAAGCATACCGACAGTCCTTCTTTCCACATACAATACGAGACTGGAATAGAAGGGAGAACCTATAAAGGTACTCAGGGTACCCTCCGCCACACACCGTCAGGTGGCTTGCGTAGTATGGGTGTAGATGTAGATGTAGATAAACCACCTTGCATTAGAGTAGATAACACGGTAAATACTTCTTTCTTAACCTCAGTTTGAAACAATTAAGCAAAATGCAAATCTAACTACACTGGCTCTGGAGGAGCCTTTGCTTTGCTTCATTAACTAGCTAGCTTAGCCCATGAGGGCCCTTATACTTCCATGCTGTGAAGAACCATGCTCATTAACAAAACTACACAAGTATTTATGAGAAATGGTAAGTATTTTCATCAATAGTTACTAATTAAGTAAACTAGAAAGCAATCACAACGCTTTTTACAGCTGCCGAATAAGTCTTCCCATAATGAATTAGGACACACAGAATTTAATTCACTAGATCAGGATTCCTGTCTTTGTTGGTGATTTGGAATAATCACGGGGGTAAGACAGAGTTTCTAGCAACACCACGATTATTATTAAAATGACCCAAATCTCACAAATACCTGGTCCATTTACAGAGTGCCAAATATAAACAATTTAGTGGATGGCTGGTGGCACTGCTGGCGTAATTTGCAGTGGCTGTTAACATCGCGGCGATGCAGTCTGGCAGCACTGTTGGCCTCGCCTGTTACAGATCTTCTTGGCGTCGGAATTATATTTTTACAGGGCCAAAAGCCATGCTATGGTGATAGTATCACTAAATGCAGCATTCGAGGCCCATAAATACTGTTCTTAAGCTCGTGTGGCCTCAAAACTCCAAGAATATGTGCCACAATGATCCGCTACTGCTAGCGGGATGCTAACCATAGCACTGCTCAGCGCACATTCCTTACATGTCACAAGGGACGAGTTGCCACTTGCGCCCCAACCACATATTTTCCACTCCGCCAGACTACTTAGGCTACTTTCAAAGCTATGGGCTCTCCACGTCTTTTACATTCCACCCTACATTCCCTAACAATGGACCTAGTAATTTACAGTGCATTATACAGTATGACAATCATTCCAGTAGTTATTTAAATCCACAGGCACAGTTTAAACATCATTGTTCAAAAAGTTCACGTAACTGAAATATACATACATAATCAGACTATCCATTACAGATGCAACACTCTACATGTAGTGTTCAAATGTGTGTGAATTCTTAAGGAAGCTAACTGCTGAGGTCATCGGTCCCTAGACTTACACACTACTTAAACTAACTTATGCTAAGAACAACACTCACACCCATGCCCGAGGGAGGAGTCGAACCTCCGATGTGAGGGTTGCGCAATCCTTTTCTTGGCGCCTCTAACCACGCGGCCACTCCACGCGGCGCTCTACATAAGCTACACTACAAATTGTCACAGAAATATTGATGCAGATACAATATATGTAGAAAATCGGTGTTACAGTATGACACTGAAAGTTGTGAAGTATGCTCCGTACTGCCATCTTGCTGGGAAAAGGCACACTCTCATCCTTCGTCCTTTAGCTTCACTTTGTCTGGTTGTAACAATTCCGTTACGTACATGATGTTGTTGGGAAAATGGGCCTACAATCCGTTGACCTGAAACTGCATACTAAACGCGCACTTTTAGATCATGCAGAGTCACCTCAAAACGTTTCCTAGGATTTTCAGTTGACCAATAGCGTGGATTTTGAGAGTTCACGAACCCGCTAAAATGAAATCATGCTTCGTCTGAGTTGAAGTATAGATTTGGAAACAGGTAACCACAGTGCGGAATACAGGAAAACCCCAAGGATGGGGCGCTAAAGATATTTTGAGCTACCTTTACTCTTACCGCAGTAAAAAAGTAATAAAGTCATGTGCAAGGTTTAAGAAAGTTTTATTTAAACTGATTATACACATATACAAGACAATGCCATCTTATGATATAAGAAAGTTACAATGTGGTTCTCTTCCTTAAATGATGAATTCTGTGCGGCTGTTCTTCCTGGCAAATTGATTTTCCTATTGACGATGTAACTAATCAGCGTCAGGATGAGTGTTGAACAGAGCTAGGCCATTAAGTCTATCTCCATTCATTGTTGACTTCCACCGTGTCTTTGTACGCCACAGTGTTGAAACACTTCCCTCTACTGTAGCGACAGAAGCAGGTAGACAAGCAAATATTTTGTACAGCTTGTGCAAAGTACGATAGTCAGATCTAGGACAAACAGACAACTCTTGCATAACAGAATCACGATCATTAAGGGCGTTTGTGCTCGTTTGCTTGTATTGAAGAATCTCTCCAATTAGTCTCTTTTTCTTCGCAAAGAGTGATTCTTCTTAAAAGAACGGCAGTTCAATTAAGCACTGATTCAATTTATGTGCCAGATCATTATTGTCATGTTTCAGTAGTTGTGAGGGCAAAAGTATGTTCTGTTTTAAATGATGAATATTTTCTTCAGCAAAACATTCACTAATGTCAGTCCTAACGTGGTCCAGTGTTGGAATAAAAACAGTTCTTTCCCAGTATGTCATAGCATCATCATTATAAACGCAGTTTTCCCTGTGTCTTTGTGTGCCTGTAAGACGAGGAACACTCATCTCCACGTCTAACTCTTCCATAACTGCCTTCGCCTGTTCAATAATACGAACAAAGTGGCTGTCAGTATTAGCTCTCATGCCTTGAGCGTCGAATCTAATTTTGCTTTTGCAATTACAAAGAGTGTACGGGCTGAATGGCAGCCTCGCAAGGGGGGGTGCGCGCATCCCGCTCCCCCCCCCCCCCCTTCTCCCAATATGTATCCGCCACTGACAATGGAACCTCCCCATCGCACCCTCTCAGATTTAGTTATAAGTTGGTACAGTGGACAGGCGTTGAAAAACTGAACACAGATCAATCGAGAAAACAGGAAGAAGTTGTGTGGAACTAATGAAAAAATAAGCAAATATACAAACTGAGTAGTCAATGGGCAAGATAGGCAACTTTAAGGAGAATCTGGGCTCAGGAATGCCGTGGTCCTGTGGTTAGCGTGAGCAGCTGCGGAACAAAAGGTCCGTGGTTCAAGTCTTCCTTCGACTGAAAGTTTTGCTTTCTTTATTTTCGCATAGTTATGATCTGTCCGTTCGTTCACTGACGTCTCTGTTCACTGTAATAAGTTTAGTGTCTGTGTTTTGCGACCTCACCGCAAAACTGCGCGATTAGTAGACGTAAGGACGTGCCTCTCCAATGGGAACCGAAAACATTTGTCGCAAGGTCATAGGTCAACCGAGTCATCCACATTAAAACACGTCTGATACATTCTATACGACACTAGTGACGGCATGTGCGTCACATGACAGGAATATGTTGTCGACCCACCTAACTTGTACACTTGGCGAATTGGTAAAAAGATTCTTCTTCCTTGCCTGATACAGATTTTCTTGTGGATGTGATAATCACTCCTAAAAAAAGTGATGAAAGCATAAGAGTTTGTCACATAAACTGCAACAAATGAATGCAACAGTTTCACAGTCGCACAGTTTTCCCTGTGCTCTGTCAAAACATGTTTTTAACGTTTTTTTTCCGTGTGTAGACCGTCAAATCCTGCATATGTCCAAGCACATCTGAACATGTCCTGGAATTTTGGAGAGCAAAGTTGATTATGTGTGAGTGCCTGAACTTTCATAATTTTCTGAAAATAAAAATTAAACTTTTCAATCGAGGCAAGACTAGGAACCCGTTTTTTATTTTTTTATGTTTTCTTTTTTTTTTTTTGTTCTGTTTTAGGGAAACTAATTTCTTAGCGTTTTTTTCCCCTAACAAAAGAAATAAAACAATCATAGCCATCCCTACGGGGCACCGCCACTTGTGTTCCTGCCAAACAAAAATGAACTCTCACCTCTTCAGGCGTTGCCTTCCTAACTATACGTAACCACGCCCCATCGAAAATGTGTAGAAACTACACTATACGGGACTAATGTGTGTGCATCAACCCACAATAACACGATGAAAGGAATGGATGAAGGGTATTTCTTGTAGGGTGCGGAAGGTATTTTTTTAATTTTTTTAATTGTTTTTTATTTTTATTCTTTTCAATTTTTTTATGTAGATGTCAATGTGCGAACAGTCATAGTTAATCAAGCCTGGAAAACTAAAACAGAATGAAGACATCATCGAAGATAGTAAACATAAGTCACATGAAAATAACGCTACCACTTCGTAGTTAGGCTTCCCAGCGACTGCACCCACTGATAAAGATTGTTCAATATGTGATCGTTTGCAGTTCGTTCTGACCCATCTACCACTGCCTGGAACATTCCAGCTACACGGCGAGCTGTGAAAGGCACTCCAGAGGTAGTAGGCGAAGCATTGTCGATATCTGGTATGCCCGGAAATAGCATGATGTCTTTCTTGCAAACAGAGCCAGAAGTCAAGTAAATTCTTGTGTCCGTCACGACAGAGGTAATGGACCGCATGTCCACGTATCCAGGTGACATAGTTGGTTCGAGTCGTGGGGTAAAATGTCGCATCCGGAAACAATAACGTGCTTGCAGATAAATGCTCCAGCCTAACTTGCAAGAGATAAGCCAGCATCTGCCGCACAAGGTGCCAAACCGATCCCGCCTCTCCACATCTGAAACGGTGCTCGTCAGAATCTACTGTATGACAACCCACACAATTGGGAGATTCCGCCATGTGGATATTGTAGAGACGTTCTTGCGTCACCAGCTTCCCATTAACTACTACGTACCATTGGGAAACAACGTCGGAATCAAGCATGGCATCGTGTACAGTCTTCCACACCACGCACCACCGTACGTCAGGATATTTTAGTTCGACCACATTTAGGGGGTGGCGTTGCAGCATGTCGTGATATAGGCGTCGAGTCGTGGCCAGTTGTGGTGTCGTGAGCGCTACACTGCAATAACTTTGTTCTAAATAGAAACGTCCTATATAAAAGAGGGGCTCTGGGATGTCCTGTAGTGGCACCGGCGCTCTTAGTGAAGCAGGTCGTAGCGCCGTCAGAAGCAGACTGGTGAGGCTCGTAGGACAACGGCGCAGCAGACATAAATGTGAGCTAACATAGAGGGCAATGGCCCTATCATGGACGTTGACTAGGCCGGGACCACCTTTTTCCTTGGGGAGGGTAAGAGATACGTATCTGATCTTCAGTAACATACCAGCGGTGACGAAGTATCCCAGCGCTGCCATAATGCTACGAGCCAAGGGTTTCGGAATGGGTAGCGTTTGGGCGACATGCGGTATGGGGGACGCAAGGTATACATTGGCATAATACGCTCGCTGAACGATCTAGAGGGATCGCAAGCGCTGACTTGCAATTCCGGCCCTAATTTGGTGAACAAGGCGTCGATAATTGACCGTCGTCCCATGTCGCATGCCGTTCATGAAATCTAAGCCCATGCAGCTTACAGTATCGCTGAAGCGTAAGGGGGCAATGTGTTCCTGCGGTAGCCTAATGCCGATGCTCAAGGTGACGGACTTGTCAACGTCGATTTGGCTACCAGAAGCTGTACCGTAGGTTTGCAATCCAGTCCAAAACCGCGGCCATGTCGTCAGCTCCACGTATGACGATCATGAAATCATCCGCATAGGCGGTGCAGCGATAGATGGAGCCGCCGAACTGTATCCCAGTGAGCCTGTATCGGAGACCACACAACAAAGGTTCTAAGGCCAATGCAAATAACAATGTTGATAGTGGACATCCTGCCTTACTGATCGGCGGATTGGCATGGCTGCCGTCAGTCTTCCATTAACAAGAACTCGAGAAGTAGCACCATGCTGAAGGCGTGTCAACACTGTGATATAGGGGTCGGGGTATTACATGCGCCGTAGAACGGCCGTGAGGAAAGTGTAGCACACGCGGTCAAAAGCCTGGTTTAAAGTCGATAGACGCCAGGGCTGCCGGCTAACGTCTCACCCGTGCAAGGGAGATGAGATCTCTATAATGACATAACGCAGTGTGTGCCGCGAATACTTTCTAATAGCAGCCTCGAAAAGATCTTGAAGTCGCTGTTTAATAACGTTAAGTGGCAATAATCGCGGACATGATTCCGTCCCTTCGGCTTATGGATGGGGACAATCAGACCTTCCAAGAACGGTGCAGGCAATGTTACACCCGGGAACATCAATTCCTGACAAATTTCAATCAAACACGGTACTAACAGTTGTTTAAAGGCTCGATAGAACTCTAATGGTAACCCGTCGATTCCTGGTGATTTATGGGGAGCACCTTTACCGATGGCGTCGAGCTCTTCCTCTTCTGTCACGTCTCCCAGTAAAGTCAGTACCATGTCTGGTGGAACTGTACCGTGGACATGTGCTGAAACGGTGTCTACCGTCGCCATATCAGGGAGCACTGCTGAATAAAGTTGAGTGTAATGCTCATGGAAGGCTTCTGCTATATCTGCTTGTTCTGCCACGTGTCGTCCGTTATCATGTCGGTTACCAGTGCCCTACGGCGCCTCCTGCGTTCTAGGAGTACCTGGTGCATAGATTGCCTTTCTGATTGTAACATGTCTGGAGCACGCGACCGTTTAACAGCGTCCTGTAAATGACGGCGTGCTAAGGAAACGAGCTGCGCTTTCGCGCGATTGACTGTGATCTGTCTGTCAGGTGAGGGCTCCATAGCAAGACATTCCCGTAGGACGGTGTAATAAAAGTTTTCCGTGTTCCTCTTCCATGCCGCCGCTTCCCGGCCGTAAGCCATGAAGGTGCGCCTAAGAGCAGGGTTCGCACATTCTATCCACCAACTGAGGGTCGATCGGTAACGACCACGACGCTGTAAGGACGCGTTCCACGACTCTTCGATAGCACCTTTACATGCCGGCTCGTCCATATGGGCGACGTTCAGTTTCCAGGGGGGCCCTACTGTGCCACACTCGTGCAGGTTGGAGGGCAATTGTGCAAATATAGGCTGTGTGATCGGTGAATGCAGAGGGCCAGAGCTCTGCTCCTCTCGTCACCGTAGAAAGGATGCTTGTGACATAAATCCTGTCTAACCGACTTGATGAATGACTTGTATCATGGGTGTAACCAGGAGCTGGGCCATGGATGTGGCGCCACGTGTCGATCAGGTGGAGATCACGCACTAGTATTTCCAATTCCACACACGGGACGTGATGTGGCTGCTGATCAGATGGAGATAATGTACAGTTAAAATCTCCTCCGATCACCATATCGTCTATGCGGCCCATAAATAGACGCGTGATATCTTCCGAAAAAAAGCGGGCCCGATTTCTCCGTCTCCCTGATCCTGAAGGGGCATATACATTGATGAGTCGTACACCGTTGACAGTTACTGCCATGGCTCTTGCACTCGGTAAGTACAGTACGTCCGTAGCCGCCAAGCCGTCCTGTAGCAGGACAGCCACACCACGATCGGTAGAAAAGGCGTGGGAGATGTGGGCGGTATATCCGTAGAATTCAGGGAAACTAGCGACACATACTTCCTGCGCGTTGATATTGATGGTGGCAAGGCGAAAGGTGTGCTGCCTAGCCTCTTCACCTAGGCTAGACGCCATGGCATTCGAAGATAACCGCAAGAGTTGCCAGACCCACCGAACCCGTGACAAGTTATGAGTCTTTCACGCTAGGGGTGGCATCCCCAATGCCACCCCCTCCCCTGTCACCCGTGCCCTCTGCAGGAAGTTCCTCAACATCGTCCGACCACACTGGGTGCAACACGATGCTGTGTAGCTGATCGGCACCTAAATTTCTCTCACGCACGTCGTCTTTGGTAGTGGTAGACGGAGCGCCATCCATCGACGCGACCTGCTGCATCTGTGGTGCAAGAAGTAACTGGGCACTCGTAGTATGGGCAAGTGAACCGTCTACACCACTTACATCCTCAGCAGGCGCAGCATCCATGCCGTCTGACGAGATGTCACCTTCTTGACCGGCCGTGTGTAGGAGGCAACCATCAGAAGGGGTCCGCCGACGTCGCTTGCGCCGTCGAGGCGAAGGTTGCTTTCGAACGTGGACATCCGTATCCGAATGTGGGAGGCAATCCAGCGTCGTATCACCTTCCGCTAGGAAAGCCGCGGTCGGGACAATGTTCGCGTCCACGTCCATCTCGTTCTGATTGTTATGTTGCGTCTGGATTCCGTGGGACTGTTGCTGCGGAGGAGGCGCCATATGGGTTGGTGTCTGGGGTCCTTCCTCTTCCTCCCTTAGTCCTTCTGACGTCGATGGATGCGCCCAATCGCCCGTGTCGTCCTCATATATGGTGCGCATCGTCGTCTGAGAGTACGTGAGGGGCAATATTGTCGTCCCCGTCGGGGAAACGCAGTCTCCCACTGGTGTCTGCGTAAGTCTACGTTGTAAGCAGCTCGATCGAACATGGCCTTCCTGCCCACACCCGGAACAGGTACGCGGTTGACCGTCGTACATCATGATTGCACGACAGCCACCAATGTTCAAATAGGACGGCACATGTTTCTTCAGCTCCAGTTTAATTTGGCTCACACCATTGTAGACCTTATACGTCGAGAAAGTTTGTCACTTTTCTGCAAGGTGACTGATGACATTGCCATATGGTCGAAAGGCGTCCTTGACAACTTCCTCTGGGACCTCGAAGGGGAGCTCAGAAACCCACACAGTCCTTAGGCCCATGCCTGCATGATCCACCGTCACTGCACCGATATGCCCGTCAGAATGTTTGAATCTGATTGAGTTCGAGTATTTAGACACCACTGTCGCGCAGACCTCTGCACTGGTCATTGTAACATAAACCACGCTCGCCGGTATAGAAAAATGTATTACGACGACAGTCGCCGGATCTAAACGTAGATCATCGCGTTTGAACTGTTCTATTTCATAGGCTCGAGGAAGCGCGTGATCTGGTTGGAAAGTAATTTTGATCGTATCGTGGCGCCATGTGTGTTCCATAGTCGCACTGAACTTAGAACAAATACAACTTTGCGCAGCGAGAAGGTACACACAAGCAAGCGCTCACGGTCGCGCACGGCGGGAGACAGCGGACGTCCTCGCCCCACCGCAGCCGAAAGCAAACTTTTCTTTTTTCATAATTCCACACAAATTCTTCCTGTTTTCTCGATTGATCTGTGTTCCGTTTTTCAAGGCCTATCCACTGCGCCAACTTATAACTAAATCTGAGGGGGGTGCGATGGGGAGGTTCCTTCGTGAGTAACCATCAGCAACATGCCGGGGTAACTATTAGCAATATAGTTTTCATTGTGTGTAATCCGTGGGTTCTAATGCTTGTATCACTCTTACTTTGTATGCTCGCATACATAACAGCTTTAACATTTTCTGACATGTTCATTTTATGTTTACTCGTAGTTGGCCGGGTAGACGGCGAGCTGATTTCCGGGGACATCTTACCACAGTGGAAAGCGTCATTTTGGTACGATATGGCTACCATTTGTGACTCTGCAAATATCCAATTAGTAATCAGTTTCTTCCCACACTCGTTGGAGCAAATCTGGCATAGCTTGTGCAAAGGCGCCGTCGATTCGATTTTTCAGGTCGTCTGAATGGATTGGTAGGGGAGTAACGTACACATAGTCTTAAACGAAACCCCAGAGAAATAAATCCAGTGGTGTCAAGTCTGCAGAGGTAGCCATGCGACTGGGCTTCCACGGCCAATCGGCCGACCTGGAAGCGATTATCTAGGAAACATCGAATTTCATTGTGGAAGTGAGAAGGTGCACCGTCGTGCTGCTCGTACGAGGGGCGCCCACAATGTTCCAAACATTTCTGTAGTCATTTTTAGAAATGGCTCACAGCTCCTCTCTTTTTTTTCTTGACTTTTTCTATGTTGTCAAATCGGTGTCCTTTCATGCCCCCTTTCAAGTGTGGAATTAAGAAAAAGTCGCAGGAAGCCAGTTCAGGCGAGTAAGGTGCTTGGCGCAGCGGAACCATGTCATTTTTAGCCAAAAACTGTCTAAAAGATATGCCTGTGTGCGCACGTGCGTTGCGGTGGCAGAACCAGTCTCCCGTCTGCCAAAGATCGGGTCGTTTTCTACGAACACTGTAGCGCAATCTTTTTAAAACTTCAAAGAAAAGGTTTGATTGACGGTCTGACCGGGGGAACAAACTCTGAATGAACTAAAACCCCTTGGCCTCAAAAAAGCAAATCAGCATTGTTTTGATGTTTGATGTGACTTGACATTTTTTTGCACAGGGTGACGATGACGTCTTCCACTGCCTTGATTGTTGTTTTGTTTCTGGGTCGAAATCAAAGCACCATGATTCATCACTAGTGATGAATTTTGATAGAAAATTTGGATCAGTTTCAAGCTATTGTTTCAAAGCATGACATGTTTCAGCTCTACGTTACTTTTGATTGTCAGTCAGAACCCGAGGAACAAACTTGGCAGCAACCCTTTTCATTCCCAGATCTTCCACTGAAATTCGGTGAATCGAGCTCCAATATAATACACTAATCTTTGGCAGTTGGTCAGTTGTCTGTCATTAATCTGTGAGCACAAGGTATCGAATTTTTTCAGTATTTTCGCCGATTCGGGCAGTTGATTCACGTCCGGAACGTAGTTTGTCAGCAATCGACATGTCGCCATTTTTAAATCGAGCAAACCATTCGTACACTTGAGTTTCTCCCACAGCGTCATCTTGGTAAGCTGTATCCCACATTAAAACAATTTCAGCAGCATTTTTACTGAGTAGAAAACAAAATTTCACAGCTGCACTTTGTTCACTTAAAGTTGCCATCATAAAAAACTAAAGAACAACAAAACAGCGCTAGCAAAAGCAATCACTGCAGATGTACAGAACAAGCCAGGTTGACAACACAGGCTGCAATGAATTGGCAATGACATGCGGTATGCACGCCTGGCCGCAGAAATTCATACTACACATGCTCCGCCCACGGCAACATTGTTCTGCCTTAATTTTTTTTTTTTTTTTTACCCCCTCGTAAATCATCTCATCTCGGTCATCTTCATCGATCTGTGGAATTAAAAAGTTTTCAAGCATATCCAGTTACACAATACCACTGACAGTTTCTCCATTAAGAAGAAAGGACTGCACGCTTTCAACTTGCTAAGGGTACAAAATACTTTGTGGCTGCCACGAACGTGTTCCAGGATTGCATGTGGATTTTCGCTGCCCCGTATTTTGCAGGTGTGGATGTTAACTATGCCAAACATACGAAATGTTGACTCATCGCTTAAGATTATTATGTTCGTCTATCCGATGCAACATTTCCGCATGAATTCTCCACGAGCAATCGTATCTGCGTCACTAATTTGCTGTGCCACCGAAAAATCTGTATGGTTTCAAGTACGAACGTCTACGCAGTACTCGCTTAAGTCTTTTGTGGAAATCAGCCTCGTGAGACGCATGTCTTTCTGAGTTTTGTGGACAGCAGGCAACGCTCCGCCTAGCCTCTTCGACTAAATCATCAACAAGCCGGCGATCTTGTGATTTATGACGTCGCAGTGAACAGCCCGTCTCAACAGAGTTCTTGTGCCAAGAGCTAACTGTAAAACTGCGTGGAGGTTCTTTAGCGTATTCGGTGCGAAATTTACGCCGAACAGTTGTTGCAGAGTTAGTTTCATGAAACCAAAACACAGCGAGCGCGCTCCGCACCAGTGAAAGCAGCCATTTTAACTGTGCACTACGCAGGTGCTCCTAGTGGCGAAATGGGGTACTGATGCACCACGGTATCATAGCTCCTAGCTAGATTGGCGTTCTTACTCTAAAGCAATTGTTGCGTAACTGTAAGAGATCGGCGTGCGAAGTTTGGTTGACATTAGTCTTAATCTCAGAGCAGCACTAGCACCCTACTTACTCAATTATTTGTTGGGTGTTTTCCAGTATCTGTCCCGGGCAGTTTCTACCCTCTACAGCTCCATCTAGTACCTCATTCCTTAATACAGGTCTCGCCATTCTGTCCTCTCTTTTTGTCAGTGTCCTCAAATATCTTCCATTCTTCGCCGATTCTCCAGAGAGCTTCCTCACTCACTCCTTACCTTAACAGTTCACCTAATTTTGCAACATGCTTCTGCAGCATCATATCTTAAATGCTTCGATTCTCTTCTGCTCCGGTTTTCCCACAGCCCACGGTTCATTGCTGTTCAACAGTGACCTAAAAAAGTAGATTTCAGATTATTATTATTATTATTATTATTATTATTATTATTATTATTATTATTATTATTGAAACTAGTACTCATGTTTTGGCCAGAAATACCATATTTGCCTGGCCTAGTCTGTTTTTTCTTTTGTCCTCATTACTTCATGTGTTTTTTGCTTTGAAAGAAGTGGAGGTCCTGAACATTGCCTACTACTTCGTGGTCCCCAATTTTGTGTTTGGCTTGTCATTATTCTCATTTCTGCTACTCCTTATTGCATTTGTGTTTCTTTACTCTCTATCCATATTCTCTACTTATTAAACTGTTTATTCTATTCAGCAAGTCCTGTAATTCTTCTTCACTTTCATTAGGGCTACCGATGTAAGTCGCGAATCTTACCATTCATATTCCTTCGCCCTGAATTTTAATCCCACTCTTGAAACTCACTCTTATTTCCGTCATTGCTTCCTCGATGTTTCCTGCACGGTATTGTTATACCTGTTCAGCGTTGCCAAGCTAACGCTGTTTATATCTTTTGACCGCTTTGGGTTAATCATTTGAAGATAGCAAAGGCTTCTTCTGCTTTGAGCAGGTATGCTTCATCAAACCTTTAAACTTATGTTTTCTGTACATATGAAACTATATATTCAACAACACACTGTAGTGAAATGGTGATAAACTGTTCAGCTGTAGTATTTGATAATTCTTCTGTCATCTAAATATGCTCATTATAGTCAGAAATCGATCGTCTGACGAGAACTTTTTTTTTTTCGGTCACTGACTGGAAATAAAGAAAAAACCAAAACAGATAACGATTTACTACCGATGCAGAACAATAATGTGCAATGGAAAATGTTGAAATCGGCAAACTCAAATGTTATTGTTTGCCAAAAAGTACCTTGCGAGTAAAAGTACTTGAAACTGAAGTTCTTGATTCCATATTTTCTTCTCCTTAAAAATTTTGTCAACCTGTCAGTTGGGGTACTTGAAATATTAATTTACAGTTTTTTAATTATATAATAATGCAACACTAATCTTTAGCTTAACATTGCTTCATTCCTAAAATATGGCTTACTGACGTGTTGCAGGGCAAGTCTGAGGAAATTGTGGAGTTGCTGCGAGCCAGGCCACAAAGCCACAATATTAAAACACAGAATTACGCAAAAGAAATGTCTTTTTCTAAATACTTTCCGTAATTTACTTACTCGTACAGCCACACACTAAAAACAGTCGTGAAAAAGCGTAAGACAGTATAAGCCCAGATAATACATGTAGTACTTCTACATCAAGTCAATCAGTTGTTGCTTCTCTGCTGCGTTAAATGTCGCACCAGCTGTGAATAAAATATGTAGTATTATTTCTTTTACATGAAATTCACTGTATTATTTTATAATAATCTACATCTGTATATCTAAATGGTTACTGTGTAAATCTCACTTAAATTCCAGGCAGAGGGTTCATCGAACCACCTTCACAATAATTCTCTATTATTCCAGTCTCAAACAGCGTCGCGGAGAAAACGAACACTGTACTTTTCCGTGCGAGCTCTGATTTCCCTTAATTTATTATGATGGTCGTTTCTTCTGTGTAGGTCTGCGTCAACAAAATATTTTCGCATTCGGAGGAGAAAGTTGGTGATTGAAATTTCGTGAGAACACTCAGTCGCAACGAAAAACGCCTTTTTTTATTGATGTCCACTCCCAATCCTCTCTCTCTCTCTCTCTCTCTCTCTCTCTCTCTCTCTCTCTCTCTCTCTCTCCTCTCTCCCTCTCTCTCTCCTTCTCTCTCTTCCTCCCTCTCTCTCCCTCTCTCCCTCCCTCCCTCCCTCCCTCCCTCCCTCCCTCCCTCCCCCCTTTCCCGATAACACAAAACGTGCGAGAATACAAAACGTGCTGCTTTTCGTTGAACTGTCTCGATGTACTCCGTCTGGTGACGGTCCAAGACCGTGCAGCTGTACTCCAAAATAGACGGACAAGCGTAGTGTAGGCAGTCTCTTTAGTAGATATGTTGTATTTTGTAAGTGTTCTAGAACTAAAACGCAGTCTTTGATTTGCCTTACCCACAACTTTTTCTATGTGTTGTTCCAATCTAAGTTGTTCGTAACTGTAATTCCTAGGTATTTAGTTGAATTTACACACTTTAGATTTGATTGATTTACCGTGTAACCGAAGTTTAACGGATTCCTTTCAGCAATCATGTAGATGATCTCACACTTTCCCTCATTTAGGGTCAACTGCCAATTTTCGCACTATTCAGATATCTTTTCTAAATCGTTTTGCAGTTTGTTTTGATCTTCTGATGACTTCATTAGTCGATAAACGACAGCGTCATCGGCAAACAACCTAAGACGGCTGCTTAGATTGTCTCGTAAATCATATAGATAACAAATAGCAGAGGGCTTGCAACACTACCTCGGGGAACGCCAGAAATCTCTTCTGTTTTACTCGATTTCTTTCCGACAGTTGTTAGGAACTGTGACCTCTCTGGCAGGAAACCACAGATCCAACCATGTCACTGAGACGATATTCCATAAGCAAGCAGTTACACGACAAGCCGCTTGTCTGGTACAGTGTCAAAAGCCTTCCGGAAAATCTAGAAATACGGAATCAATTTGGAATCCCTTGTCAACAGCAGTCAACACTTCATGCGAATAAAGAGCTTGTTGTGTTTCACAAGAACGATGTTTCCTAAATCCATGTTGACTGTGTGTCAATAGACCGTTTTCTTCGAGGTAATTCATAATGTTCGAACACAATGTATGTTCCAAAATCCTACTGCATATCGACATTAATGATATGGCCTGTAATTAAGTGGATTACTCCGACTACCTTTCTTGAATATTGGCGTGACCTGTGCAACTTTCCAGTCTTTGGGTACGGATCTTTCGTCGAGCGAACGGTTATATATGATCGTTAAGTATGGAGCTAATGCATCAGCATAATCTGAAGGAACCTAATTGGTATACACTCTGGACCGGAAGACTTCTTTTTATTAAGTGATTTAAGTTGCTTCACCACTCCGAACACGCCTACTTCTAAGTTACTCATGGTGGTAGCTACTCTTGATTGGAATTCTGGGATATTTACTTCGTTTTCTTTGGTGAAAAAATTTCAGAAGGCGGGGCTTCGTAACTCTGCCTTAGCAGCACTGTCCTCGCTACTATTTCCGTCGCTATAGCACAGAAGACATCGATTGTGTCTTGTCACTACCGTACTTTACACAGACTAGAATTTCTTTGGATTTTGTGCCAGGTTTCGAGTCGAAGTTTCGTTGCGGAAACTATAATAAGCTTCTGTCATTGAAGTCCGCGCTATATTTCGAGTTTCTGTAAAAGACCGCCAATTTCGGAGATTGAGCGTTCGTTTAAATTTGGCATGTTTTTTCGTTGTTTCTGCAACAGTGTTCTGACCTGTTTTGTGTACCAAGGGGAATCAGCTGTGCCGTTCATTAATTTCTTTACTATAATTCTCTCAACTCCTGTCGGTACTAATTTTTTTTAAATTCAAGCCACATCTAGTCTACACTTACATTGTTAATTTGAAAGGAGCGGAGATTGTCTCTCAGGAAGGCAGCAAGTAAATTTTTATCTGCTAGTCCACGCCACACGGCCCCTGGTACCCGTATAGCCGCCTCCTACGTGTAGTTGACTCCTGACCAATTTAGCGGAATCCGAAACCCAAGCACCCCATGGCGCAAGTCGAGGAATCTGCAGCCTACACGGTCGCAAAATCGCCTGAGCCTCTGATTCAGACCCTCCACTCGGCTCTGTACCAGAGGTCCACAATCAGTCCAGTCGACTATGCTACAAATGGGGAGCTCTGCTTTCATTTCGCAAGTAAGACTGGCAGCCCTTACTGCTTCTGTTAGCCGCTCGAAATCAGAGAGAATCTCTTCCGATCCAGAGTGACATCGCAACGAAGTTTAATTAACCAGAATCTGCCGCACTTAATAAATAACCATGTAAAAAACATTCATTGGTGCATGTGAAGTCCGCCAGTTATGCAAAACACCGTTTTTCTCAGTACCCAAACTGGCGGACCTCACATTCAACCATTTTAACTGTAAACATGGCCAATACAAGGAGCTGCAAATCAAAATGATGTACAAAACATTCACGCTTAGCAGTCACAGTTTTTAGTCTTACAGTATCTTACATTAGAAATGGTGCTACCAGAACCTTAGTAAAATATAACTTTATATATATATATATAATATTTTCCGGTGTAAACAAAGACATCAGTCGTCAACATGGTGGATTCTGCACAATTTCTGTGCAAAATGCAAGTGGAAATAGTGTGTGTGTGTGTGTGTGTGTGTGTGTGTGTGTGTGTGTGTGTGTGTGTAGGTGGGTGTTTGTGTGTGTGTGTGTGTGTGCTACGATTATGAAGGCGGAAATCGGAATAACAAAATGGTTCAAATGGCTCTGAGCACTATGGGACTTAACTTCTGAGGTCATCAGTCCCCTAGAACTTAGAACTACTTAAACCTACCTAACCTAAGGACATCACACACATCCATGCCCGGGGCAGGATTCGAACCTGCGACCGTAGCTGTCGCGCGGTTCCAGACTGTAGAGCCTAGAACCGCTCGACCACTAAGGCCGGCCTCGGAATAACAACAAGCAGAGGAGAAAGTGAATACATCTAACCAGTAAAATATTGTAATACACTACCTATGAAGTATGACTAAATAGAACCATTAATTTGCGCGCAGGACAACTGCAACGCCCGAATTGCTGTTCTTTTCGCGATGTAAAACTGAAGGTTGTATGTGTGCTACTCCAAGTGAAGGTAGGTGAAAGTCCGAAACGCATAATGGCATGATTTAAAAAAATCATAAAAAAGCGTTGGTTGCTGCACTTCTTAAAATAATGTCATTCACAGCCACAGAGCTCAACAACCACTAAAAAGGATAAGCCACTGTTAAAAGCTGTTTAATCGAGTAGATAAGTTTTTGCGGAGTGGCACATTGCAGGCGCACCAGCAGAGGACGACGTCGCCGTGTAGTCACCGGCCTCCGACGTAATGCTGAACGAAAATTGGCGAGGAGTTTATTAACACTGTTGTGTTGTGACGGAAGCAAGACTGGCTCCGTCCTCCCGCCACATTTTATACTTTTTGTGCTTCTTGGCCCGGGTGGTTTCATCCCCCTCCGCATTTGACACCGCTGACCTTTGTACGCCGTCGGCACGGGCACAGCGATCGGTAGTGGGAGGACGGGATTGGCGCGTGCGAGCTCGGTGCCGAAGCGCGGGCGCGAGGGGGGGGGGGGCGGGGAGGGGGGGGAGCAGGGGGAGTTTGATGGGGCGGGCGGAAGGTGGGGCGGGAGAGCGGCTAGCACCTTTGTGCCCCGCTCCAGCCTCGGTGCGCCGGATCGATGCTCGGCGCGGTTGCCAGGCGGACCAGCCTGTCGCTCTGCCACGTTGGCAGCACTGCCCGGAGCGCGCCCGACGATGCGGGGGCGTCGGGGCGGAGGAGGAGACACACACCGACGATGGCGCGGGGCGGGGAGGGGGGAGGGGGCGGGTAGGAAGATGGGGGGAGGGGTTGTGCCAGCGGCGCGGCGCGGCTCGGTGCAGCTCGGCCAGAACAAAGGCTGGCAGTGGCGCGCCAGGATGGCCCACGGCCCGCAGCCACAGACGGCGCCGACGCTGCTGCTGCTGCTGCTGCGGCCGCCGCTGCTACAGCTGATCCTTCCAACAGGTACCGTGCCGGCTGGCCGCCAGCGCCTCGCGCCTCGCGCCGACGCCACCGCTCGCTTCCACTCCCGCTGTCTGCCTCTTACCGCCTTCCAAAGTCAGTCTCTCTCTCTCTCTCTCTCTCTCTCTCTCTCTCTCTTACCGCAACATTTCTTTGTTCCACGGCTCAAGGTTATTTGCGATTCACAAGGGTTTCCCTCAGTGCTCAGTTCCCATAGCTTCACCACTCACCGCTACCACTGAATTGCGTGCTCTGTACCGCCACTGCCGGCTAGCCTACATCTAAGCTCTGAAGGTCACAATTACGTGTTAGGCACAGTGTACGTTTTATTGTACCATATTTTACAGTTTCCTCTCGTTCCTTCCACGAGTCCGAGATTGGGGAGCAAGAATTACTGTAATCGTGGTTACGAGCAGGCTATCACTGGTCTGAACTTCATCTTCGCAGTCTCTACGGGAATAATGCTTAGGAAACTGGAATACATTCGTAGTTTCCGTCCAGAAAACCAATTCTTTGTTTTGAAAAACAAGTTTCGCGAAATATATTTTTCATGTGAGCAATCTTCCGTTACAGTATGTCGCTAAGTATACAAACTTGCGTCAGTTCGAGCTGCTCTTCTTTATACATACTCGGTGAACACTCCTCTTAGCGTATTACACGGATCCCACTTACTTGAACAGTATTCCAGTACAGGCTGTGCCATTATTTGCTGATCTCTTCCGATGTATTCTAAAACTGAGCCAAATCCTTCTACTTACGTCACATCTATCTGAGCCTAAGTATTTGTACCATTTTATTTTCTTGCTCTGTGGTACAGCAAGATGTGGTTATATGGTCTGACTAAAAGACTAACGAGACTTGTTTAAATTAATTAGACGTTGCTACGCGTTTTTTTGCGATTCGTGGAGTAAACAGTTTTGCATCTCCTTTTGCATTCAGAACTAATTGCCGATTTTTGCACCACGCGGATACTTTCTCAAAGCCTTATTGGACACTACTACCGTCTTGGTTTTGGTTGACCAACTCCCACTAAAGCAACGCTGTTACATATTTAGAATTTGTGTGTAATTTCAATATACTTTTATCTTAGAGGGTAGTCGCCCCCCCTCCCCCCTTTACATTATTGTCTGAAGGTATGGCGTCGGTGTAAACTCAAACGACGTTGCGTTCGTGAGAGTTACACTGATGGACCGTTCTCCAAGATATTTCTCCTGAAGATGGAATTAAGACTACGAAACAATTCATAGTTAAAAGATTCATGGCACATCACGGAGAAATTTGTTCCCTCAATAGCTAAACGTAACCACAGTTACGGGTTTTATGAGTGATTGTACGTAAGATACTAGAGATACGTTTGATATAAACGTGGCTGCTTCGATTTCCTGTACGCTCTGCGACAGCATTCATGTCATTTATGATTCGTAACTGGGAATTGGGATAATGTAATTAACTCCACCGCTAAAGTTTCTCATCGAAAAAACTTTATACATGAGGGAAACAAGAACAGATGTAAGTAGAAAAACGTGTACGTCGCCCATTCGTGACATCTAGTAGCATCAGCAGATACTGTAGCGACCAACAGGTTACACCCAGCAGCAACAACTGGCCGTCTACCTGTTACAAATTTCAAAAATTGCTGAGTGGCTGATTCCACCAGCAGCAACACGCCGCTCAGGCTACTCAGATTACTTGACGCATTGCTGGCAGAGTTTGGAAGCGAATACTGTACGAAAAGCTGACCGCTAGGTGATGGCCAGGAAGTAGATGTTGGTCTCTCTACTCTTATCTGCGACCCAGAGCGATTTCCAAAGACTAGCTTCTAGTCCGGATTATTTTTTCACTTATTTCCAGAGAGATGAGTATCGTACCATAAAAAGATAGAACATTATTTGCAGTTCTTGTGAAGCACTTCACGGTAAGGTGATTCCACGGGAGCTGCTGCAGTTCCTCCTGCGTCAAAAATTAAACCTCGCAAAAGTATACAGAACTTCAATTTCAGTTTGTAATCGAAACCATAGTAAGTCTTCACTATAGCAACTGAAAAATGAGTTGTAATGTCGTCAGCGTCTTCGCAAGTGTGGCAGTCTGGTGGAAAGATACTGTAACCTAAATGCACCTTTTGAATTTTTGCCAGTCATACGGAGCACAGTGTTATCATGAATCGTTAGCATAACTGTATCACCGTCTGAATCGCTTGCCATTCCATTACTTGTGTGTGCTGTTTTCAGAAATTTAGATCCCTCACGGAATCGTTTTTCCTTTTCTTGCTGTTTCGTTACAATTACCCGCTGGTACTGCAAACGCAAGAAACGATTATGCATTGCCTTAGATTCTGTGGTTGCTTACGTAAGAACATAGTATATTCAAAATCTGCAAACAGTATTTGGAATGTTTCACACGAGACTTTCAGACAACAGAAATTCTTAGGAATTTTAGGAGGAGAACTAGTGGAATTTAGCAGAGACAGTTATTGTAAGCTTTTTCTTCGTTTTTTTAATAGTTTTTGCTGGTCTTGTAACATTCCGTTTGTGTCGTAGGAGCTTGTTTCTCCCCCATGAGCCCTTTACCACAGGTTTCAGATTTCCCAATAAATCAGGTCACTTTCTCACTGCTTCCCACGCCTCCCATAATTTTGGGTTGGTTGGTGTCATGTGGACGAAACAGACTTAGATATGTAACCTGCGGATCACTGTAACGTGCTGGCAAAGTGTACTTTCTTTTAAACTGTACCATGCATTGCCCGTTATTTCCGCTCCATTCCTGGATACAGCTTGGGAAGAATTGCTCACAGGTCTCTGTGCGAGCTTTTGGCAGAACTTCGTTCAGTATAAATAAGGGCAAGTTATGTCGTCACTGGACATTCATGGATTTCTCACCAAATGGCCGTTTTTAAAACGGGCTAAATAAATTTTCACTAAGCAATTGGTATCTTTTTCCTACCACTACATATTCTTCAGCAATCCTGCGATGTTTCACAAACAGTGAAATAGATCTCCTACCGTCGTATGTACACAGTTGATTTTAACTACTGGTCAAACTCCTTTTGGACTAATTAACATAAAAATTTCGTTCTTACGGCAGATATTTGTTGAACCGTTGTACACACATATTTCAGCAGTTTACATTCTGTTGCAAGCGGGTAGCTTTACTTTCGCCACGGCCTCTCTCCTACCTTCCAGACTTAGAGTAACAGATCATCTCTCCTGCATACCAAGCGGGAGTAACACTTCCATAACAAAGATGTTGTGATGAAAATGGCTTAGCAGCAGCAGTGTAAAGCTTTGAGGGCGACCGCCATTTTTTCACAACCACCTTTCTTCCAGAAGTGCTTGTCCCACTTGTTATGCAGGAGGTCTGTCAAGTTTGGAAGGTAGGAGAGGGGCTCTGGCGAAAGTAAAGCTTCCCGCTTGGGTCCTGACTGGATAGCTCGGTCGGTAAGAGCATTAACGGCGAAACACAAGGTTCTGGTTTCGAGTTGTGCGCCGGCACACACTTATAATCTGCGATCAAGTTTCAGAGCAGTAGTTCTTCACCCGTTTCCATATTTCTCTTGCAGTGTAAATACGACTCCAAAAGCAGCCTGTGACCACCGAAATACAGTGCCACAGCTCGCCCACAAAAGTCGTATATACAAACCGTCTAGTTCTTATTAATTTCAATAAACGCACCTAATGATGAAGCTGTAATTACACGAAATGCTCAATAATTGTTATTGGTTACAGTTGGTTGTATTTCCGACTGAATCTTTTTCGATTTTGCTGCACTGACGAACGTTGCCAAAAACACGAACCTGAACCGGAAATAGCAAACCGATGGAGCTAGCGCACTGGATTCGCACCCGACAGGATGGCGGTTCATCTGCGACGGGCCACAGACATTTAGGCTTTCCGTGGTTTCCCTAAATCGCTTAAGGAAAATTCCAGGATGGGCCCTCTGAAAAGGATATGGCCAGTCCCCTGCTGATCTTTCTCCAGTCCGAGCTTCTATTGCGTCGCTAGTCATGGCTGTCGAAGCGATGCTGAATCCTAATTTTACTTCTTCGCTGTAGGATGCGCAAGTGCTTATCTATATATATTTACTCCGCAAGTCATTATGTAGAGCGCGGGATATTGTAGATTTTCTGTCCAGTGCGCTTCGCATATTGCGTGACAGGACATTGGGGGGGGGGGGGGGGGGGGATGGGAGTGAGAGGAGGGAGAGACTACCGCCCATGTCCCTAAGCAGTCGCACGTATCTTTTTCTCGTGATCGTTACGCGAGTACGATAATGACAGCATAACTGTCGCACAGTGTTGTTCGAATACATGTTTTCCAAATTTACTCAAGAGCATACCGTGAAAACCACGTCGTCTTTATTCAAAGGTCCCCATTTAAGTTTCCCAAGCATTTCTGTTACACTCTTCACCAACGTGGCCCTGAATTCGTCCGACGTCTGTTGCCATGCCTACCTGATAATGAGTCCAACCGCTGGAGCACTAGAATAGGTCGCCCTAGCGTCTTGCGTGCTCTTTCCTTGACTGCTGCACGCCGTCTTTCCAATAATCATCCCAACAAATGTAGGTGTCCCGCAGTCTTCTCTAACACTGATTTTACGTCATCCCCGTCTTTCATATTGCTTCTTAGTGTTACTTCCACGCAGGATGTTCATCAGTGTTCAGCGGGCTAATGTGCTGCAGTCATGGACTGTGCGGCTGGTCCCGGCGGAGGTTCGAGTCCTCCCTCGGGCATGGGTGTGTGTGTTTTTCCTTAGGATAATTTAGGTTAAGTAGTGTGTAAGCTTATGGACTGATGACCTTAGCAGTCCCATAAGATTTCACACACATTTGAACTTTTTTTTTCATCAGTATTCTTGTAATCGAATACATCTACGTCTACGTGACTGGTCTGAAATTCACACTGAAGTGCCTAGTAGAGGGTTCATCGAACAACTTTCACCTCATCTACCGGTCCACTGTCAAGGAAAAGGAACACTAAAATATTTCCGTACGGCTCTGATTTTTCATATTTCGTTATAATCATTATTTCTCCCTATATGTATGTGGGCGTAGACAGAATATTTTCGCATTCGGAGGAGGAAGTTGGTGCTCGACAGTTTGTGAAAAGTTCTCGCCGCAACGAAAAACGCCCGTCTTTTAATAATTGTCACCCCAAATTCGCATTTCATATCCGTGGTACTCTCTCCCCAATTTCTCAGTAGCACAAAACGAGCTGCCCTTCTTTGGATTTTAACGATGTCTTCTGTCAGTTATATCTGGTAGGGATCCCATGCCGCACAGCGGTAGTGTGAAGACGGACGAGCGTATTGTAGACAGTCTCTTCAGTAGACCTGTTGCATCTTCTGCCAATAAAGCCACTCTCTGGTTCGCCTTCCGCGCAACATTATCTAAAAGATCGTTTCAGTTTAAGGTGTTCGTAATTGCGGTGCTTAGGATTCAGCTGAAATAACAATCTTTAGATTCGTGCGATTTATCGTGTAATCGAAATTTATCGACTTCCTGTTAGTACTTATGTGGGTATCTCGCACATATCATTATTTAGGGTCAACGGTCACTTTTCGCACCATACAGATATCTTGTCTTCACCATATTGCAACTGGTTTTATCTTCTGATGGCTTAACAGACGGTTAATGGCAGCATCCTCTCCAAACAATCTAAGAGCGCTGCTAAGATTGTCTCCTAAATCGTTTGTATAGATTAGGAACGGCATAGCGCCTATAACACATTCTTGGGCTACGTCAAATATCACTTCTGTTTTACTCGATGACTTTCCGTCAGTTACTACGAAATGTGAACTTCCTCAAAAGGAGATAACGAATCCAGTCGCATAACAGAGACGATACACCATAGGCAACCAGTTTGATTGTAAGTCGCTTGTGAGGAACGATGTCGAAAGCCTACTGAAAATTTAGAAATACGGAATGAGTTTGAGGACCACTGTCGACAAACTCATTACCTCACGAGAATAAAAGAGCTGGTTACGTTTCATACGATAAGTATTATCTCAATCCGTGGTGTGTGTCAAAAGGTAGTTTTCATCGAGGTAATTCATAATCTTCAGACACAGTATATGTTCCAAAATCGTACTGCAAATCGACGTCAGCGCTGTGGATGTGTAACTCAGCGTATTACTCCTACTTCCTTTCTTGTGTGTTGGTGTGAGCTGTGCAACTTTCCAGTCATCAGGTGCAGGTCTATCGTCGACGACTGGTAAGTATGGAGCCTTTATGTCAACGTACTCTGAAAGGAATTAGTTGGTAAGCAGTCTGGACCGGAAGTCTTGCTTTATTACGTGATTAGAGTTGCTTCGCTACTCCGAGGATATCTACTTCTAATCTATTCTTGATTCGAATTTTGAAATATTTACTTCATATTCTTTGGCGAAGAAATTTCGGAAATCTGTATATAGTAACTTGGCTTTCGTGTTAGAATCGTTGGTAGCATTACCATTGGGTCACTTTTATTACAGGAATTATCTCATATTTAACTCGATTTAAGGGAATCTGCCATTCTGTGCACCAAATGCACATGTTGTCAATATCTTTGTGCAATTCCACACAATCGTCCGACGATACTCTCCTGAACATAATCGTTAGCGATTTGAGTTGTAGTGCTGTTGATCTGATAAACTATGTATACGTATCATGTGTTGAAAACAGACTTTCTGTACGCTTCCTTATGCCACACCAGATGTTACTGTCGACTCTGTGGAAAACTCGCCGTCCAGTAAAACGTACTGGGCTCTGGTAGTGAAATATTGATCTAGCCCATCATTCCGAATGATCGTATCACGATTAGAAGTCGATTTGAATTTACGCGGGTGATTAGAGTACAGGGTTTGGCACATACTACAAGCAGAGCTAACATAAATGAATCAATCGTTGTCATAGTTCGTATTTCCCAAAGTAATACATGTACAGATACGATTTATATAGGTAGAAAACCTAATTTGCAGTGTGGCCGGCAATTGGCGTTATGAGCGCATTGACTTGACAAAGCAGAAAGATTGCTTTTATGTGTTCAAATACGCAAGATTTTTATCTGCTGCAAGAGTGGAGCGTGCATTCAGAAGGAATTGTGGAAAAGAACTGCCATGTAAAGTGAACATATAGATGAAGCCATGGAAAGCGGGAGGGAACATTTCGCACGCCGTCCAAAAAAATCATGAGCGGTCTGCACAAACCACAGACTTTGAATATCGCAGCAAATTCTGTGGAGTATCCTGCGACGGCTCTTACATCTCAAACCGAACCGTCTGTAGTTCGTGCATCAATTACAACCGGAAGATTACGGCCATCGCCTTCACTTTTGCGTCACAACGCGGGAAGCGCTTGAGGGTGAACATTACGTCTCCCAAGCTGATATTCTTCGACGAAGCAACCTTCCATTTATGTGGAAAGGTTAATCGCCACAATGCGAGAGCATATAGCATTGAACATGGTGATGAAATTATGGCGCAGGTCAATGTCACTGACGAAGCTGTATGGTTAATGTTTCCTGTGCAATTTCACAGACGAAGCTGTATGGTCCATGTTTTTACCTGAGAAGACTGTGACGGGTACCTCTTACCTTGATATGTTGCAATTGTAGTGGTTTCCACAACTTACGGCTGCTTACGAAAATTTCGTCTTCCTGTAAGACCGCTCGCTGGAGCTTCTATGCTCTTCGCTAAGTAAATGACGAACATCTGCATCGCTGAACTGGGCGTTGTGATGAAGACGATGTTGCTCTCTTTCCCCCGGTAGCTTAAACCTAACCTAACGCCTTGTGAACTTTTCCTTTTGGGATACATTAAGGACTGTGTTTACGTAAAAGCACTGCCAGGAACACGGGAGCGGTTCGGAGAACGCATCAGTGCTGCTGTGATGACCACTGACACGATGTTGCAACAAGGTATAGGACGAACTTGACAGTCTTGGCCGTGTGTCACGTGACCAGAGCGACACTCTACATGATTTGTCGAGTGCAAAATGGAAACTTTGCGAGTTTACGGTTCTATTCGTGTATCAATCATATTGTACCTGTAACAGTTCAGAAAATATACATGTCTGGAAACGAACGAATCATTTATAGTATTATACAGTACAAAGCACTATGAGGTGCATGACAGAGAGTTCTTAGCGCAGTCCAAATGTTGGCCTTTCTTTCCGTTCCAATGCATTGTGGAGCTCGTCGGGGTTGGGTTGTTTGGGGGAAGAGACCAAACAGCGAGGTCATCGGTCTCATCAGATTTGGGAAGGAAGTCGGCCGTGCCCTTTCAAAGGAACCATCCCGGCATTTGCCTGGAGCGATTTAGGGAAATCACAGAAAACCTAAATCAGGATGGCCGGAAGCGGGATTGAACCGTCGTCCTCCCGAACGCGAGTCCAGTCTGCTAACCACTGCGCCACCTCGTTCGGTTATGGAGCTCGTATAGAAAGATTAATTGCCTCTGTGTGTGGCGTAATTGATCTCATCTTCGAGGTCTCTTCGTGACCGAAAAGCAGGAGGTTGAAGAGTATCTCTAGATAGTGCTATAACCGCTACAGCGGCTTCTAGTTTTCCCGCTAGATTCGCAGGCGACGGCGCCGTCAGATCCGACACAGGTTTCGTGTCTCTCGCGCACAGCGCTTTGGCAGCGACGTTTGTTTGGCGTCTGGCTTGCCGACCGCGCCCCTGTGGCTCTCTGTATACAGCCGTCGCCGCGCGCGACCTGCTGAGCTAAAACCATCTGCCGGCGGAGCTTCGCCAGCCGAAGCGCATTCGTACGTCTTCGGCGCGCTTTAACAGTGCGGCCGGCCCGGCCCGACGCGACGCGTAAACTTCCGGCGGCTCAGCTCGGCTCTTCGTCAGGCCAGGCGAACAACGTTGCATATTCATCCGGCGCGGAGCCCTCGATAAGCCTCGAGACAATGGCCTTTCCTTCAGACTTGTAGTATGCACGGACGTCGACAGGATTTCCACCCGTTTTGTGATTGAATTTCGCACGGCGGGGAGCCGCTCTAAATTTCTGTTGCTAGAAAGCACACAGCACGCCGTTCCGCTTGCTCTAGATTTCGCGGTGCCAGTTGCGATCCTATCTGCCAGGCCGTTAGGCATTCGTTTTTATGTAGACAGATAACGCTGTGCAGTGCTCTCACGCGGCACTTTCCTACGTCAGCAGAGATCGTGGCGCGTGCCAGGATATGTACCTTGCGGCCGACGCGCAGATCGTAAAAAACAAGAGTATCACTTTCCTCTAATTTCAAGAGCGTACTCAGAATCGGAGAGTTAGCGGTGAGGGAGTGGAGGGAGGGGGGGGGGGGGGTGCAACGCACATTAGTTTCGCGGTGACTGATTTATGATATAGTTTTTGAGATTTCAACTGAAAGGGTTCTTCGTGCACCTGCTACTTGTCGTTATCCATTACATACTCCACCTATCTTCAGAAGCGTACCGAACTGATATGTCTGTGTTGCGGGCGGAATGCGTGTTCAGTTTGTGAACATAATTATTTTCTAGACCCCTTATCTGAAAGGTGAAGGTGTAAGGAATACAAAGAGTGGTCCGAAGCAGCTTGAAAAGCTGGTAAAGACGTTGCAGGGTACGTTCTGCTGAGAATTAACTGCTAAGCAAAAAAGTTCCATACGCTGCGCGGTCTCCGAATTAATTAGCATTCGCCGGCTGCTGTGGCGGAGCGGTTCTAGGCGCTTCAGTCCGGAACCGCGCGACTGCTCCGGTCGCAGGTTCGAATCGTGCCTCTGGCATGGATGTGTGTGATATCCTTAGGTTAGTTAAGTTTAAGTAGTTCTAAGTTCTAGGGTACTGACGACCTCAGAAGTTAAGTTCCATAGTGCTCAGGGCCATTTGAACTATTTTTGAAAAAGCCTTCAAGTTAGCCAGTCGGGCCGTCGCACGCTAAAATTCAAGCGGCCCAGCAGATAACAATTGTCAGTTATTCTCATAGCGCACGAGACTGTTTAGCCTTTGGATCGGATTCGATCCTTACTACTGCCCCATATCCAGTTTTTGTATTTGTCTCTTGTTCAATTTCAGGAAACCAAACGAACAACACGTTTGGCACACCCTCTCTGGCGGGCCGCTTGAATGAGCAACAAACTTGAAAGGTAGAAAGAATATATAGAGGTTCTATGTTAGGGGAACAAATTTGAGGACAATATTATAAAAATGGAAGAGGAAATAAGTGAAGATGAGATGGGACATTTGATACTGCGAGAAGACTTTGATAGAGCACTCAAAGACCTAAGTGTGAGAAAGCACCGGAAGTAGACAAGATTCTCTCAGAATTATTGAGGTCCCTAGGAGAGCCAAGTAACAACAAAATTATTTCACCTGGTGAGCAAGATGTAGGAAACAGGCGTAATACCTTCAAACTTCAGTAAAAATTTAATAATATCATTCCAAAGAAGGTAGAAGTGTCTATCAGTCAGTTTGGTAACTCATGATTGTAAGCTATTGTCAACAAGTATTTCCAGAAGGATGTTGAGGAACATCAGTTTGGGTTTTGGAAATGTAGGAACGTCAAATACCAATTTAAGTGTTAGAAAATCTTTTTCTAAAGGTATTTGTCTATAGTGTAGACTTGTTTAGAGGTAACGTGGAAGATAGACAGTTAAGACAAGAAGCAGAGTGGAAGAATGCTGAGGATGGGTTGACGGCTAACAAATGACGAAACACTGAATCGACTTTGAGAAAAAAGAAATTTATTACACAACTTGAATTTAAAAAAATCATAGGCATCAAGTAACTGTCAGTTTGCTAATGGAGGGGTTGGGGTAAACAGGTAGGGGAGAGACCACAACTTGAATACAGTAAGCACGCCCAAATAGATGTAGGTTGCGGAATCTGCGCAGAGTAGACGAGGCTTGCACGGGATAGACTCGTACGCATCAAACCACGGTTCAGGCTGAAGACCAAAGAAGCAGCAGCAATAACCTCGACAGTGCCCCTTCGCCCCCAGCCTGCACCACCGCCGCCACCACTGCCCTTATGCTGGGTACAATACGATAGCAAACGGCAAGATGATGCTTCATATTTCCACGAACCTGTGTTTGGTTATCCCAAGCTTGGAATTCCGTATTTTTGTTAATTTGGAACCACGTCCTAGTCATGTGAAGGCTTCGAGGGCAAGAAACAATGCGGAGTCCTGCATTCCTTTGGGCGAGGAGCTGGTTCAGCCCATCATAAAGGTATCGACTGTCGTTTGCTTGGCCATGATGTTCCATTACGAAGTTTAGTGTTTTTTCAGTGTCGTTTTGGATGAGTGAAGAATGAAAGGAAGGGGGTGCAACCCAGTTCCGGTACATTAACTATCCGCATAAAATAACGCCCAGTAAGCAACCGAAATTAAATTTTCCAACTAACGGACGGGTCGCCACCAACAGGCTCAATGACTCCACCCCATTTGAGACTGCGGGTAGATTACGGTTTAATAACAAAATGGTTCAAATGGGTCTGAGCACTATGCGACTTAACTTCTGAGGTCACCAGTCGCCTAGAACTTAGAACTAATTAAACCTAACTAATCTACGGACACCACACACATCCATGCCCGAGGCAGGATTCAAACCTGCGACCGTAGCGGTCACGCGGTTCCAGACTGTAGCGCCTAGAACCGCACGGCCACACCGACCGGCGATTCATAGCAAATTCCTCGCCTATGGTTTGAAGTTCAGGAATAGTGCGGCCCAAAATTTCGTCCCATGGTGGCCAAACTGGACTGATGAAATTTTCTTCCCTTTCAAAGTTTCGAACCAAAAATCCCTAACTCCCATTAGCGTGTGGTAATGACCTGGACTGCGAAGCAGGAAGCTAAACTCGCTGTGATAAAAATTATATTTGTTTAAGAAATAGCATCTCGTTTAATAATGGAACCTCACGGGTACCAAGGTAGTTTAGTAATGCAAACAAAAGTTTAGCAATGCGTTTCTGGTCTCACTGAAAGAATTAAACATTTTGACGAAAATAAGACTTTGATTTGGAGCAACTATCCTACCCACTGACAACAGGCGCTTTCTCTATTCTGTATTGCACCATTCCTGTATGTTAGTGGGCAGCCATGTGGACGAAGGTGGGTGTTAACGAAGTGTTCGCTATGTGACCGCGAATTGCACACATTTCTTTCTTTTTTGTGGTTTACTTGTTTGTGGGCTGTGCTTCCTTGAGGGTGCACTGAGAAACCAGCTCAGCATTTGAAATGATGGGAGAAATCGACTTAAAAGCAGAACATGGTGCCCTGTATGACGCCAGTGGCCGTTGCCCACTGCGCAACTTCCTCGGTTGCATAATTCAAACGCTCCTGCTATTTCATTCTCTGTCTCTCTCTCATATATATATATATATATATATATATATATATATATATATATATATATATATATATATATATATAAGAAACTGTTCACTTATAAAATTTCCTTCTTCACGATTAACAAGTGTTAGTTATAAATAATATGTTCCGCCAGTTTCTTTATTATACTTTACATGTGAGAGAAACAAAAGTTACCTTCTAATCTCATAGTACATCAATGGCTGTAGTTGACTATCAGAAGACATCTGCCCATTGCTGACAATACTGCGGCAGAGCATCCCCTTTTGGGATAAGTGTACACATGCTGCCTCGAGGAACCCACTACTGACCTTATGAATGTACACTCGGAATATCGTGCTGTGACATGATAGAAATTTGCTGCTTTGCAGATATAGATTTGGTTTTCAGCTTCTTTGAGCAATCTAAGACCGGCAAAAACATCTTTTCGCGGGCCTTTTTGCCCCCATCGCTCTATATGACTTTTTCTTGTTCCCAAAATTAAAATCAGTGTAGAAAGAATGTTCGATACCATTGACGACATTACGGGGTATTTGCCATGGTCAGTGAAAGCATTCTAAAAGAAGCTTTCCTGGGGTGCTCGGCGAAGTGGAAACACCGCCGGGTCACGTGTGCAAATAGAGGAGACGCGAACGTTGGGGAAGGAAAGGACTAAACATCTTTAAGTTTTATAATCAATATATTATTAAAAATAAATTGCGAACAGACTTCCCATCTCTTACCTGTGGATTACGTAGCGAGTGGTTGTACAGAGTAGTGTTTACGAATGTGCATATGAAGAAAATAGTGTTATCTAAACCCTGCGCTTATTCGTCACGTATGGCGCCGAAGAGCCTATTGGCTCCAACGTCGGTAATGGACGGATAAATGACGTCCTTTGCACCTCCTCCACCCGCTCCCTCCACCGCACATTTTGCGTGACACTGTGGAGAGGTTTGATGTTTACGTAGAACATTGGCGCACAGACTGGAGATGAAGAACTACACGTCACTACGTGTTACATTCAAAAACTATCATCATCTTCCATCAGATGGATTTGAACCAGTTATGTCTAGTTCGAGAGCCGTCTCACTACCGAATTTGCTCACTCTGTCTGCCATGACAAACTCAGTCAGGTTATTTGAAGTGAATGTGTATAGCCAGCTAGCCAACCGAAAGATGGATCCCGTGAAATTCAAGTGGTTGTGTTTGTTTCCAATAATTTAAATTTCAGGTAATGTGCACGATTATACATTCTTATATGTTACTAATGCACTACGTTATTTCCCGTTGCGATAGTATTATGTGTTATGAGGGTGCCGGCCTGTGTGGCCGAGCGGTTCTAGGCGCTTCAGTCTGGAACCGCATGTAGCGCCTAGAACCGCTCGGCCACCACGGCCGGCAGATGTTAAGTCCCATAGTGCTCAGAGCCATTATTATTACGAGGGCGATGAGTTTCAAAAACACGGCGCGGCAGCCGATATAATAATTGGAACTCCACAGCACAGTTCTGTAGCCACAAACGCACTTCAGTGTGGCGATCGCGGATCAAAGATAGCAGCTACACACTGCGAATCCTGGATTAAATTTCGAACCTATGAACAGCATTTCATGGTGATACGCGCGTCAAACGAGGTCGATTAGTCTACGATCCTATCGGAGCTACCCGATAAAAAGTCAGCTATGCGTCGGCTGTTGCTTTCATCATAGATCAACAACAAGAGCGACAACGAATAGAAATACTATACTCTGTTCGTCATAAGATTAACCTGCTGTAAGCAAACACAAACGCGGTGATTGATCAGAAGCTGTTGCACACGTACACTGGTGGTGTTACGCCCTTGGAGGTACTCCTACTTATGTATTTCTAAGTTCCGTTAAATAAAATTTTAAGATATTTGAATGTATTCACAGCTATCAACGTTTTCCTTAATCAAGCTTTAGCTACATAGTTTCCATTTCGAAAATCGTGTACAGTCACGGTCTCTGTACTGTTGTGCTCTGATTGTCGCGCTGTAATGCGCAGTATGAAAATGGCTGAGGCCGATTCCAGCTACGTACTGAAACACGCATGTGGAACACAGTTAAAAAGTGCCGAGAAATAGGTTGCTCTTAATATTTTTCATGTATTCACAGGAAGAAATCGGCTTTGCAGTTTTTCGAGTGGCTCAAGTCTCACCTCCTTCATCATTTTTTTTCGTTCAATTTTAAATACATACACTTCGTAATCGTAAAACTGATCACCATTTCTTATGAATAACGCACGTCTTCTTGTTCCTAATTACATATTGCACGCGAAATTTGTGTTTTCATTTCACATATAAATTCTTAATTATCGGTATTTTATGAAAGATTGTTAATATAGGTTCCTTAAATTAAAAAAAAACACATAAATTAATTTGTAGGACAAAAATGAAAAACCCATCACTCTTTATATGGACTATGCCCATTGTTTTATATCACAGATGTAGTCTCACACGAACCAGAGAGATAAGTGTCATAGAAACATGAAAACAATCGTTGTCACAGCATCGAGCCCACCGTACAAAAGCATTTACATTTGCCATGCACCATTACAGTATGAACCCAACAGAAGTGATCTGGAGCCAAGTAAGGGTATCTACCGCGAAATAACAAGCCCGTTAAGATACCAGTAGCACTGGAACTAACTTACGCACGCAGCTTCTTCACATGTCACTGCCGAACGCTGGCGGCATATAGAACGGCACATAATAAAAGAGGAGGAGAAAACGCGGCACTTGGATGGCTTCATGGATTCTGTTGTTGATCGATTTGTTATCAAAGTAACAGATGACAATTCCACAACTGAAAAATGTATTTCTCGGTTTCGGATAAGGAGGGGGCTAAGAGATTACTAGACGACTGATTGTAATTAGTACCTTCAGTGGCTTCAGCATTCCGCAATAGCGTGAAATGCCTGCAGTATGCTTTTGCATTACACACAGCTCCCTCAGATAAATTACCCTGTGTTTGTCAGGAATTTTCATTACTCTCGTTTGTAACTAGAATACTACTTTAGGTGAGAACGAGCATTTTATGCTTTCCGTCTAATCACGTAAGAAACGTGTGGTAGTGTTGGAGTTTTTTCCAAATATAATTTCATTCACTTTAAAAATTACATGGGCTTCGAAGCTACATAGTTTCTTTGCTCTACTCTTTAGAGTCTGAATTTCAGCTGGTCACATCATTTCAGTTTAGTTGGACCAGCTGGCTCGCCAGTGATGTCCAAGTTAAATGCCCCGGTAAAGCTGTTATCCCGCATTATCGCTTAGTATGTGTGCATGTAACACAGCATCGTACTTGACTGTACTGGAAACAGCTTGGCTCCCGCTCCACGTGGAACGAATTCCAGTGAGCCTCAAGCAAATGCGGTAATGGTGTAAATTTACATCAGATTTTTTAAAAAATGAACACATTGTAATGTTAAAACAGATCACGGTACTATATTGCATATGCATTCGACACAGACTCCCCCGGCCGGTGTAGCCGAGCGGTTCTAGGCGCTTCAGCCTGGAACCGCGCGACCGCTCTGGTCGCAGGTTCGAATCCTGCCTCGGGCATGGATGTGTGTGGTGTCCTTAGGTTAGTTAGGTTTAAGTAGTTCTAAGTTCTAGGGGACTGATGACCTCAGATGTTAAGTCCCATAGTGCTCAGAGCCACATGAACCATTTTTTTGACACAGACGCCGTCGCTATGCCATCCTGAGCGGTCCATTAGGCATGTTTTTGAGCCCATCTGTACCGCACTGCATGGTGTCGTGGTTGCAAAGGTGGACCTCGCCGTGGACGTCGAGAAAGAAGCTGCACATCATGCAGCCTATTACGCACAGTTTGAGTCGTAACACGACGCCCTGTGCCTGCACGAAAAGCATTTTGCAACATGGTGGCGTTGACGGTGTTCCCAAGAAGCCTCATTGTGAATCTCCATTTGGCCGGTTGGTCGAATCGTGCAGTTATCCAGATTTGTGGGGACTCAGACGTAAAAGCGGTCAGACGTTGGACCACATGGGAATTCGAGGGCTCGCATACCAGTCATCAACTACCATCGCCGTATTGTGCGCCAAGTACTTCTGCGCCTGCTTTCCGAGAACAAGAATTGGACTCTCTGCAATATTCTATGTCACCCAACACCACTGGTCGGAGGCTAGCATCAGCCGGACCAGGGACTAGACATCCTACACCTAGATTGCTGTTAACATCACAAGACAAACGCCTTCAACTGCAGTGGTACTGTGACGAAGCACGGGCTGCTGACGAATGATGACATACTGTGGTCAGAGACGAATTGCGGTTGTCGCTTACCCAGGATTACTATGGTCGGAGAATGTGACGGCGACCTGGGGAGAGGTTCCAGTCTTCCAATCTTTAGGAGAGGTACAGTTGCTTTACTCTTGGCGTCGTCGTAGGTCGCGGCTGGTAGCGGTTGAGGGGTCACTCTGACGTCACAAGGGAACGTAACGGGTATCCTGCGTGCTAAAGGGTTACTTTTCATGCAGTAATGTCGTAGTGCCATTTTTCAACAGGAGAATCCCCGCCCTTAAATGGAACGTGTCTCTGTGCACTGCTCCGTCATGTTGAGACACTCCCGTGGCCACCAAGGTCCCCACATCTGTTTGTGTCCCCGATAGAATATATGTGTGTGGGCCTAGTTCGGACGTCAACTCTGCCCCAGTGACAGCGCCCAAGATATCAAGGAACAGTTACGGCACCTTGCGTCAACAGAGGATGCCACGGCTTTATGACTACCTTCTCAACCGAATCAGTGCATACATACAGGACAGAGGGGGCGCAACGCCTTAATGACAAGTGGGCTCATACTGCCAGGTTCTTTGTAAATTTGACTCGATTTGAAGTCTTTGCAAAAACGTCATGTACCCTCTCATCTCGTGAAGTTTCATTTATTTCTACCTCCCCTTTTGCTTCACTTTTCTCGTCGGGTAGTGTAGTTACACCGTTTGTAACTGCTACATTCATTCTGAATTGTCATGTATAGTAGATGTCGCCTGTGACCACAAAGCCCGGCTCGGTGTCAGTGAGACTGCAAGGTTAATCTTTCGTCGCGGCGGGCAGTCGCCGTAATTATTGAGGAGCCATGTCGCGGACACTACGATCACAATATTTCGTCCCGGGAGCTCGACCGACAGCGGGTAGGTGGAACAGAAGCGCATGTCGCCTTCTGGCGCTACACGGCACCGCTATCGAGGCACATGGATCGGGCACAGGTTGCGCGGGCGGTTTTAATGACGCGAAAACGGCGCAGACGGCAGAGTCCGACATCGGCGGGCCGGCGTCTTCATTAAAGGCGAGTCCTGCCGCGAACTGCTCGCTCACGTCGCGTCGCCCCGGGATGTGCAAAGCGCGAGGAAGCGCAACTTGTCAAGGGGTTAAGCTGCACAACGCACCAGCAGCTGCACCCCCCCCCCCCCCTCTCATCCCTACACGTGCTTTCCCCATCGCCACCTCGTGCTGATGAAGACAGACGCCAACTCTATACTGTGTACGTCTTGAAGTGTATTATCGCTCCCGTAGGGACCACGAAGACAAGGATGGACTAATTACACTACACATACAAGCAATCAAGCAGCGATTCTTCCAAAGCTTCACATGCAACTGAGTCGGGAACAACTCCTAGCGATGTTGTTGTTCCTGTTATTGTTGCGGTCTTCAGTCCGAAGATGCTGCTTTGATGCAACTCATCGCACTCATCTATCCTGTGAAACCCTCTTCATTCCGGCATAACTATTGCATCCATTTTAACCTCCTTGTTACTGTCACACAGAATTTTTACAACCCCTCCACCCCTCTCCCCACATATCTCCATTACGAAAATTACTATTTCTTCGTGCCACAGCATGTGTCCTACAACCAATCCCATCTTTTAGTCAATTGTGCCAAAACATTCAATTTTTTGTTGTTCTATTCAGCACACTCTCATTACTTATTCGATCTGCCCGTGTAATATTCAGTATCCTCCTGTAACGTCACATTTGAAAAACTTCTACTGTGTTCTTGTCTGAACTGCTTATTATCCACGTTTCACTTCCCCACAAGGCTGCATCCTAATATTTCAGTTTATATTCGATGCTAAGTTCTCTATTTCAGAAATTCTTTTATATACTCCCTAATTCAGTCACAGACATTCATTTTACTCGTTCATTGCTTTTAGTGTCTCACTTCCAAATTCTCTTAATATCGCGTCATTTAATTCAACTACGATTCGCTATGCTTGTTTTATTTTGCTTGACCTTCATCCTTTTGCCCTCTTTCCAGGACACTATCCATTCCGGTCAACTGCTTTTTCTAGTTCTGTGACGTCTCTGACAGATTACAGTGTAATATACAAACCTACAAATTTAATTTCTCCTCTCTGTTTAACCCTTTAAGTAACACTAGTACATATATAAAACTGGCCTTATTATTTTATTTACTACAAACAATCGACTTTTATTAGTAGTTACGCGTGCACAACCGTTTCTCTGATGTGTAGGAACACCATTTTTGTGTTACTGAGTCAGTAGCATGAGATATCTGCGAATAAGGGAGTAATAGTATAAATACACATATCACAAAAAGTTTATCAGCCCCATAGTGCTCAGAGCCATTTAAGCCATTTTTGATAACTAGGAGAGCGGAATGTAGTTTTTCAGTAGCAATTAGGCCTTGAGCATATTCGCAGTTTGATTGACACATTTCGTAAATGAAACATATCGCGTAGAGAAACAAAGCACAAAAGAACGTATCTCATTAAATATGTTACAAAAGGCAGTCTGAGGCAGCAGATCCATATGACAGCTGTGCTCAGGATAGAAGATGTGAGTGACCAAATACTGCTCTTGTTTCCAGAATGAGATTTTCAATCTGCAGCGGAGTGTGCGCTGACATGAATGATACAGGAGATGAGGTACTGGCAGAAGTAAAGCTGTGAGGAAGGGGCGTAAGTCGAGCTTGGGTAGCTCAGATGGTAGAGCACTTGCCCGCGAAAGGTAAAGGTCCCGAGTTCGAGTCTCGGTCCGGCACACAGTTTTAATCTGCCAGGAAGTTTCTTACTGCTCTTGTTGGTTGCTGCTATGGTAGCTGTCTTTCAAACAACTGGCTATCAGTCACTTTGTTATTGTGATCCGTACGGAATGGCAGAGATACAGTTGTTAATCTGCAAGCCACAATTAAAAGGCAGAAGCGGCGAGTGTTACACTGTACGTGTACGTTAAAGTGAGCGTGTGTGGCGCTGCTTTGTAGGCAAGCGCGCTTTGTAGGCAAGCGCGGCGGTGATTTGTGAGGACAGGCGTTGCGCAACGTCCTTGCACCGCGCTGGCTCGTCGCATCGCTCTGCTGCCTGCCCTCCCCCCACCACTCCCTCCGGCTTCCCCCGCCCCTCTATGCAGCAGGAGCATATTTTGCTGCGGGTGGCGTGCCTTGAGGCGCAGCCGCCTATCTGTGCTGTGTATCGAGCAGCGTCTGCACCTACCGCCTCTAGACGCCTGGCGCAACACCCAGCGCATCTCCACGTACCGTATGTACAGTCGTCACACTCAGCTCTTCCAGACGCTCTCAGGTTTCGCGTTCACGTCAGTGGTGAACCGCAAAACACTATCTGACGTCCACCCGTGTTTCCCGCGTGTAGCGCCCGCATATGTGGTCTAGTGGTGAGCATTCCTGGCTACTGACACGGTAAGACGGGATGGAGGTACAGAGTAGCGGGCCACCGACGTCGAGGTCATCAGAGCAGGAGTATTAGCTCGGCTTTGAGAAAGGGGGTGTGGGATAAATCGGCCGTTACCTTGTTAAAGTTATTACTCCAGCAGTCTCCTGCAGAGATCTGGAGAATCGACGGAAAAGTAACATCGGGGTGACCAGGCAGATTCACGCATACAAATGTTTTTCTCAGCGCACCAAAGCACACGACACTTGGATGCAAACCGAGCGAAGTGGCGCAGTGGTTAACACACTGGACTCGCATTCGGGAGGACGACGGTTCAATCCCGCGTCCGGCCATCCTGATTTAGGTTTTTCGTAATTTCCCTAAATCGCTGCACACGAATGCCGGGATGGTTCCCTCGAAAGGGCACGGCCGACTTCCTTCCCAGTCTTTTCTAATCCTGTGAGACCGTTGACCTCGCTGTTTGGTCTCTTCCCCCAACCAACCCAGCCCCACTTGCATGCAAACCTAGGATTCGATTTCCTTTGGCGCTTCATAATTTGCTGGGCTGGGATGATGAGACGCGAATCTGCTGGGCGTCATTAGAAACGAAGCCGTGAATCCCTATATGTAACAGGCAATGTCATGACTGACTGACTCACCATCGCCCATCCCAAATTGCTAAGGACAGAAACCTGAAATATGGAGACGGTGTTGATCTTCTACTGTCGACGTCGTTTAAGAATGTATTTCCCGATATTCCACCACTAAAGGGATGATTTTTGTAATACATCGCTAGTAAAATACTTTTGAAACTAGAACTACGAAAATTGGTGTTTGGTTTCTCGGTGGGAAATAGAAAAATAGGTGTTCCATAATTTTTAGAAACTCAACTACTGCGGGGGTAAAACAGTGGGTGAAAGATATTTTGAAAATAAATCATTATTAAAAAACTACGAAAACATTTATAAAGCTACACCTACGAAAATTGGCATTTGGCTTTTCGGTTTGAAATAAAAGAATACGTGCTTCACTGCTTTTGGGAATTCAACCCCTGTGGAGGTGACATCAAGGATGAAATTCTTTATAGAAACATTTCATTATGGAAGCATTTTTGAAAATTCCTATTTGGCTTCTCCTTTAGAAATATAAAATACTTTACATGTTTTTGGAAGTCCAACCTCCAAAGGCGTTGAAATTGGGGATGAAAATTTTTAAGAAAATATTTCATTACATTAAAACTATAAAGTCCGCAGCTCGTGGTCTCGCGGTAGCGCTCTCGCTTCCCTAGCACGGGGTCCCGGGTTCGATTTCCGGTGGGGTCAGGGATTTTCACCTGTCCCGAGATGACTTAGTGTTGCTGTGTCGTCTTGATCATCATTCATCCCCATTACGGTCGGAGGAAGGCAACGGCAAACCACCTCCCTTAGGAACTAGCCGAGTAGAGCGGTGCGGCTCTCCCACATCGTTCCCGTACGCTCTGTCAAGAAGCATGGGACTTCATCATCATAACTATAAAAATTTGTATTTTACATCTCGGATAGATGTAAAGAAATGTGTATTATCGGCTGAAAGTTTCCATGGAAATATCTCCAGAAGAACGCAAATGGCATGCTTAACAAAAAAATCTTTGATTCCAGGTACCAGAAACAGTGTTTGGTCCTAAGTACATTCGAACAAGACCGTTCTTCTGTGGGACACCAATTTGTGAAAAACAAAAGGTCTATTGAAGAAAAGCCCGGGCGAAGCAGCGGGCGATTAGCTAGTAGCACATAATAATGAAATTAGGGAGAGTAAAGAATTCCAAATACTCCGTTGTTGGACTGACAGTTGAAGGGAAATACCGAAGCCTACTGACGTTTTACTCGACAAAGCGAGTCTTAATGGGACTGGCCGTAGTGGTAACTAACTCCGTCAAAATGTCCGCGTCGGCAGCTGAGCGGTCAGCGCGGAGAATTGCTGTTATAATCAAAGAGACTCGGCTTCGATTCCCTTCCGGGTCGGAGATTTTCTCCGCTCAGAGACTGGGTGCTGTGTTGCCCTTAAGTTCGTATCGTCAGTATTGCCATTAATTATTGAGACTGCTGCATGAGCACATCCGTAAAGCCAATATATATCAGAAAAGGAAAGAAATAAAAACACTGTCACAGTGTGCTTCGGCAGTTAGCAGCCCCAAAAACGGAAAGCGACTGCACAAGAAGCCTTCACAGGTAGCTGGAACAGCTTGTTGCTTATTGACGATGAAAAGAAGTGACAGCGCCGACAGAATGGAACGCGCAAGTATGATGTTGAAGAAGTTAAGTTCACGTAATGCAAGTTAACGGCAGGAGCGATTGGCTGCCGAGCAGAGGGGGATGCAAGAATCTACCCGAATAAAGAAGCTGCCAAGTGGCACAAGAAATACCCCATTGACGATATGCACGACTCTAGTTAAGCAGCTCGTCTGCTACGTCATGGACAATACAAAGACATACTAACTTGGCGAGAAAACTGCTTCTGGCGCATAGAATTGGGCCTCGTTGTGAAGGGAAGCATTGAGAAAAATATTCTTTGTATGGGATTTGGTTTTTCGGCGTGCTTTTATAGTTCGTTTATTTATAGGATTGGCTAACTAAATTTAATGTTTTTTCTAAATGCTACAATTACTGTCAAACCATTGCTGCTTGCAACTTTGTATGGTTACGTGGGAATAAAACTCCCTAAGAGTCTAGTTGGCGTGTGTTAAGATCCTAAGTAATAATAAAACAGATCTTGGAAGAAGTGCGAGCTGTCCCCAATATAGAGTGGCTGGTGAAGCGTTTTCGCTCTTAAAATGAGTAGTAGTTCTACACTGACACATTACTACGTACGACGGACACACTAACGGCGCGGTTTGTAGTTTGCGGAAGGTTGCATGTAGAGGGCTGCGCTGAATGAGCCACAAAGGCAAATTCTAGCAAATTGCACCTGATTCTTCCCAGTTTGATCACGCAGAGCTGTGCTTACCTCATCTCATCTAAAGCTGTCTCCACGTCCACATTGAATTTCCTCTAACATGCAATTTAAAAACAGAGAATTCTGCAATGGCTTTCGGGAATACTACTACCAGTACCTACAGTGCTACAATAAAGTCTCAGTACATAGTATGGCAACTCATTAATTCAAACCAAAATGAGGAAAAATGCGTTTTCACTATCTACTCCAAATGAGAGCCAGTCTGAGCTCATTAAATCGCAGTGACGATCGCGGATTTTTATTATAACACTCCGAGCACCAAAATTTCCAGAAAACTATGGACCGTATCTGTTTTCATGTTTCTTCGGTTCAAATTGTCGCACTATTCAGAATAATGCTTTGTTATTTATTCAGCTGAAATGTAACACGAACTACAAGATTGGGTGCAAATGTTTCCCGAGGTTAAGTTAAATTTCATCTTACCTTCCATTAAACGAAATACAAACTCGCAGTAGACACGTTTTGGCTGTATGAAAGTTGCTCTTGCGACTCCTGTTTCCCGCCGTTCCGTATTAGGCGCACTTTTGTGGTTGGTCGGTTATGTCCGCCAGTCATTCGTGACATTAAATTAATTGTTTTGCTAAGCTCTGCATCTCGATTTTTAATAAATTAAATTGTAGTTATACGGATATCGGTGTGGGTAAAGCATTTAGCATTGTCAGATTTATTTCTTAATCATTTAAATATTAATCCTTGGCAGCCCCAGATCTAGATATTTCCGAACCGCGGCGACAGAGCCTCCACCACTGCCCCCCCCCCCCCTCCCCTCCTCGAGCGTTTGAGATAGGGCGTCAAGCGATGAATGACAAACGCCAAACTAGGATGCCGGTTAGTGTGCCAGTGACTGAGTTAGTGACTGAGACTAGTGACCTGGTGACTGAGACTGTCCGGTTATATATGTCGATCTAAATACTTGTGGTCGCGAGGGCGTTGGCGGCTTATTACTTGCGAGTGTGTCTTTGGCCTCTGTCCTGATAGGCGCGCTTGATCCAGCGCGTACTATCGATCTTCTTGCTACATCTCTGCCGACCGCAATATCTTACGGCAACACATCCACCACAGAGATTCGACCTTAATCCAATTAAACGTCTTTGAAGAATGCTTGAAAGAATGGTCAGAAAACATGACATACTAATCAAGACTGCTCTGAAACAAAGTCTACAACAAGAATGGCAAAATATTACCTCAGACACTAACAAAAGACTGGTTCTGTCCATGCCAAAGAGGTTAAAGGTATTGTACACAGAAGAGGAATGCCTACATAGCAGTGTGTGTGAAATTTTATGGGACTTAACTGCTAAGGTCATCAGTCCATAAGCTTACACACTACTTAACCTAAATTATCCTAAGGGCAAAAAAAAACACACACACACACACACACACACACACACACACACACACACACACACACACACACACACACACACACACACACACCAGAGGGAGGACTAGAGCCTCCGCCGGGACCAGCCGCACAGTCCATGACTGCAGCGACCCAGACCGCTCGGCTAATCCCGCGCGGCTTAACATAGCAGTAACGTTGTCATTATATTTAAGTGCATTGTAACTTCTCTTTATGTATGAATACCTTTTGGCTTACGGTGTGAACCTCTGTAAGTTTAATTTATTTTTTGCAGAAGCTTAATTTAGTAAACCTTTTTACAAGTATAAATTAGGGAGGAAACCCCACACTGGTAATTCATCAAATAAGGTGTCCGCCTCCCGGTAGCTGAGTGGTCAGCGCGACAGAATGTCAATCGTAAGGGATCGGGTTCGATTCCCGGCTGGGTCGGACATTTTCTCCGCTCACGGACTGGGTGTTGGGTTGTCCTAATCATCATCATTTCATCCTCATAGACGCGCAAGTCGCCGAAGTGGCGTCAAATCGAAAGAGTTGCACCCGGCGAACGGTCTACCCGACGGGAGACCCTAGTCACACATGAAATAAGTCTCTAGTTGTGATCTTTAGCTCTAGTAAGAAAAGTTATTCTACATGAACAACGGCGTAATACCTTTCTCTATGACTATCGGTTCGACTTAACTGCACGCGACCGTTCCACACGAATCACGAGCGAATCCCTCCAACTGTAATCTAGTTGCCTCGAACTCCCTCCTCGCATACTGGTGCGTGACCGGTAGCGCATGTATTTTTGAACGTTTCAGCAACACAATGCATCTGCTGGAAAAGGAGCGCTCAGTTTCGGAAGATCTAGATTCTAGGGAACCGGCGATGAGTAAGGGTGTACGATTTAGTGCCGACAGCAGCACCCCTTAGAAGCACTGTGATCTTCTAACCAGCTTTCGGGTTAGAAGTAATAGAGAAGTGCGGAGAGAATAGATTTGGAGATTTTAAAGAGCTTTCCCGCCAGTGGCCGGGTACAGATCCCTTTGTTGACAAGCCGCGCGGCCCGCCTGCCGTCCACTGCGTCGTGTGCGGCGGCCACAGCGGCTGTGTCGGTTTTTACTGCAGGGACGGCCGCTGCCGCCACGGGAACAGGTTTGCGCCACAGGACGCAGCAGCCCGCTGCCGGCGGCTTCAGCTTCGGATCGAACCATTAATTGCGCCGAGTTAGCAGTTCGGGGCTTTTTCTGCAGCATTTGTTTCGCCACGCCAAGGGCGAAAGGTGAGTGAAAGGTCCGCCTGGCTTCCAAATCCGGCAGCGAAATGTCACGGCTGGCTTAGCGCTGCTCTGGTTCGCATTTCATCTTCCCGCTCTTCTTCGATCGTACTGCAGGTTGCGGCGGCTTTGTGTTGAAAGGCTGTAGCCTTCCCGCCAGTGTTGATACTACCACTGTGCCCACAGTAGAGGCCCCTTTTGCACTGAAGCTGCAATCCGTATGGGGACCCCAGTTGGAAGTTAACGCGTGGGCAAAGATCGCAGATTTCAGTAACTAGTACTGACGTAGCGCCTTAGCTCCAAGTACAGTGGTCAAAATAATTATTGCATATGGGTTTACGGTCAATACTGGAAGTGATAGGAAACAAAACTGATTTTATTCTGTTAGCCACAGTCATGAGAAAACGAAACTACAGGGAAACACATTTCCACTTGATAAACACAAAGAAAACTTACAAAAGATTTCACTAAAAACCCTTCTCGATATCATCTTGCATAATATGTTTCTTATGAGCGACCTTCCCCCTCTCGTAATTGGAAACACTTCTCAATGTGGTTAAGTATACCTCTTACCAAATTGTCCTGTGAAAATTTTCGTCACGGCACACAGTTTTAATATTGTAGGAGTTATCATATTCTCTTTACAAAATGTGACACCATGCACTCGATTACGAAGCACGGGTTTCATTCTGTTGTAAGTCGGTTTGCCTTCCATAACAACGAACATGCTCTTTTACCTTGGATCAAAACAATGAGAAATGGCCACTCGCGTGTGCCGTGCCGACGTCCTTTGCAATTGTAACATCAAATCTTGCCTTTTTTTCCTTTTTTCAACTATTTCTACTGCTGTTTATCGAAATATTGAAGTAAGCTGATACGTCGTTTTGTTACCTGAAAAGATGTATGTATTATATACCACGCAATTTTTATGTAATTTACGTAATTATAAAATACATTTTAATTACCGGTCATGGGCGCTGAGTAGAGTACGAAGAGAACCAGAAGTTCAGAGTTCAAAGAAGGTTTGAATCAGATCTAGAATTGGCGAGCGAACAACAACGATACTGAACTATGAGCAGTCGGCAGTGGAACTGCGGCTAGTGGCCACGCGAAGGAGGAAGAGTCCGGCCGACCGAGACCGAGACCGAGACCGACGGGAACGGGACCGAGGCTGGACCGAGACCGTCCGACGTGCCGTTGCGGGGACGAAGGAGACCGTTTCCCGTTCCAGACAACTATAAGTAGAAAGCCGCGACCGAAGTGAACTATGAAAGACCGTTCCTTAGAATTCGTTCCTCGCTCTTTCCGTTCCTTTGGACCCGTTAGTTCGCGAACGACCCATCTCTATTGGCAATGAACATCCCGCACAGCTCCTTCTGAATGGCCCGTCGCAATATTCCGCACTGTTTCGCAGTATACTTTGCATGCTTTCCTTCACCTCTGGTTAGAAATTCGAGGATTCGACGCCGAGAACTCCTCGTCTGTCACACAACACAGCACTTTCCGCGCTGGCACAGTCACCTTCGATCTCGCCTTGCAGGAAGAGCCACTGTGACGCCGATGGACTGACTGCTGCTTGACTTCTGGGGCATTGCATGCGTCCTACATCGAATCACGTGTGATGATACAATCTAGGAACTCGTCGCCGTCGCCATGGTACCGCTGCAGAAAAGTCAAAGCTTGCCCCAAGGCGACCACAAGAGGCGGGGAAGGGGGAGGAGCGTTCAGGAGGGAGCAGTTGTCCACTCCTGGAATATTCTCACCCCTTTCCGGAAATGATGGTCTGTAATGCTACTAAACCATCGGTTTAGGAGTGCCGAATGCACTGGGAAACACAGTAGCTTTAGTACGCACTACATAACCTTGGGTTTATTTGATTATCTGCCATTTTACGGTGGATTATAGGGTTTCAGGTTATCTTCCATTCGGAAAGTGGGTACACTCAGCGACTGTTATGTGACACAAATTATAGAGGGCAGCAATCAGTCGTCCGTTTTTAGATTTTATCACGCAAATCCAGATTTCGGCTAGTAGCTAGCGATTCTCAATGCACTAATTTCTGTTCTCAATGGATGTAAGTACCTGTTGTTAGGGCGTTTCTTTGAATTCAAAAGGTATTGAGAATGGCCAGCTACTAGCCGAAATCTGGATTTGCGCAATAAAATCTAAAAAAAGGACGACTGATTGCTGCACTCTATAATTTATAAATTATAGGGTTTTCTTGGCGCGGCGACGGTTTCGGCGCTGTTTTTCAGTGGTGGCAAATGCGGCGGACGTTTAGAGAACATCACCGAAATATAGTCCCCAATCTTCGATACGAGTGCACAAGGACATGTTCTACCGAGGACGCGAGGACTCGTCGTTCAGTCCTAGGTTCCTAAGAGTCGGTTCTGTCGGTCCGGATCACGTTGTTTTCGAATGTTTCTTACATTCATCTCGTCGGATGCTTGCCCTTAGCTATATTTGAGCTAGGCCCAAACCACCCAACAAACGCAACTTTCGAAACATATTTTGTTGAATTTTTATTATGACAAACATAATTAAGGAATGTCATGAACATGAGGAAATAAAGCCATCAGCATGATGAGATGTCGGTTCTGTAAGCAAAAAACATCGTATCGAAGTTAAGCAAGCGTTTATTTATTATTATTTCCTGTTTCTCCACTGTCATTAGTATCAAACATGCACATTTTTTCGTTTCTTTGGTTATGTTTTGATTTTTTAAATCTCAGTTTCTTAATTTTCAGTACCAATAACAATACATGTTGCAAATATTGTCTACCTTTATTTCGTAACTTGTTGTATGTAATAACATTTTTAAAAACATACTTCACGAATACTAAAAAAATATGATTGCCTTTCAGATATGAAAGTAATCTGATCTTCAAATACGTAGTGACTGGGTAATTGCCAAATGATTCAAATACAGTAATATTCGTGTCCTGCCTGTCAAATTTAGTTATTGGGATATTCCTCACACTCAAACTCAGCGTGTCAGTCATATCATAAACGACATTATTAGAACCTTGCCGTCTCTTCAATAAACTTCTGCGGTCGCCCATTGCTCTGTGTTGCGGCGTCAGTTGCTTCGGCAGCCAGCTGGCGCACAGCTTCCGTAACGACAGGCACTCCGTGACATTGCCATGCAACAAGGAGCGACACGCCTGCGGGATCTGATTGTTAAGCTCCATGATTGAGTAGCGACGATTCTCTACAATGCATTCCCGTACAAGGTCCTCACGTCGAACGTTTGGCGACCTGCTGAAAAGTCTCTGCTTCGGCGACGCAACATCTGCTTGCTCGTAATGTTAGGCACATAGAACTGGTAGAGCTGACAATGAATTTCATTTGGCGCTATTTTCTATACACTGGAAAGCTTTTATCATCGACCGCGCCTCATTCACACGACGGAAGGTAGAATACAAGCCTCCATTTCAACCGCAGATAGGAAGTTATCATGTACAGGCAGTCGCGTCGCGCAACGAAGACCAAAAAATGTTGGCTTTCGGAAAAACGTCGTGTAGTCTCAAATTTTCGTACAGTGATAGAGGGAAGTGTCATGAACAACGTACTAAAAATCCTGACAAGTGTGGTGGTATGAAGATCACTTTTTTAGGTTTTTCTTGAATATCTCGAAAACCGCGACATCTAGCAGGAATGTTTCCCAACACAAAATTAAACGGCAACAAATTTTCCACAAGAACGGTCCTGTTCATTTTTCCTCTAGGACTAGTTTCCGCGTTGCAGAGAATGAAAAAATCTCAGTTACAAAAAAATAGTGCCCTAATGAAAGAAAATGGTGTGTGTCGTCAAATGAAATGGAGTAAGAACAAATATTAAATTTGTGTGCCACATATAAATGCAAGAGGACAATATTTAAGGTTAAATTGTGTTATGGGAGTGTAACAGGGCGAAACCGGATAAGTAGAACTTAAAAGCGGGATTGTGCTCCCCCCTGCGCTTCCCTGCTTCATAGATTTGTAAAATGAATAGCGAGCTGCCAACTCCTCATTCTCTCTCCCGCAGTGTTCACAAAAAGGGTAGATAAAAACTGTTTGCCGGACCGAGAATCGAAATCGAACCTTTGCCTCTCTTGGAAAAGTGCTCTATCGACCGATTCATGACCTGTCCTCAGTGCTTTACTTCCGCCAGTACATGATCTCTCACCTTCCAAATTTCACAAAGCTGTCCTGCTAAACTTGTAAGAGTAACACTCCTGAAAGAAAGGATACTGCGGAGATATGACTAAGCAACAGCTTGGGGGATGTTTCCAGAAGGGCATTTTCGCTCTGCAGCGGAGTGTGCGCTAATATGTAAGTTCCCGGCAGATTAAAAGTTGTGTTCGAGGCAGCACAGTGCACCTTCCACACGCCCACAGTACATTTTGCAAGGTGGTGTCAAAACGCCTGATGGAATAGGACTCATTTTGTTCAAGTGTAGAACAGTAATTTACTGTATTGCACTGCCTGTCTGGGTTTGAAACATCGTAAGTTGCCAAAACAATTCCAGTCGTTGATTGTGGAAACAAATAAATCGACATTGTCAAATACATATTGGCAACGTGCTGTACTTGGGTCAGGCTCTTCAGTGTGGCAGACAATTGACAGGTCCAACTGTTGAACTTTTTCACAGAATAGATCATTTAACAAATGCAAATGAGTACAAACGTCATAACACACGCTTTATTAAAACTGAAAATAACTCCACTATATACATACGAGCTCAGTGAATTTATTTTGTCTGTTCCCATGAGAAATCTGGGCAGGGAGATTTACTGACTGACTGCAAACTGACAAGTGACCTTCACTCGTAGTGGAGGAAGTTGTCTTTCCCGGAAGAAGGCTACAGGTGCAGTACAGGATGACAAAGAATACGTTTCCTTCTAGCACTGTAGAATAATGTGCAGGGGTTTACATGGATTCTGTCCACATGCGTTTCTTGCGTTAGTATTAGCTGTAATTCGTATCTGTAGTTCATTTAGTGTTAACGCACGTTGTGGAAAATAAACGCCTCGGGGGCATGTATGCAAACCGCATAGCCAGTGATTCATAAGGCGAGCTGCGGAAGGGGCGGTGATGACTTTGTGAAACGCCCTGCAGTTGTCTTTGCCGCGTAGTCTCGTAGGGAAAATGGCGAATTGCCTGTTCGGATACCGTTGTGCATACCAGTGAAGAGGGAAGTGTATGACCACAATCCTGCAACCTACCTTGCATCCTGTTACACCCCAGAGCACAATTTCTCTTCCGCACTTAAAAGTGACACAAACACTTAATATTTGTTCCTAACTAAAATTATGTAATAATATACATTAATTTTATACCATTACAACATTTTTTAAAAAAAGTGCATCTTTTTCCGTACGCTACGACGCGCGGAAACTATTAGTTATAGAAAAAATTGAATAGGGCCTTTTTTTGTAGGAAATTTATGTAGTTGATTTTTTTCGCTAGAGCCCGCGATCTTCGAGGCAGTATAAAAAAAAAAAAACTTTAAACTCTTCCCTCCTTCGATGCTCGCACCCCACCGAATATTTATTATCTTATTCACTTCACGCCCCACCCCCTTCCACTCCACAAAAATTAGCGACTGCACGTTTCTTCCCCTGCCTTTCCTTCGTTAACTGGACTACTTGGGTTGCTGGTTGTGGGACGAGTTGGGAGCTTACTTTATGGACGCGCTTCTTACATTTCTACAAAGTGCCGAGCAAATCTCAAATCTGGCTGCAATGCCCGCCATTACTCAACTTCATTCGCTGCCGGCCAGACTGAAGTCTCTCTACCGCCGGTCAGTACCCGAGGTGATTCGGGCTGTTCAGAACTAATCGTATGTTTTTTAATGTTATCGTTAGGTTATTTCATTATTATTTCGAATGGCGACATTGGTGTCGTTACTTTTTTACGTTTTATAAAAAATAAAAAAATAAAAGAACAGCGAAGTTACAAATTTCGGCCAACCCCGGGTAGCCGTGCGCGTTAGCACGCCATTTACGAAATTCGAAGAAATTGGGAAGAAACAGTTAAACGAGAAGAAGAAACCTAGTTACATTTTCTCGTAGAAGTTTAACAGCTAGCAACTGAAAATCAAATCTAACTCCTACCAAATTAAAGCGTGTGTCAGAAACGAACGAACAAGTGATTTGATGAACAATACAATTATTATTCAGCACAGTGAACAGGAAGTAAGTGCTAATGAAATCAAACGGAAATGAAATGGTTCTGAGCACTATGGGACTTAAATTCTGAGGTCATCAGTCCCCTAGAACATAGAACTACTTAAACCTAACTAACCTAATGACATCACACACCTCTATGCCCGAGGCAGGATTTGAACCTGCGACCGTTGCGGTCGCGCGGTTCCTGACTGTAGCGCCTTGAACCGCTCGGCCACTCCGGCCAGCACACTCAAACGGAATTCAGTGCGAATTTGGTGTTCTACCTGTGATAACATGAAGAGCATGTACCATGTGTAAGGGAAATAACATAAAGAGAATGTATTCTAATTTTTTAAAAACTGACCAAGAAAGCACTTCGAATCCCTATGTACAGTACATGTGCAAAGTGACAATTTTGAGCCCATACCTGGACTCGAACACCCACTGTGTGTGTGTGTGTGTGTGTGTGTGTGTGTGTGTGTGTGTGTGTGTGTAACTTCAGTAACTTACGGCGGAAGGATTAATTTTTAAAAATTCTTATTGCGACTAATTGTGAAACACAGAAAATCCAGGATCGAGTGCTGACATTTTCATGTCATTTTAAACGCGTGCTAATGAAGTAGTTGTGGTAAGTGGCGAGATTCACGGTATTCTAATTATGTGTTTAAATATACAGTACCCACAAAGCATTTGTAAAAGCAAGGAAGTGTAGTATTTTATTAAACACAATGACTGAAATTTTTAAAATAAAAGCGTATCGGTCAACAACTACTTCCTGCATTACAGCAGACCCAAAAATGCAGTTTTTTTATTAATGTTGTTATTTTAAAGGTATATAAATTTTGGAGTTGCTACAGAAAATAAGGATTCTAACAGACTTTATCGGTGTGTAAAAAAGCGAATAGCAGGCAATACCAATATTCGTTAAATTCCATCGATTAATCATTATTGATGTCTGAGCGAGAAATGCATTATGTACTTCATAACTGCTATCTCCTCATACACATACACGTTACGTACAAACCTTGTTTGTTAAAGGTGGGGAAACGAGACTCGCGGTCGAACGGGCTCGAGATTTCGCGATAGGCTGCAGCGCTCCATACAATATCGAGCGTGTTCCTGACATTTGGCTGTTGTAGTGGTCTTCAGTCCTGAGACTGGTTTGATGCAGCTCTCCATGCTACTCTATCCTGTGCAAGCTTCTCCATCTCCCAGTACCTACTACAACCTACATCCTTCTGAATCTGCTTGGTGTATTCATCTCTTGGTCTCCCTCTACGATTTCTATCCTGTACGCTGCCCTCCAATACTAAATTGGTGATCCCTTGATGCCTTAGAACATGTCCTACCAACCGATCCATTCTTCTAGTCAAGTTGTGCCACAAACTCCTCTTCTCCCCAATTCAATTCAATACCTCCTCATTAGTTATGTGATCTACCCATCTAATCTTCAGCGTTCTTCTTTAGCACCACATTTCGAAAGCTGCTATTCTCTTCTTGTCCAAACTATTTATCGTCCATGTTTCACTTCCATACATGGCTACACTCCATACAAATACTTTCAGAAACGACTTCCTGACACTTAAATCTACACTCGATGTTAACAAATTTCTCTTCTTCAGAAACGCTTTCCTTGCCATTGCCAGTCTACATTTTATATCCTCTCTACTTCGACCATCATCAGTTATTTTGCTCCCCAAATAGCAAAACTCCTTTACTACTTCAAGTGTCTCATTTCCTAATCTAATTCCTTCAGCATCACCCTACTTAATTCGACTACATTCCATTATACTCCTTTTGCTTTTGTTGATGTTCATCACATATCCTCCTTTCAAGACACTATCCATTCCGTTCAACTGCTCTTCCAAGTCCTTTGCTGTCTCTGACAGAATTACAATGTCATCGGCGAACCTCAAAGTTTTTATTTCTTCTCCATGGATTTTAATACCTACTCCGAATTTTTCTTTTGTTTCCTTCACTGCTTGCTCAATATACAGATTGAATAACATCGGGGAGAGGCTACAATCCTGTCTCACTCCCTTCCCAACCACTGCTTCCCTTTCATGCCCCTCAACTCTTATAACTGCCATTTGGTTTCCATACAAATTGTAAATTGTTAAAACCTGGTTCCTAAATCTCTGTCTTACCATTATATAATCTATCTGAGACCTTTTAGTATCACCAGGGTTCTTCCATGTATACAACCTTCTTTCATGATTCTTGAACCAAGTGTTAGCTATGATTAACTTGTGCTCTGCGCAAAATTCTACCAGGCGGTTACCTCTTTCATTTCTTTGCCCCAGTCCATATTCACCTACTACGTTTCCTTCTCTCCCTTTCCCTACTACTGAATTCCAGTCACCCATGACTATTAAATTTTCGGCTCCCTTCACCATCTGAATAATTTCTTTTATTTCGTCATACATTTCTTCAATTTCTTCGTCATCTGCAGAGCTAGATGGCATATAAATTTGTACTACTGTAGTAGGCGTGGGCTTCGTGTCTATCTTGGCCACAATAATGCGTTAACTATGCTGTTGGTAGTAGCTTACCCGCATTCCTATTTTTTATTCATTATTAAACCTACTCCTGCATTACCCCTATTTGACTTTGTATTTATAACCCTGTATTCGCCTGACCAAAAGTCTTCCTCCTGCCACCAGCACAGCGAGGCTGTTTTGGTTAGTGTTACAAGGCCAGATCAGTCAATCATCCAGACTGTTGCCCCTGCAACTACTGAAAAGGGTGCTGCCCCTCTTCAGGAACCACACGTTTGCCTGGCCTCTCAACAGATACCCCTCCGTTGTGGTTGCACCTACGGTACGGCTATCTGTATCGCTGAGGCACGCAAGCCTTCCCCCCCCCCCCCCCCCCCCAACGGCAAGGTCCATAGTTCATTTGGCTAGTGCGGCGCAAGTGCAAGGGATATGCGAGAATCTACGAATCGGCCACAACTACTAGCTACGGCTCTACATTAAATCTGATAAAGTCGTGAAACTCAGAAGAAAACAGCGTTAAATCTTTCCACTGCACAAACTCCAGTTCTTATTGTAAATTTGTACAAACACGACAGGTTTGTGTTGATCAACAAACATTAATGCTGATTATTAAAGGCGAAAATGTTGTTCTGCGAAAAACTACTTGACTGATTTTCTCAGTACAGTGCTTAATTTGGTTATGAGAGAATAATGATTTACTAAGTGCGCCGCAAAAAGCGTTTCAATCCCTGTTCACGTATTACAATAATAGGTAAAATCTTCAACAAATTTAAACCAGTTTGTAAACGAGATGGCAGCATTCAGATGAAACGGGGAAGAAATTTAATCAAGAATTAAATTCCTGCCTAATAAACTAAATGTATCGTGGTAAATTGTAACCGCCGTCGCGAGAATAGAACAAGATTAGTCTTGGATATAGTACCATCAGAGGTCACTAGATCGCGGGACGATCGTAAGCAAGCTCGAGAATTGGACAGAATCATGATTGCAGTCTCGTATTTATTTATAGTTGCCGTTGTTGCATAGTGCTAGAGCCCTAAAAAGCATTTTAGTCAGTGTTTCGCAGTTAGTTTTGCTACTGAAATCCATAGCGCACTAGAAACGCAAAGACGGGTCGTGGACGTAGTTCTAACAACAGTCACTAGGTAGCGGGGTAATCGAAAGACCGAACAGGACTCGAGATTTCCCGAACCGTGACAAACTGGAAAGCTCGGGTCGTGTTCAAACTCAACCCTAGTGTACATTTATTTATTATTCACTCTCTGTGACTGGTGCTTCTAGTGTAGTATTTCCTTGCTTCCTGCGACGTTTCTTTACACGCAGCTCTTTTCGCCAAAGAATTTTCTTAATTGTCTGCAACGCGTCGCTACTGACGACTACCTTTTGGTCTATCTTTAGTTTGTGTGACATTATTTTGGCCTCGTGCTCCTGTATTTTTGTTTTTTGGAGTCGCCACAAAATTTCTTTCCCTGGTCTTGCGTTCGTCGATCAAGGACGCCACTTTTTCATCAGAAGATATTGCAGAATTCCTTGACTCGAAATAAATATTTTTGGTTTCTCTATTGAACACTTCATCATGTCCGCAAGCTCGAGGCTCGCGGTATGTGTAATCTATCAACTAAATGTGCTCATAGAAATATACGGCTAATCGAAATTTATGCGATAGAAATACCAGTGAGTTTAGTATGAAACTGCAGTCAGTTAAAAATTTGTAAATAATGCTCCTATTGACATGCGAATTGCTTCTGTCTTGAAGGGACAGCAGAAGAATGCCCCAGAACGAAGAAAGAAAAGTTTGTGAAAAGCACTGGACGGGGGAATGTGTGGAGGGAACATACAAGGTTTGTTGGATTGACATCTGTTGTCTAAGTTACATCACTGATTTTCACCAACTACATGTATGTTAGATGCCTTCCTTGATTCTTGATTCATACTTAGTATCAACCGTTTTTATGATAATAATTTCAGTACTGACGTAGTAGTTGTTGTCACACCATATCTGCGGTTTTACCAATGCGTAACCATTTATCGCTTTTCACAGCACTTTTGAATTTCGTCATAACGGTTTTTGCAAACTCCATTGTTTAAAGAATGTATCAAGTAAGATTTTTTTATCATTCTCACATTCCTCCATTTTCATTTTAAGGACACTAATAAATAATGACTCTCACAGGAACTTGTCCGTAATTACAAAACTCTTGCGCCCACATTCCAGGTCAGCCGAAATGGACATGTCATAATTACGCTATTTCTGTTTTTCCTGCTTTTGTCCCGTCATACGCCTTACTACTCATTTAGTTAGCCAACCTGCAATTAACTTTTGTGTTTCCTGTTCTGAAACAGTTTGTTAGCACTAGCGACGACACGGAAGTATTGTGGCCTGCCCTGCTTGATGAGAATATTGTAGGGAATTTTAATTAGCTTTTACGGAGTGTCTTCTAAAATCTAAGTGGAATAATTTTTCGTCTTGGACGCTGGTTCCGCCTTACACAAAACTCAACTCAGTTTGTTTTCTTGTAGATATGATTGACCAGCGTTATGCTTTGTGATTTGTATTATTTAAAGGAACGTTTCATCCACCATTTGCGTTCACATCTCCTCATATCTACTAAAAATTTATTTTGTAGCAAATTGGAAGCGTATTAAAAGGCAGAAGGTTTCAGTTTACGATGTATAAAAAAGGAGAAATAAGCGATCACATGAAAATAGAAACTGGAAGTCGGCTGTAATATTTTGGATCACTTCTAAACAGCGAAGGGATACTTATTGCAGTGCGGATCCACAGCTCTCGAATTCTTGGAATGAAGTCACTTTTCACTATTGGCTGTAATTGTTTTCATTGTGTTATCTTAATTTCGGTTTATGTGCCATTGTCAAGCATAAAATTAGTTGTCGTATTACGGCTTCGAGACAGGTTATAAATAACACATTTGTGTGGCTTTGTTACCCTTTATAGTCATGGAAACAATGGGTGGTATCAGTGAAATGACACTAAACCCATGTTGTGTTATTTACATGACTAAATTCATTATGTATGTAAGTAACTTAAAACTGCTACCATGATACCCGCGCCATCGATGATAGCCCTTGACTCTGTTACCATCAAGGCCCACACAGCCCTAAAGAAAGTTTTTATTTTTAAACTGCTTCTAAGCCGTACCATGACGTCAAATTCTGCACATGACAACGGCACGCAAGCGGAACTTCAAATACCGCAATAAATACAGCTACAGCTAAAAGCGGAAAACGTTACTGAAAAGGTGATAAAACATTACATACAGTTATTGCCAAACCAAATCAAGAGTATCTGACTGCTCTGACTTCAGCCGCTCTAATGCACCAGTGCAGGCCATGCACGTCCTCTTTCCGTGCATAGTCAGGGGGTTGGTTGGCAAAACATGTCTGGTCTTCACGCCTTTCAAAATGGTTCAAATGGCTCTGAGCACTATGGGACTTAACTTCTAAGGTCATCAGTCGCCTAGAACTTAGAACTAATTAAACCTGACTAACCTAAGGACATCACACACATCCATGCCCGAGGCAGGATTCGAACCTGCGACCGTAGCGGTCACTCGGTTCCAGACTTTAGCGCCTAGAGCCGCACGGCCACTCCAGCCGGCGGTTGATAGGACAAATCCGGAGACAACAAGCAATCTTCAATTTGAAATGGAGGGAAGTGTGGGGGATACAGTTTTTAAAGACTCAAATGCAATAAGCAGATGCAAATGGCTGTAGGCTGCTGTAATTATTGAGAGGTGAAGAGGCTTGTAAAGGATAGACTAGTGTGGAGGGCAGCATCAAATCAGACATCGTACTAAAAACAACAGCAGCAACAACAACACCGAATTCGTCATGACTCAGAATACATCCAGAAAAGACAGAAAGGAATTAAAGACATAGTGGGTTTTGATTTATATCAATGGTGCAAGTCGAAAATTTATGCTGGACTGGGATTCGAATGTGAATCTCCTGCTTACAAGGCAGATGCGTTGATCACTACGACATCCGGACACGGTGGTCGTTGAAACCGCAGGTACCACCCTATCACGCTTCCCGTCAGACCTAAATTCGTAACTTATACAACACACTACTGATGTAGTCGCTCTCCTAATTAGCCTCGTAACTCGCGGCATCTCGCCGATTCTCGTAAAAAAGTTCGAAATAACAGATACACATGTGTATAATTACGGCGATGACGACCAATGATCCCTTCAATGCAGATACACATCAAGGTTGGACTGTTACCGGAATCGTAGAGATGCCGCGAGTAATAAGGATAATGGTCAATGGGCACTACATTAGTAGTGTGAGGAAAAGTTGAGAATTTGGTTCTGACGGGAGGCGTGCTGGGGTAGTGCGTCCAGCTGCAGTGAATGCGTGATCCGTACGGCATAGTGATCAGCGCACCTCCCTATCAGCCCGGAGAGTTGGGTTCGAATCCCAGTCTTGAACAAATGTTCAGCTTGCCTTATTGATAAAAATCAAGGCCTGCTGGCATCTATGAATCAAGACATACAGGAATTGAAGACCGTAATGGCTGCAGGATCAAAATGGCGTCTATTCTTTCGGACGTAAAGAACAGACAGCACACATGTGTATACATCTTCAGTAGTCTGAACTTTTTCTTTTTATAGTAGTATTCCGTAAACTATTCTCCTCTCCCACTCCGTCAATGGCATTATCTTCGATCTTACCAACCCATTAGGTTTTCAGGATGCCCTTGTCAACATCACATCTCAAATCAGTCCATCATATTACCACATTTTATTTTTTTTTAATCTGTTTTGTCTCGTCGTGTTAATATCAGTTCGCATTAGAAGAGCAGAAGAGGATCGACAAAGATCTTTTAAATAAAGAATTGTTGTCACAAAGCTGCGCTGCCAGGTCATCAATTACAGTGCGCTGTTGGTGATAAACCACGGACCTGTGCAAGCGCACGATAAGGGCGCAGCTGTTTTTCCGTATGGCTAAATTGGTTTTCGCGGCGGACGTCCGGGTCGGTTGTTTTTTGCGTCGCTATCCGGCACCCGCTATGATGTTATCGCGCGAGCCTCCTGGGCGCTCCCTAATTTCGGCGGGCTGCCGGCAGATGGCATTAGTGCAGCGTCACGAAGTCCCTCTCACGTTGCTCCCCGAGTACGGAGTGTCGGCTGCCTCGTCTTTTTGTCTGGAAACTGCAGGAAAAATTTGTCGTCCTCCTTCTGCAACTACTGCCCGCAGTCCTTTAGTATGTCTTTTATGTCAGTGACTTTTAAAGTAACGAACTAAGTGGAGACAAACGCATTAAATTCAATTGCTACGTCAGTATTATTCGCATGAATTCTACTTTTGCAATTTCTTTTTCAGGCTCAACAGTTTCGAAAAAAGTGAGCTACATCTCAGGTTATTTGCGTTAAGTTTCGTTGTGTTTCTCAGTTCTTCCGTATATTGTCAAATTCGTCCATTGGGTCTGATGAAAAGAGTTTTTATAGGCATGTATTTCTGGTTCCTAAGATGCATGCCATTGCATTGTTATCAGTTTCCTGAACACTCAGTGTTTCTTAATGACATTCCTCTAAATTCAGCGTGTCCGAGGAGGAATGTCAACTAATGGGATTCGACAGGAACGATCATTCTAAGCAAAAAATTCTTATAAACTTATTCATGTTCGATACTGTGAAAAAAATCTGTTTTACAGCATGCTCATTGCTCTGCAAATTTCATGAGTTGGCAGAAAAAATGCCTATTAACTAGGACCTGTACAGTACATACCGTAAGATCGACGAGCACCTGACTTTACATCTTCACTACTGTGAAACACATCTCTTCTACTGAACAAGTGCTCATAGATCTTAAGGTATCCTTTTTATAGCCTATGTTTACTGGACAGTGTTTTCTTGTTTTGGTTTATACTACCTCCTTCCGAAATATGAAAAGCAAAGGGCTTACAGTAGAGGAAATTTGTTTCAAATTACGGAAAATAAAGTAGTGCTTGTGGCTCTGAAACTATGCATTTTAGAACCCATTTTTACTAGGCTTTTTTTGATTCGAATGATTGTTATTGTAATATCCCTGAACACTGACCATTCCTCCGGAGACATCGTGTGTGAATTTAAAGACTATTCCTTTTATGTATTACGTAAATACTATCAACTACCTTGTAGTTAATGAAGACATGCTACGTGATGATCCTGCGATGACTAGGAAGTGGCATTCTGTAGATTACATTCTGTTGAATATCAATGATTTTTGCCAGCGAAGAACTTGTGCTCCTGGTAAGGAGGCCTCTTTCAACTTTTCAAACGTCATAATCGCACATTACCCAAGGCCAACACAAAAGTTGTTGGCATAACTTTGCTCTAAATTTCGCTGTTCCATTTTCGTAACGCACAATAGAAATACAACTTTACTGTTGGCGCTCTCAAAAGTAACGTGATGGCTGTACGGAGCTGAAATTTGGACAGAGCATCTGGAAGGAATGAATACACCTGTCTACACAAGCAGAACAAATTAGCATTGCCAGAGCGCTCGTAGTGTTGTCAGTCTAATTACCTTCCACACACCTCGCACGTCGTATCGGGGAAACCATTGTTTTCCGAACCTGTGTTTACTGCGCTTATTCGCTTGTTTTATTGTCCTCTTTTCGCCCCTTTTGTTTGCTTTTACAGTCGTCAAACAATCTGTAAATACTTTGCAAGTCACCTCATGGTGTGTAGCGGAGGGTGCTTTGTGTATCACCTTTAGTCTCCCCTCCTCCCTCCACTCTCGTTCCTTCCAGTTGCGAATGGTGCACAGGACAGGAGGAACAGTTAATTACTGGTAATATCTGTGTGAGCACGAATCTCTGAAATGTTACGTTCGTGATCTTTTTGCAAAAGATACGTAGGAGGATGCACTATATTGGTTGACCGTCGTCAACGATATAGACGTATCGTTTCAGCGTCTGTTCAACGACACTTCTTACAAGGGAACCTCCCTATCGCACCCCCCTCAGATTTGGTTATAAGTTGGCACAGTGGATAGGCCTTCAAAAATTGAACATAGATAAATCGAGAAAACAGGAAGAAGTTGTGTGCAACTATGAAAAAAATAAGCAAAATATACAAACTAAGTAGTCAATGCTCAAGATAGGCAACATCAAGGATGCTGTGAGCTCAGGAGTGCCGTGGTCCCGTGGTTAGCGTGAGCAGTTGCGGAACGAGAGGTCCTAGGTTCAAGTCTTCCTTTGAGTGAAGAGTTTACCAGCTTTATTTTCGCAAAGTTATGATCTGTCCGTTCGTTCATTGACGTCTCTGTTCACTGTAATAAGGTTAGTGTCTGTGTTTTGTGAGAGCACCGAAAAACCGTGCGATTAGTAGACGAAAGGACGTGCCTCTCCAATGGAAACCGAAAACATTTATTCGCTAGGTCATAAGTCAACCAATTCCTCCACAGGAGAACACATCGGATAATAATTGTCTGAAAATAAAAAATTAAACTTTTCACTCGAGGGAAGACTTAAACCACAGACCTCTCGTTCCGCAGCTGCTCACACTAACCACGGGACCACGGCGCATTCTATCCTTGATGTTGCCTATCTTGCGCATGGACTACTCAGTTTGTATATTTTGTTTATTTTATCATAGTTCCACACAACTTGTTCCTGTTTTCTCGATTGATCTGTGTTCAGTTTTTCAAGGCCTATCCACTGCGCCAACTTATAACTAAATCTGAGGGGGGTCCGATGGGGAGGTTCCCTTGTTAAAAACACGAATGAAGTCTTTGGTTCGCTTGGAACATCGGCGCCCCTCCCCTGTGCGCTGTGGCTTCTTCCCCACCCCTCGGGCATGTGCTAACACTGCGGACACGTCTCCAGTTCGCAGTGGTGGCCAACAGTTACACATTTCTCCCAGCTAGCTTTCAGCCTTGATCAGTTCCTACGGTGGTTGAGTTTTCCCACCGAATGTATCCCTTTGTTATCCTTTTGTAGAGATGGCACGTTCCGTTGTCGTTGCCACTGGTAACTTGGCGAGGAGACATTGCAGTGCGTCGGGGGAGTCGATTGCTTGGCATAAGCCGTTTTATTGTCGGGCTAGGCCGCGGGGCCGGCGCCAAGTTTCCGCCCCGGCGCTGTCGGAGTGCCGCACGGCGGGCTGAAAGCAGCGTCATTAATCACGGCATGCGCCGCTTCAGTCTCCGCCGTCAGCACTTCGGACGGCGGCTTGAGTAGCAGAGTTCTCGCCCGATCGATGACCCACGTGTAGGGCCTATATCCGACCAGTTCATAAAGACCTCCAAACATAGGCTCCGAACGGAACTTCGTGCTCGTTTTCACTACAGTTCACATCGTCTAGGGAAACAGTGGAGGGTATTCTGTGTTCATTACACTGTTCATTCAGTTTAACAGATTCTGTACAATTTCCTCAATTTCATTTTGAATTGCAGTGCCGTCAAAGAATTTTTTTTTTCCTTGATAGCCTTTCGCACTGAATTTTGATCCCACTCTTGGCCTTTCTTTAATTTCCGTCAGTGTTTATTCGATGTACGGACTGAACGGTAGGGGAGAAAGACTGCACCCTTTCGTTATGACCTTACTAGGTATCCCGGCGAACTCTGTTCTGGCTTAAAGCCAATAAGTAATCAGATTTTGGATCTTAAGATCAATTTTTTAATAGGAAATACAAATAAAAATGAAATATTTTAATGATTCTTTATTCTTTGTTTTTTGGTGCATAGCTTCGACTCTTCAATTAAAGTACCTTACGATACACGACATTTTTTGTTTTATTATCAGGTGCAAGCACAAACAACGCAGATGGTCTTCCGACCCGTGAACATGCCACATATAATTGACCATGTGAAAAACATGGATATTCCAGATTTAAACTACAAATTTTCTAGGATTGGCCTTGTGATTTGTTAATCGTCATGGCGAATGCAAGACGGATCGGAAATTGAAGTCTTTTAAACTCAAGTGGCATATCGGTTGGGGTCCTCGGGATGAGAACTTCCTTACCTTCGAATTTTCCTTTGAGTATCGTCGCGTAAATAACATTGTTCATCAATTTACTTAACACCAAACGCGTACCGTTGAACAGTTTTGGTTGGTTTATGTTTCGAAACATGATTACTACGGAGCCAACTTTTAGACGTAAATTGTGCAGTAATAAGCCAGGCACATCCAAGGAGTTTAAAAATTCAGTTGGATAGTTGGTGGCTTCATCTTCATTTGTTACACAGTCAATAGATTTGAATGAATGCATTTTACCAATGATCTCATTCTGAATTATGTAGTTTAGGTCATCTACATCTTTATTCTTAGCCTCTAAAATTGCTCGCTCACTCAACCATTCATTTCTTTTGTAGTTAGTAATGATATTTGGGAACACTTTGTTGGTAAATTCGTCTTTCGATGAGACAAAGTTACAGAAATTATGAGGAAATGAAATCAATCCGCTCGTTGAAAATTATCTACATGTTGATCTCTGTTGTTCGCTCGACCATTTCGCATTGCCAACCGAGCCGTTTCACGGACTGCCTCACTTTGCTCTTGTGATTGAGGAAGTCGAGCCATAGTAACGCGACGCTCTTCACGGGCAATTTGTTGTTCTTCTTCTGTCCTTTCATTCGCATTGTTTTGTATCCTTCTTGCATTACGGCTTTGTCAAGAAATATTCGATCGTCTTGGTCGCAGCATTGTTAATGATGATTCAAAGAAAATACAAATTATTTCTTTAAATTTTTAATCAATGATATATACTGATACTTAACCATAGAGGATTAGCTGTCATTTGCGTTTTGTTAAGCTGTCGTTTGCGTTTTGTTATTCCATGACAGATACATTTTTCTTATACCACGTTTTACAGCGGTCGAACGGGAAAAAAAGTATCCCATACCCATCTCCTGGTTCTAAGCTACCTCTCCTCCAATTTTCAGCCAAATCGGTCCAGCCGTTCTTGAGTTTTAAATAGTGTAACTAACACGACTTATATATATTATCCCGCATTTATCTCTTGGTCCTCTATACCTGGTGTTCTTGTATACACTGAATGCTACTCGTCTTGTCGTTTCGTCCTTATAATTAACCAGAAGAGATGTTCATCAATTATTTTACATCCGCTGCTGGATAAAACCTCCCGTTAACTCTACAGAGCATTATAGTCTGCAGCTGCACTCATCCATGCTGTCCCTACATGTCTTCTATTGTCGTCTAACAACCTTTCGTCAGATACATCTACATCCATACTCTGCAAACTACCGAAAGTTGCATGGTAGAGTGCCACTTTAGCATCAATTTGTCTGACTTCATGTCCTGCCCTCTTGCATTTCAGTCAATTACAGGCATGATGAAGCCTACCTCTTCAGTCGATCAGTTTGTTTGGTTTACTACCTCCGCCATACAGTTACTCCCAATATGCGTCCCTCAGTTATTCGCTCAGTTGTTGATTGTTTCAAAATTAAACGTACTTCGCTGCAATAAATAAAAACTGACAGCAGATACATGTTGTTAACATTGCTCTTCAGTCACATTGCAAGGTTCTCTCTGAAAGCTTTGCTTAGCTCACCAAAAAAATATTTTGTTTTCCCTGTCACCTTAGTTTCCAATCACTGTAAATGCAGAAAGCTTCACCTGGCTCAGTGTGTACATTGCTGTTAATTTATTGTATTATTTTCTTCTCAATATTCTGCTTACTCTTACTATAATTTCTTTTCAGTCATGCCGGCCGCGGTGGTCTCGCGGTTCTAGGCGCGCAGTCCGGAACCATGAGACTGCTACGGTCGCAGGTTCGAATCCTGCCTCGGGCATGGATGTGTGTGATGTCCTTAGGTTAGTTAGGTTTAAGTAGTTCTAAGTTCTAGGGGACTGATGACCACAGCAGTTGAGTCCCATAGTGCTCGGAGCCATTTGAACCTTTTTTTTCAGTCGTCCTTTCGAACCTGATCTGTTAAACTCCTCCGTTCGTTACCAAGTTCATATTTGTAGATATGTATTCGGTCTCCGTTGGCCTAATTAAGGATTTAAATGCATCCAGTAGGACTAATACAAACAGTTACGATCGTATAAATGTCTTTGTCTGACGCCTCTAGTGTGTCAAATCTAAATTTCTTAATGTCCTCATCAAGACTAATATAAGCTATTATGCTGGCATATACACTCTTCGATAGCCTGTCATAGATATAATCAAGGCTTTGTTGCTCAAGGACAGTTATTACTGATTTTTTTGACGCTGACTCAAATAAGGCTAATTAATCACTCCATAATAGCCATGACGCTATGAGACGTCAGAAAGTAATGCAGAGGGGTCCTTGGTTTGAAACACCTTCGAATGTCCGCTGCTTCAAACATTGAAATTTTTCTAAATAAAACAGCGGCTACATTTCGATTGAATTTCTACGTTAGTTCTCGAGGTGTCGATATGATTCCAACTGTATCCCACCACCCTAAGACGAAAAAGGAATTGAGTTGGTTCTCAGTCTGTAGGAGAAAAGAGCTCAAAACTTCCATTGACTTCCATCGAAACTGAAGTTTTCAATGATGAGAACAACATGTCATTTTTTACCTACTTTTTACCTACTTTTAACCTACTCTTCTTGTGCTGAATGTCGGTAAGACATGAAAAATAACGAAAAGAATACAAAAAATAAGTCTTTGTTAGTGTACTGAATATATTGTCGTCTTCATTGTATCAGCCCACTAAATTTCGATGTTCAGTTTGGTTTGGTTCTTATGAGATCTAAATACAAAAGGAAATTTATAAATTATTTTGGTCTTTGGTAGGGAAGATAGAAAATGCTTGGTTCTGTATGACATAATCTTAGACTGTTACGGACACTTAAAGTACCTTGATTTCATTAGAATGATTGCTTCTGTAAACTTCGACCAACTATGAGCACAGATAGGGAAGCAAGTACGATGCCAACCCGTCGAAAGCTTATAGTTTACTTTTTTTTCATTTTAATCTGAGACAGAGTAATCGCCCTACATACTTCAACGGTTGACAATAAAGAGCTCAGATATATTTTGTGAGGGTGCCTTGCTAAGGCGAGTCTTTGTGATCATATACCATGACGCATTAAGCAAAAGCTTTGTACAATGCTTAACGCTTCACGGTATGTGATGACAATGGACCTAGAAAGAAGAATGACTTCATTACGTCGATGATAGCACAGGGAGATTTAAAAAGATTCATCCGATTTCACGGAGTATAGCAGCTGTACAGGAATGAATTAGAAATTTGGCGTGAAGTTTCACTTCCGCGTCGAAATTAAAAGTTCACCTTGGTGCTACTAGTAAGTTCTGGCGCATATCATGCTTATAGTGGCTCGCTCGTTTGTTCATTGTTCATATGCCTCCAGTAGGCGATAAAACAGCAACAAAAGTCGTTCTCCACTTCAACAGACTCAATTCAATAAAAAGTTTTGGAACACTGGTGAAAAATTTTAATTTTTAAAATTTTTGACATCACAGCAGCTGAGAAGGGTGCTCCACCTACCATCTTCGAAGGATGCCATGGGTCTGATGATGGTCATGTGATATGACCGAAACCGGTCACCTATGCTCTTGTAACATACGCGGTGTGATAAAGACTGAATTTTAAAAAGAAAGATCCAATTCAGTTACACCTTTGCTGCGTCATTTTCGTCGGATGTACGGAACAATCTTAAAGAGCTGTCTCAACAACTTATCGGCCGTAATAGATGTACGGATCTCAGTCGCACCACCGGCTTCCGTGACCGCCTGATGTCAGGGCAGGATATAGCTTTGTGTTGACTGTGACGCTGCATAGACACAAGCAGCAATGTATTGACTTCAGCTATGCTCGTAAAAGAATGGGATGCATTTGAGTACCATTTGTCTGTTTGTCATGCGTCCGCTGGATGGCACACTGAACATCTGTGAAAGATAAATCAAGACTTTGATCCCCAAGGTTGCGCACATACATGCACATGAAAGATATACTGTTGTAAAAACGGAACGTCCTTTTGAAAGTAAAAACTTTGTAGTTGTTTGTTTCAGTTAGAATTTACTCCACGTTTCTATGTATAGTGTTCATCAAGTAAGCCAGATGTGCAACATGAAAGTGGCAGAAAGCAGACTCCATATCACAGAAAAGTAGTTGATATTTTATAAAGGAGGCGTGTGTGTACACTTGCAGCTAGAATTGTCTCGGATCAATTAATAATATAACAGAAATAAAGTGAACAATACACTATTAAACCAATAACAACCAATTTAAACTCCGTCCGAACAGGCCTCGGAATGCCGCACCATACCGACAGACCGCAGTGTCATCCTAAACCGATTGGCGTCGCTGGATTCGGATATGGAGGGGCATTTGGTCAGCACACCGCTCTCCCGGTCGTTATGTTGGTTTTCTTTGACCGAAGCCGTTACTATTCGGTCGAGTAGCCCCTCAATTGGCATCTTGAGGCTGAGTGCGCCCCGAAAAATGGCAACAGCGCATGGCGGCCCGGATTGTCACCCATCCAAGATCCGGTCGCGCCCGACAGCGCTTAACCTCGGTAATGTGACGGGAATCGGTGTATCCACTGAGGCAAGACCGTTGCCGGCAATTATTAAAATTATATAAAACTGAAGAAGATGCATGGGACCGAAGCAGACTTTTTCATCCGTGTATGACGACTATCTAATGTAACAGAAGTTGTCATGGCCTACTGTCGATTGACAGTTGTTAGCTCAGCTTTTGTAAAAAATTGAACATTTTGACCTTGGTACTGACAGTCAGTTGATCACTCGTTGACAGCTACTGGGTTGCAGCTGTGCTGGCAATACGTAGCTTACATAAAAGAAATGAATTTCCTGTATGAGTCCGCGATCATTGTGAATATTTATTAACAAAACCGTCTACATCGCTGTTAAATTTTTCATTACTTGCTACGACGCTTAGGATTACGCCGTCATCAGATACCAAAAAGCTTAGAACCTGCAGAACAAGGTTCACTGTCAGTACTGATGCTGAAACTGAACACAAAGCCTGAGAAGTGAACCATGTTGTGCAGGTTCCAAGCTTTCCGATATCTGATGACGGCAGTGGCCGACGATGCAGATATGTTAGACAATTGAAACTGGTCGTCAACTGTTGCAGCTGTAGACAATAACAGCTTGGCGACTGACTGGGTGAAGCTGTGCGTCCGCAGTTATCCACGAACGATGGAAGGTTGTCCATTTGCCAACTGTTTTTTCGCGGTTGCAGGAAGTAGTTCTTGCTTTCAGCACCCTCTGTGACGACCGACGTAATTTTGGTGGATAGAATGGAGAATTAGTGAGTCGTGTGGTGGAAGAATCAATAGCCGCTGGTATGTGCGCCCTGTATGTGACGATTGATCCGAACGATGTGGCATCAGACAGTAGAGTGTAAACTGACAGACCCGCTGCGCTTCCAGCTGTGTATCGTGAGAGACGACAGACAAGCACAGTCTACACCCGTGTAAAAAATAGCCTTGCGAAATGATACGAATCGTTTTGAAACATTGTGTTTTATGACAACCGGTCGTGAGTAAATAGTTCCTTGGAGAGCTTCTTTAAACCTGTGAAGCGGACCTGGATCCCAGACTAAATCTTTTTTCACCAGAGTTCATTTCCGCTCGAGAAGTTCACTGATTCCCGACATTACAAACGGCCCAAATACGCGAGAATACCCGAAATGAGCCATGCACACTCAGAGCAGAAGTCCGTCCTAGAAATATATGTGCTCTTTATCCCGGGAATGGGTGGGGGCAAAAACTGGGGCGAAGAGTGAACAGAAATGGCGCGCCCGCTCGGAAAATGGAAATTCGCAGTCGTTTTGTCGCTCGAATGTTAACGACGACGACGACGACTTGTTGAGCGCTGCGCGGCTGGGCGGGGGCGGACAGTGCGAAACGACTCGGCGTCGCATTTCCATAACGACACTGCGCAGGCGCCGCACCGACACCACGGGGCTGTTTTGTTTGGAGCAGGGGGCAGGGGGTGGGGGGTGACGAGGGCTGTTCGGCTGGCTGAACCGGGGTGGGTGGCCGTATAATAATCTGTTGCTCCCGCCAGGAAAACAGTTTAGCTCGCGCTGTTATTCAGGCTCAGCCTGCCGCAGGCGTGACACGGAGACGTTGCAAATTGGATTTTAAGGCGACATCGCGACGTCTTCTTCAGCATTATCAGTCAGACTCTGTAAGTGACACTCTGGGTGAGACTGGTTTCGTCACGCGAGGGCTAAAGAATCTTTGTTTGTAGAAACAGATCCAGCCGCCCTTAACGACGCTGCGCCGTGCGACGGATGTATACTATCTCATCAAAAGTATCCGGACACCTATTCATTTATCTATTTATTTATTTATTTATTTACAAAGTTTACGCCCACATTGGGGCACTAAGATTAAACATAATACAACAGAGTCTACAATAACCAAGTTTGTCTTAGCAGTCAGCAATTTCTTCGTTTCCCAAAACTTCTTCATTCGCTGTGGTCTGGCTCCTCGTTCTGCAGATACGACATGCTTCTTCCGTTCTGATGGTCTGAATGCCAGCCGTGTGTATTTGTTCTTCAGAAGCAGTTTCTCTTCTCTTTGTAGAGTTTGGTGTGTGGTGATGTTCAGTTCATTCAGATCGTTTCGTACTTCTTTAAACGAGATGTGTCTGGTTTTACTGTTCCACAAGTAGTCAGAGAGTTGCTTCAGGATTCTAGTATTTGGTAGGCGAGATATGTGGCCGAAAAACGCAATCCTTCTTTTCCGCATTGTGTCAATAATGGATTTACTTTCTTTATAGACTACTGAACTGGGCCCATTAACTTGGTGTTTCTTACTGATAATTGTTCGGAGTATTCTTCTCTCAACTTTCTGCTATTTGTCAGTTGTTGCTTGAGTATTTAGTCTAAATAGTGTTTCCCTTGCGTATGTTGCTTCCGGTTTAACGACGGAGGAATAATGTCGAAATGTAGCATTTATTGAGAGAGATCGTACACCTATTCTTTTTTTTTTTCTTTTCTTTTGCTTGTGCCGTTTTGCCCGCGAATACGCAGGGTCAGCATGGTTAATCGGATGTGGCAATGTTAGTTGAAGGGGTGGCCGTATGCCCTTCCTGCCGCCACCCCGTACCCCCCGGGAAGGTATTAGTGCACCCCAACTGTCTGCGACTTGTGTAATCCATGGAATAGTGCGAAAGTGTTCAGATGTCTGCGAGCCGTGTAACTGAGGCGGGACGTGGGGACCAGCCCGGTATTCACCTAGGGGGGGTGTGGAAAACCGCCTAAAAATCACATCCAGGCTGGCTGGCACACCTGCCCTCGTCGTTAATCTGCCGGGCGGATACGATCCGGGGCCGGCGCGCCTACCCGAGTCCAGGAATCAGCGCGTTAGCGCGCTCGGCTAACCTGGCGGGTCTATGAGATCGGACGCCTATTAATGAACATTAATATGTGCTGTGTCCTTAGTGAGGTATCTGAATGTTTGTGGAGGAATGAGAGGCCATTCTTCCTCAAGAGCCGAAACCGGAGAAGGTGGTAGTGATGTGGGACGTTGACGTCGGAAACGAAGTCCGCATTCCAAATGGTTCAAATGGCTTTGAGCAGTATGGGACTTAACATCTGAGATCATCAGTCCCCTAGAACTTAGAACTACTTAAACCTAACTAACCCAAGGACATTACACACATCCATGCCCGAGGCAGGATTCGAACCTGCTATCTTAGCGGTCGCGCGGTTCCAGACTCCAGGCGTTCACTAAATCCAAACCTTTCCATCGGATTAACTCCCGCTGGTTTCTTGCGAGTTTCTACAACGATGCTCCCCAGTGCTGAGCGGCCGCTGTCCGTCAATACACGAGGTCTGCGTTGTCTTGGTTTAGCTGCTGTTGTTCCTTCAGATTTCCACATCACAATCAGATCACCAACAGTTGACGTGGTTAGCTGTCGAAATATTGAAAAGTCCCTGCTGGATTTGTTCCGCATGTGACATCCAGTGACTGTACACCTGATCAGCTTATTCTGCTGTAACTGCTTCTGTACTGACAACACAATGCTGCTCACTTCCTTTTATACTGGCAGGTCCGCCTCTTGTCGCATCTAATGGTCAGTTCCGCGCTGTATGTGTGTGTCCGAATACTTTTTAGCAGATAATGCACATTTGATTCGCTATAGTTCTTCAGACGCGCTCCTGATCGGATAGCTGTCTCTATGCGCGTACTCGGGCTAGTGTAGCTTCATATTACAGAGAAGGGCGTGGGATTCTCATTGTTAAAAAGACTGACTGTGTCATTAATAAGGAAACGTGAAATTTCCTGGCCGAATAATGTAAATGTTAATAGAAACCACTACAGCTGTACTTGAGACACGTTTATTATGCCACAAGCGTGTTCGTTCAGAACGACCATCATCAGTTCTCTCACAGTCCTCGTAACTAATGCTGTTTTGTGAGAATTAGTTATGACAACTTGTGATAAGCTTTTTTAACAACTTTCGCAAAAATACTCTTTGCTAAACATAACCTTCTTTAAGCTCAATGCATTTGTTCCAAAGAGACTTGTACTTCATTATGACCTTGGAAAAAAAATAAATGTTTTTCCAACTTTGTGTAAATTTCGTTAGAAAGCAAATAACGCCATTCAGCTATATTTCTTTTGCTTGAGAGATTTTTTAAAGGATGTTCAGTCCAAAAAAATTTTAAGGAATGAGTGCTGAATAGTATCTGTGGGACACTGTTTTTCGAAACGAAGCTCATAGTTCGTTGCCTTACGTGCAGTGGGACGTGATCTTCGTGTAAGATCATTCTTTTCATCCTAGATTTGGTCCACGCCCGCCCCCCCCCCGTTACTCTAGAATATTTTGCTGGTATCTGTTTTCGCTACAGTGATGACGCACTGTATAAAAATGGTGCACTAATTGTTTGGGCCTTAAGCCGTCCAAATTTATTTGTTTATCGTCGACAGCAGCCCGCACTTCATACGTTTCCAATAAGTATGAGATTCCTTCTCTTGTACAACTGGTTATCGCCCCGTGCTTATCTTTGGCGTTCTACGAGGTCAGTTGTGAAATTGGTACTAGATGGGTCGGAATTGTAGCCTGTCCCACATCAGTATTAGTGAAAGAGTTAGACTGAATACATGTGTTCCTCATTTTTCCCGGCAAATATTCTGCATGCGCTACAGATTTTCAAGCGTAGACTCACAATATTTGCGTGGCTGGTGTCAGCAGGCAAAGTTGTGGAAAATAGCTTTTTTGTGTGCCATTTACTCCAGCTCGGCATTTGTTAATACTGCAAATTTCAGAGGCTAGTCAGGTGAAGCAGACGCACTTCAAATGGAAACATTTACGTTTTTGTAGACGTACTGGCTGTTCAGTTTCAACAGTTCATATACATATATATTCAACACACCTAACTAATATATATATATATATATATATATATATATATATATATATATATATGAAAAACACATATTCTTTTGTCAGAACTTGAGATGTGATACCTATTGTTGTTAATAAATTAAGTTACTAAGGGCATATTCAGTCATTTCGATCTAGTGAAAGAAGTTTTCTTATTTGGTGTGTACTATGGATGAAATACAATCATGAACTGTCGCAGAGCCCTGATTCGTTCTCTTACTCCATAAGGCGTAAAAACACACACGTGAAGACGATTTGACAGCCGCTAACAAAGACGAATGATCATCATCAGCTCATACAGACCACGTTTCTAAAAGACACCTCCATCTCTTCCTCGGGCTGCTGTTGCATCTCACTTCGCGCTACTCTGTGTAAGTCTGCAGGCGGAATTTCGGTCGTTTCCTCTTGCCCAGGGCCGCCTATCCCCAGTATCGGCGTTGGAACTTCGTATTGATCTCGTGTCTTCATTACTTAAGGCGTAGTATCTGCAGAAAATTATTCTCCAACTCTTTAGGATTACGTGACAAATTAGACGCTGGCGTTCATTAGAACTCGGCCTTAACCTTACACTAGATCGCGTGTTTGAGGATCGTTTTCAGTTTCTGTCTTCAATTAAGAAATGTAATCCAGCACAACCAACGCACAGGCCGATGTGTTCGTGTTGCCTGCATGCACCGTATAACATCAGAGCGAGGCAAGTGCGCCAAATACTGGCAACATGTCACAGTGGTTGTTTCAGCTAGAAGTTCGCAGGGTTTCGAATGTTTCAGCTGCAGTCACTTGCCTGCATTAGAATTGTATTTCATTTATTCGACTAGTTTTCCATAGCCTCGCATATTGATAAGCTCCCCGCGTTTTTCTTCTTCGACCAGCCTTCCGACTAGTTTAATGCAACGTGCCACGCATTACCCTCCAGTGCCAACCTTTTATAACCAGAGTACCACTAGCAATTAACGTCTCAATTATTTGTTGGATGTATTCCAGTCTCTGCAGTCCCCTGCTAGTTTTACCTCTACAGCTCCATCGAGTTCCATAGAAAGTATCCTTTGTGTGTTTTATCATCCACAGTTGTTATCAGTCCACCCAACTTTCAACATTTTGTCCTGATCCACTACCATACAATGCTATGCTCCAAACGTACATTCTCGGAAATTTCTTCCTCACATTAAGGCTGATGTTTGATGCCAGTTGAATTCTGTTGGCCAGGAATGCCGTCTTCGCCTGTACTAGTTAGCTTTTTATGCCCTCCTTGATTCGTCCGTCAGGGAACATCTTGCTTCCAAGCTAGAAGCATTCCTTCGTCTAATTCGTGATCACCAATTTTCATGGTAAGTTTCTTACTAAGTGCATTTCGTCTTTCTTTAGTTTCCTCTTAATCCACAGTATGAGCTCGGTAGACTGTTCATTCTATTCAGTATGTTCTGCTATTCTTTTTCCCTTGCTTTTAGTAAAAAAAAAAAGCAGCCCAGGTCGCAATAAATAGTGTATTTAATTCCGGTCACCATTTATCTACAGACCAGGGTCTCCGCAAGACGTGAACTGGTTCGTATAGATGCTGTGTAACATATACTGTTGTCTGTCACACATTGCACACTGATTTAGGTTTCCTGTGGTTTCCGAAACCCGCTTAAGGCAAATGCCGAGCTTAAGTGAAAATGACACGGTCGATTTCTTCCCCCACGTCACTCAGTCCAAGCTTCTGTAATGACCTTCTCATACACATGGCTGTAAACTCTTAATCTTCCTTTCTTCTGCCTGAGACTGGCGTGCGACAGACGTAGAGGGCGAGCTGCCTCTCGCCGCAGATGACCCCTCGGGAAGCCGTCGTCTTCTCTCTGGCCAACACGGCGGTATGACACATATTCTTTAGGCTCTCTATCAAGTATCCCTCATCAGTGGTATCAGTGTCTCGATTTTGCCACTCCGACACACTATCACAATTTCATCAGTTTCTGATTGTCGTCTGTAACTCCAAATGGGCTACCCCGATTTCCAACCCAGCCGCACGGGATAGCCGCCCTTTCGGTCAAGGGCGCCTTGCCACGGTTCGCGCGGCTCCCCCCCCCCCCCCCCCCCCCCCGGAGGTTCGAGTCCTCCCTCGGGCATGGGTGTGTGTGTTGTCCTTAGCTTAAGTTTAAGGTAGATTAAGTAGTGTGTAAGCCTAGGCACCGATGACCTCAGCAGTTTGGTACCATAGGAACTTCCCACATATTTCCAAAATTTTCCAACCCAAAAGATTTTCCATTACATTAAAGGTCACTAGTCAAAATTATTTCTCACAAAGTAGCAGAGCATCAACTTTGTTTCAGTTAGTGCCTTATTCCCCAAGCGAAACTTCTAGATTTTTAAAATCATTGTCGTGGTTCTGTGATAGATGTATTTGGCTGTGAAGGGCCACCTTCGTAAAATAATTTTATTTGTATTTTCTGTTTGTTTTGTTCCAAATTGTTTCGACACAACTGCATTATTCTCATTAATGATCTCTAATTACGATATTAATGTTTCCGAGATTGTATGGATTGCACGTTGTTATTGCAAGAGTTTTTGCGTGGCAGTTTTTAGTAGAAAGTCGCTGGAATTGAAATAATTACGTGTGAATTTCCTCCTGCGACGTACTTTTAACTGAGTGTGTTTGTTCCTCACCTGTGTTGTCTAATAGTGGAGAAAATTTAGCAAAATTGTCGTCCTGTACTGTAATGTACTTTGCTATAGTTAGTTCCAATTTCATTGATCATACATAACGTGCATGCATGTGCAAGGAACGTTGCGTCGTTCATATAAACACATCAAAGAAGTTTTGCATCACCTCGGTTCCGAGAGTTCCGGAACCTGTACAGAAAATTAGAATAGAGATCAACATAAACATCTTTTCCAACTTTTTTATTGCTCATGAAAACCACACATTGCATGTTGTATCACCATACAACGAGACCTTCAGAGGTGGTGGTCCAGATTGCTGTACGCACCAGCACCTTTGATACCCACTAGCATTTCTTCTTGCACTGATGCATGCCTGTATTCGTTGTCGCACACTATCCACAAGTTCATCAAGGCACTGTTGGTCCAGATTGTCCCACTCCTCAACGGCGATTAGGCGTAGATGCCTCAGAGTGTTTGCTGGGTCACGTCGTCCATAAACAGCCCTTTTCAATCTATCCCAGGCATGTTCGATAGGGTTCATGTCTGGAAAACATGCTAGTCTAGCGATTTCGTTATCCTGAAGGAAGTCATTCACAAGATGTGCACGATGGGGAAGCAAGTTGTCGTTCATGAAGACGAATGCCTCGCCAATATGCTGCCGATACGGTTGCACTATCGGTCGGAGGAAGGCATTGACATATTGTACAGCCGTTACGGCGCCTTCCATGACCACCAGCGGCGTACGCCGGCCCCGCATAACGCCACCCCAAAACATTAGGGAACGTCCACCTTGGTGCACTCGCTGGACGGTGTGTCTAAGGCGTTCAGCCTGGCCGGGTTGCTCCAAACACGTCTCCAACGATTGTCTGGTTGAAGGCATATGCGACACTCATCGGTGAAGAGAACGTGATGCCAATCCTGAATGGTCCATTCGGCGTGTTGGTGGACCCTTCTGTACCGCGCTGCATGGTGTCGTGGTTGGAAAATGGACGTCGGGAGTAAAGTTGCGCATCGTGCAGCTTATTGCGCACAGTTTGAGTCGTGGCGCGACGTCCCGTGGCTGCACGAAAGGCATTATTCCACTTGGCGGCGTTGCTGTCAGGGTTCCTCCGAGGTAGCGGTCATCCACTACAGTGGTAGTGGACAGCCTGAGCGAGGCACGTCTTCGACAGTTCCTGTCTCTCCGTATCTCCTCCTCCTCCGAACAACATCACTTTGGTTCACTCCGAGACGCCTGAATACCTCACTTTTTGAGCGCCCTTTCTGGTACAAAGTCTCAATCCGGTCGCGATCGAACCTCAGTATTGACCGTCTAGGCATGGTTGAACTACAGGCAACACGAGCCATGTACTTCCTTCCTGGTGGAATGACTAGAACTGATTGGCTATCGGACCCCCTGTTTCTAATAGGCGTGCTCATGCATGGTTGTTTACATCTTTGGGCGCGTTTAGTGACATCTTTGAATAGTCAAAGGGACTGTGTCTCTGATACAATATCCTCAGTCACCTTCTTTCTTCAGGAGTTCTGGGAACTGGAGTGATGCAAATCTTTTTGAGGTGTGTATATGCGCCGATATTTGGCAGCGACTTTCAGCGAATATGTTCTCCACTATACGGGAATTAAACAATGAATGTATGAGTCAGATGGTGACGCAGGAACGATGACATATGGGAATTGGGGTCTAACTGTGAGTCGTGCTGGGATGGCCAAAATGGTTAAGGCGACTGCTCGCTTAAAGCTGGAAATCCGCATTCGAATCCCGGTCCGGCACAAATTTTTATTGTCATCCTTCGGACATGCAAGCGTCTCCGAAGGAACACTGGACTGTTCTTTCTAACAACAGAGGCACTGCAATATCGGTTTTCTGTTGTCTGACATATTCTGTTCATGGACTGATTAACGAATATTTCCGTCCTTTTTTTACCAAAGTTTTTTTCCGTATAATACTGAAGTTCTGATTATCTTTTTATTATCCTCAAATTGCAATGGATTGTTGACGGCAAATTTCAGCGCTTAATAAATTTGCTGTGAGGGTGTGTGTTATTTACTTTCAATTACTTAAACTGATGCCTGCAAGTGTATATGTGAAAACTCTTCATCTAATTCTAATTAATTCTGCAGATGTGTTTGCAATGAATACTTTTTGCGTAAATGATAAGGAGTTGCTTATCATATTATCCCGTAGGACGTAAGTGAATGGAAATAGCTAAAATACATCAACCGCTGCCTTCTATGTCCCCAAAGTTAACAATTTTCCTTATAACAAAAGTAGCAGATCTAGCGTAGGGTTTTCCCCAAGTTTTCACCTCCACGCACACCCAAGAACTTGTAGCTTTGTTACCTTGTTTATTGCTACTACACTAAATTGGATATTTTTGATAGTTCGACTGGATGTGATACGTTTATACAATGTTTATACTTAGTACATTAGTGAAAATCTAGTTAATGACTTAAACAAAAGTATCGTTTACTGCTTTCTCTGTTGATGGTACTTTGCTGGTCTGAGAATAATGCTTGTACCATATGTAAGATGGACTTCAAAAATGGTTCAAATGGATCTGAACACTATCGGACCTAACAGCTGAGGTCATCAGTCTCCTAGAACTTAGAACTACTTAAACCTAAATAATCTAAGGACATCACACACATCCATGCCCGAGGCAGGATTCGAACCTGCGACCGCAGCGGTCTCGCGGTTCCAGACTGTAGCGCCTAGAACCGCTCGGCTACTCCGGCCGTCTAAGAAGGACCAATTGTACCTCCTGATACAGTTCTAACGTTTATCACTAACGTAAACTTCTGTCAGCTTGAAAAATAAATTTAAAGGCAAATGAGAAGTGCGTTAAATGCACCCAGGAATGCCGCTTGGCAGTGTGTGTAATTAAGGCTTCAGTCTTGAGTCACAGGCCTTCTCCTAAAGGAGATCCCTGGTCGACGCTGAGCTCACCTCGGCGAAATTCTCTCGTGAATATTTTGCGGAATAAATGTCAGAAGTCGGTGGAGGGGCGGCCAGGATGGCTGCCCCCTCCTTTCAGAGGCAGAAAGACGCAATTTCCGCCCTGAAAGCCGCCATTCCTTTATAACGACACTCGACGCCGCTTTTTATGAGGCGGCTTTTAAAACCGCGGGCTACCTGGCGACGTTGCCAACAGGAGACGGACGACGAAACCGCGGCCCTGCGAGCTGTCGCTGGCGTGCTAGACGTGGCGCGCTCCCAGTACGTCACCGGCCACGCGCCCATAAACTGGCGTCGCTTCCCCTGTGTCCGCGCCGTAAAACTGGAAAGCGTACAGCGCGCCGCTGAGATCAGCGCTAAACACAGGCGCTGCATTGTGCACTGCGGGAGTTGCAGCCGTTTCTCCGCTCCGTCTTTTTACGTGTACACGTCTGGCACAGAGAGTATAGCTGCAGATCCCGTATACACTGACACACACACAGAAATTTCGGCTTCTGAGTTTGTTTATGGGAAGCAGCACGTTCTTTACTAGAGCCTTAGCTGTGAGTCCGGGTGACTCAAAAGAATGGGAAATTTTGGAACGCGTTGTGGCAACGTGCGAGGTAGGTGGCGCCCGATTGAGATATACAGGATGTTACAATAAGGTACGGCCAAACTTTCAGGAAAAATTCCTCAAACACAAATAAAGAAAATATGTTACGTGGAGATGTGTCCGGAAACGCTTAATTTCCATGTTGGAGCTCATTTTAGTTTCGTCCACCTATGCTCAATGGAGCACGTTATCATGATTTCATACGGGATACTCTACATGTGCTGCTAGAACATGCGCATTTACAAGTACGAGACAACATGTGGTTCATGCACGATGGAGCTCCTGCACATTTCAGTCGAAGTGTTCGTACGCTTCTCAACAACAGATTCGGTGACCGATGGATTGGTAGAGGCGGACCAATTCCATGGCCTCCACGCTCTCCTGACCTCAACCCTCTTGACTTTCATTTATGGAGGCATTTGAAAGCTCTTGTCTACGTCATCCCGGTACCAAACGTAGAGACTTTTCGTGCTCGTATTGTGGACGGCTGTGATACAATACGCCACTCTCCAGGGCTGCATCAGCGCATCAGGAATTCCATGCGACGGAGGGTGGATGCATGTATCCTCGCTAACGGAGGACATTTTGAACATTTTCTGTAACAAAGTGCTTGAAGTCACGCTGGTACGTTCTGTTGCTGTGTGTTTCCATTCCATGATTAATGTGATTTGAAGAGAAGTAATAAAATGAGCTCTAACATGGAAAGTAAGCTTTTCCGGACACATGTCCACATAACATATTTTCTTTCTTTGTGTGTGAGGATGTCTCGTGAAAGTTTGGCCGTACCTTTTTTTAACACCCTGTAGAGTACTGTAATGTCAGAACTCGAGTGCGCCTCGATGCAAAAGACCTTGTTATTCGTTTATTTCTTTATTATCCCAAACTAGTTTCGGCGACAAATATCAGCATCATCAGTGGGGTTTTGTAATCTAAAACATGCAGAAAATGGCATGGTTATACATACACGGTAAAACATTATTACATTTTTACAATTCGTCTTTTGAAATATAGTTTTCTATTGATACTTCCATACTACCTTATTTATTGTATGTTACAGCATGTTTCAAGCAATTATTCGCGCTGTTTGCGACATATTTTCAGTGCTCTTTTTTCCTGTTGCCGTCATTTTACTTAGCGAACACCAAGTCATCTGCAACCATGTGAGCGGATGTTAGTAAACAAATACTAAAAGGTGAACGTCGTATGTCAGCAGTAAATACTTGGGTTGTGGTAGTGTTGTGGAGACCAGTTATTTGGTGTTTACTGAGCTGTTGCTTAGCTATTCGTGTACTCACGTTTGTTTGATGGTATGTGGCTGCTTTTATACACAGAAAAACGAAACTTCTGCACTTTGTTTTTCTGTGTATAAAAGCAGCCACATACCATCAAACAAACGTGAGTACACGAATAGCTAAGCAACAGCTCAGTAAACACCAAATAACTGGTCTCCACAACACTACCACAACCCAAGTATTTACTGCTGACATACGACGTTCACCTTTTAGTATTTGTTTACTAACAGCCGCTCACATGGTTGCAAATGACATGATGTTCGCTAAGTAAAAAGACGGCAACAGAAAAAAAATAGCACAGAAAATATGTCGCAAAGAGCGCCAATAATTTGCTTAAAACATGCTGTAACATACAATAAATAAGGTAGTACGGAAGTATCAATAGAAAACTATATTTCATAAGATGAATTTTAAAAATGTTATGATGTTTTACCGTGTATGTATAACCATGCAATTTTCTCCATGTTTTAGATTAAAAAAACCACTGATGATGGTGATATTTGTCGCCGAAACTAGTTTGGGATAATAAAGAAATACACGAATAACAAGGTGTTTTGAGTCAAGGCGGACTCAATTTCTGATATTACTGTTTTTCTATGCAAACACGGGCCAAATGGAAGAGTTCCAAGATAATATTATTATATAGAATGCTACTCACGCTGTCCTGCTTTTTAGTAAACAGTAAACGTGGAGCAATGGACCGGTTGCAGCGTGCCTATACGGTAAAAGCCTATTACAAAAAAGGTAATGTGGAAGCAGGACGTAGAGAATTCCGGCGTCCTTTCCACATCGGACGGCTTGGTCGTGTTCCCTCAGCGCACGCAGTCAGCATCTGGGTCTGCAGTTTTGAAGCAACGAGTTCTGCGTTGAAGAAGCAATCACCAGGGAGACCCCGAACAGCTCATACGGGAGACAATATCGAGGCTGTGCGAACTGCTTCCGTAAGAAACCCACAGTGCTCTGTTCGACGTCACGCATAATCTCTACAGTTGCAGCTTCGAATGTTTAACGAATACTGAAAGCGGTTTTAAAGAACCATCCATACAAGCTTCATATCGTTCAACAGCTGAAACCTAACGATCTGCTGATGCGTAAAACGCTGGAGTTATGGACTGTGCGGCTGGTCCCGCTGGAGGTTCGAGTCCTCCATCGGGCATGGGTGTGTGTGATTGTCCTTAGGATAATTTAGGTTAAGTAATGTGTAAGCTTAGGGACTGATGACCTTAGCAGTTAAGTCCCATAAGATTTCACACACATTTGAACATTTTTGATGCGTAAACGAAAGTGCAAGTCGACTCAGCAAAATCCACGTGAGTTACAGTAGTGTGCATTGCACAGCAGCAAGCTTACTGTATGGTGCTCCACGTCGTTTAGTGGTGTTACGGGCCCTACTTTTGTGAAGGTGATGATGGATGCGCAACCTCTATAACCTCTGTTCGGTATATTGCCGTGGTGGAGAGTTTTGTTGCGCGTGTACTGCCCCATTTTCCTGCCTGTTTAACATGACGGAGCAACGGCTCACATGGAAGACATCAATAGGAGCCGTGGGATGTTCATTTGGTAACTGTGACATTTCAAGGCACGGTGACATTGCATGGTAACCAAGATCACCTGACCTGACGGCGTGTCTTTTTTTTCCACCTTGTGGGGTCATCTTAAGAGCGCGGTTTACTGTACTCGACCTTTTACGACCGAGGACTCAAAGCAAGTACACGAGATGCAATCTCCAGGATTCCTATAGAAAAGTTAGCTCGAGCCATGCATAACGTTCCTAACATGGTGCAGAAATGTGTCCTCCCTGGGAGAACTCATCTATCGGATATTCAAGAAATAAAAATGCTTGCGCATTCAGTAATGGCATACTCTGTCATATATATTGACATAAATGAATATGTGTAAAGTAATTTTCCCGTTCATCGATTTTCATTCCAAAATTTCCTGTTCTTTTGCGTCAACCCGTAGTATTTCATTTCAATACACAGTGCAAAAAAAGTTAAACATATTGCTGAGAATTTTAACGTAATCACCCATTTATGAAGTGCGTAGTGTATTCGGACACTCAACAATAACTATTTCTCCGGCTAGTCTACTTGCAATTGGTAGGTGTGGTCAAACTGCTGCCCTAATGTGAATCGAATGTATTGGGTGACTCGTGCAGAAAAGCATTTTTTTCTGTAAGCCTACTTTCAGGACCGAGGGAGGTGGCACAGTGGTTAGCAAACTGGACTCGCTTTCGGAAGGAAGACGGTTCAATCCCGTCTCCGGCCATCCTGATTTAGGTTTTCCGTGATTTCCCTAAATCGTTTCAGGCAAATGCCGGGATGGTTCCTTTGAAAGGGCACGGCCGATTTCTTTCCCTAACCCGAGTTCGCGCTCCGCCTCTAATGACCTCGTTGTCGACGGGACGTTAAACACTAATCACCACCACCTACTTTCAGGAGAACTGTGAGCGATCGCTATCCACTTTTGCAATCGTTACCTGAACTTGCCACTATGTTTCAGGAAAAATGGAATAAGTTCCCCGTCAAAACAGTACAGGATCTGTACTCATTCATTCCCAGAAAATTGGTTCTTTCATATTTTTGTCCCAAACCCTTTGCGTCTGTGGTTCAAATGGCTCTGAGCACTATGGGACTTAACTTCTGAGGTCATCAGTCCCCTAGAACTTAGAACTATTTACACCTAACTAACGTAAGGACATCACACACAGCCATGCCCGAGACAGGATTCGAACCTGCGATTGTAGTGGTTGCGCTGTTCCAGACTGTAGCGCCTAGAACCGCTCGGCCACTTCGGCCGGCGATAGAGAACAAACAATGTATTTGCCTTGCCCTAGTAGTGTTCAAAAGTCATATATATTTATAATTTTATATCTCAGTTCATGACATCCAGTCTTACAAATTTCCTTTTTTCGTCCGCTCATAGTAACCTCTCAAAACTCCGGCATCCCTCTCCCCACATCCACCACTGCTAGCGGCTCACCTCCAACTGCCCAACGCTACGCGCTCTTCACATCCAACTGTCCAACACTACAATAGCGAATGTTCCAACAATGGGTCTAACGAGCCACAGACTGCACACAGCACTGTCTGTGATTTCCATACAGAACGCTACGTGGCGTTACCAACATAGAAACCTAAACAGCCTACTTACAGTTTTAAGTGCACTTAACGTTCGGCATTCACGCCAGCGCCAGTAAGACCCCGGCCCTGTTGCTACAAAAACTGTAGGTGTGATGATTTTTGTTAAGTCTGAATTAGACATTTCCCGGAAGGCGTACAGGGTTCTTCACCACCGTAGATTCTCCGCCGGCCGTTGTGGCCGAGTGGTTCCAGGCACTTCAATCCGTAACCGCGCTGCTGCTACGGTCGCAGGTTCAAATCATGCCTTGGGCAAGGATGTATGTGATGTCCTTAGGTTAGTTAAGTTTAAGTAGTTCTAAGCCTAGGGGACTGATGGCTTCAGATGTTAAGTCCCATAGTGCTTAGAGCCATCTGAACCGTCCATCAGATTCTCCATTCAGAGGAACGTTATGAGCCCCAAATTCTACTAAGGAAAGTACTTTATTCCGCCCGTGCTACAAATGTGCCTAGTCACAGAGACACGTAGTGCGATAAGTTCAAAGAAAGTGAACCGAGGTCGTCGAGACGTCAGTGCCGCTAGACTAACGAACGTAATCTCCCTAAATAAGTCTCTCGTGGAAATTTCTCCGCATCGGAGTTGACGTGGAGACATCAGGTAAGATTCTTGGAATATTCCAGGAGAGAAGTATTTAAAAAGATTACGCTCCTTAGCCTTCCCACTCTGCCGTAGTTGGTTCACGCTCCGGGTTTGCGAGCCAACGCAAAGTGGAGAGGTGGGTGTTTTAGGAAAGATAGCGTGGGTCTCGCCTAGCAACACGTGCTGTAGACGTGGTCATGGGCAAGCGCTCTGACCTCACGCTAACCCACGCGCTTCTCGCAGAGTACTGCGCAACCGCCGCAATGGGACTGCCGACGGCCGATTATTTAATACTGGATGCGCGCACAACCGCGTCCTTCTAAGCGCGCTCACAAGCATGACTTTTTTCCTCCTAGAAACTTGAAGTACGTGAAAGGGGAGGAGCAAATGGAATGAAACTGCACGGATTGAGGCGGTATGCGATGTTATTTCAGTTATTAGAAATTCAGGTCAGATCTACAAAAATTTTCCATCATGAGCCCACTTGTCAGTGTCAGGTTTGCACACCTTCTGGCCTGGTTGCATTCAGTGATCTGGCTGGCAATGGTCTCGTAAACCTGTTGTATCCTCTCCTTTTACATAACTATTGTAACAAGTTCTTAATGTCCTGCATACTGGCGCTACGACACAGTTGACGTCAGAGCTATGCCTACACATAGCAGCGAAGTATTAGAATGTGAATTGAAGCTGGAAGCTTAAGATATGTGATGAAAATGACGGTGAAATTGGGCAATTGCACGGGTAATAAAGAAGAGTACAGCCTACTTGGATCTTGCTCTCATTCTCAAAACACGTTGAGGCTGTGAACTCCACAAAAGTAAAATTTTTAAACATATTCTGTCGGTGACGGATCTGACTTGCTCACCACGGAACTACCTCAACACCACGTAGACAGCTCATGGAGACACATACAGGGTGTTACAAAAAGGTACGGCCAAACTTTCAGGAAACATTCCTCACACACAAAGAAAGAAAATATGTAATGTGGACATGTGTCCGGAAACGCTTACTTTCCATGTTAGAGCTCATTTTATTACTTCTCTTCAAATCACATTAATCATGGAATGGAAACACACAGCAACAGAACGTACCAGCGTGACTTCAAACACTTTGTTACAAGAAATGTTCAAAATGTCCTCCGTTAGCGAGGATACATGCGTCCACCCTCCGTCACATGGAATCCCTGATGCAGCCCTGGAGAATGGTGTATTGTATCACAGCCGTCCACAGTACGAGCACGAAGAGTCTCTGCATTTGGTACCGGGGTGGCGTAGACAAGAGCTTTCAAATGCCCCCATAAATGAAAGTCAAGAGGGTTGAGGTCAGGAGAGCGTGGAGGCCATGAAATTGGTCCACCTCTATCAATCCATCGGTCACCGAATCTGTTGTTGAGAAGCGTACGAACACTTCGACCGAAATGTGCAGGAGCTCCATGGTGCATCAACCACATGTTGTGTCGTACTCGTAAAGGCACATGTTTTAGCAGCACAGGTACAGTATCCCGTATGAAATCATGGCGGTGAATCGAGGAAGTGCATACTGACGAAGTACTGAGGGAGTACATACTGACGAAACTAAAATGAGCTCTTACATGGAAATTAAGCGTTTCCGGACACACATCCACATAATATCTTTTCTTTATTTGTGTTTGAGGAATGTTTCCTGAAAGTTTGGCCGTACCTTTTTGTAACACCCTGTATAGACAGCTCATAGAGACACATACCATATATGGCCGAGCATTGTCCTGTTGAAAAATGGCACCACGATACTGTCGCATAAGAGGTCAGGACACAGGATATCCATGTTGTACCGTTGTGACGTCAGAGATTCCTCAGTCACTAGCAGCCGTGACCTGAAGACATGCCCGATAGCTGCCACACCATTACTCCAGAAATTACACCGCTGTGCCCTCCAAAATATTCGAAGAATGGGGTGTCTCCTCAGGTTGCCACCATTTTCCCCAGGTCGCCACCATACTTGCCGACGACTGTCAAAGAGGGTGATACAGAACTGCCATTCAGCACTGAAGATAATGCGACGTCGTTCATCAGCAGCCCATGCCCTTACACTGCACTACTTCAGACGCAGCTGTATGTGTTGTGGTGTTACAGGCGGCCTACACGTGAACGTTTATTCCCTAGTCCGACGGCCGGTCGCGGTGGCCGAGCGGCTCTAGGCGTTTCAGTCCGGAACCGCACGACCGCTGCGGTCGCTGGTTCGAATCCTGCCTTGGGCATCGATGTGTGTGATGTCCCTAGGTTAGTTAGGTTTAAGTAGTTCTAAGCTCTAGGGGACTGATGGCCCCAGATGTTAAGTCCCAGAACCTAGTCCGACAGCTGCTAGTCTCCGAACAACAGCAAGTGGTGCATATACGGCGGGCCTCCGATGTGGTGGTAAGACGTGGTCGACCGCAACGTTCACGAAGAGAATACCTACCCTGATTTTCATATGCAGGCCAACATCTGGCCAGCATCACTTCCGAATGCCCCAATCTCCATGTCCTTCGCTGTGATCACGCAACCCATGACACTCTTTACGCTCCTTATACAGGTTGCTTCAGTAGTCATGTACCATAGGACAAAGTGTGTGTGTGTGTGTGTGTGTGTGTGTGTGTGTGTGTGTGTGTGTGTGTGAACTGGGACCTAGAAGCGACGGAGAGGCTTCAACCTGCCGTAGCCCTCCGTGGTACACAACTCAACAGGAGGCCATAGCAGTCCAACCACTCCTTCGCCGCCCCACACAGAACCCAGGGTTAGTGAGCGGTTCGGCCCCCAGTGGACCCCCCCCCCCCCCCCCGGCAACATCTCATATCGGACGAGTGTAACCGCAAATGTTTGCGTGGTAGAGTGGTAGAGTAATTATTGTGTACGCGTACGTGAAGACAGTGTTTGTACAGCAATCGCCGACATAGTGTAACTGAGGTGGAATATGGGGAACCAGCCCGCATTCGTCGAGGCAGATAGGAAACCGCCTTAAAACCCAGCCACAGGCTGGCCGGCACACCGGACCTCGACACTATAATCCGCCGGGCAGATTCATGCCGGGGATCGGCACGCCTTCCCGCTCGGGAAGCAGCGCGTTCGACCGCGCGGCTAACCAGGCGGGTTAAATCTACATTGGTGAGTCAATCGCCTTGGCCCATAGAACGAAGCCATATTCAGAGATATGACAGAAAAGATCTTTCGAAGCAAACAAGTTTAGTTAACATGGGCCCTACACATCTTAAGAGCGAGGAGAATTTGTTCGCCTTTGCGACTGGGAAACAAAACTTTTCTACTGATAGAGTGCTCATATATCTCAAGGTATGCACTTTAAAGCCCCTGGGCAGTTGTAATTCCACATTAAAAACATTTTATTTGTAAAGGGAAACTAACCGGTGATTTCCTTCTAGACTGGGCGTTCCAGGAAACACGTGATGAGCAGTATTCGTTTGAGTTGACTCCAGCTACACATACAAAAACGAAATTGCAAATATTTTCTGAAACATCAGGGAAACGGAGCCTGATGACTCTCAGGAGGAACATTCTGTAGATGGCGACTTAGTGGATGACGTTGTAACTTAGTTGGGACTGGAACACTCCTGAGGAGACACTGTAAATGTGTGTGTGTGTTTGAGTATCAGAGCCAAGTAGTCAGGAACAACTTGAAATTTCATCACGAAGTAAAACAAATTGTGAGGAAAGCAGATGCGAAGCTGAGGTACATGATGAGAATCTTACGGAAATGTGATTCATCCACGAAAAAATGTGGCTCACAGAATACTAGTTCGACTGATTCTTGAGTATTGATCATCTGTCTGGGAGTCGTACCAGGCTGGAGTTAGAGAAGATCCGTGAACAGCTGCACGTTTCGCTTCCAGTAAGCGCGAGGTATCGATGGAGACGCACAACAAACGCCAGTGTGAGTCGCTACAAGAAAGGCGATGTAGATTACGAAGAGCTGCATATGTTCGAAGAAGAGGCGGGAAACACATTACTATTCCTACATAAATCACGCGAAGTGACCACGACTAGAAAATGAGAGAGATCAGAGATCTTAGCGGAGGTTTACCGACAGTTGCTATTCCCACGCACCATTCGCGAGATGAACGGAGGAGATAGGCGTGCTGCATCACGGACAGCGTCGTTATTGCTGAGTTTCAGTGAGCTTACGTTCCCAGAAGAGTCGAAGAACACATTACTTTCTTCCACATACGTCTCGCGAGATAACCGCGTCGAGAAAATTAGAGCTCGTACGTAGGCTTGCCGGCAATCATTCTTCCCACGCACTATTCGCGAACAGGGAAAAGGGGGTGGAGGAGGGGGAAGGAGAAGCTAGATGGTAGTGGTACCATAAGTACCCTCCTCCATCACCGCAATGTGGCATGCGGTGCAGGGATGTAGCTCTTGAGTCGGGCCGTGAGAAGAGATTGAATAGGATGCGTTACGAACGGCGCTTTACGCCAACGTTACTACATTTTTCGCGCTAGGGATCAACGAGCATATGCTTAAGGTGGCTACACGTGTAACTTCATGCTTGACAAGCCCACATGATAAAGGGTTTTGGACAAGCATACGCAAATCCCTGACACCTCCATGTGGCTGACGTATGCGATGTAAAAGCACCATTTCGTACCCGAAACATGTCGGACCTGGACGACGATGCACTCACTTGACTGGTCTAAGAAAGCGAATGCTTTTGCGAGAAGTCGAATTTTCCTCATTGGGCAGGCGGCGTTGATGGAAAACATGCAGAGATACTTCTATCAGCTGCAGGTGGCTCATTTTATTACAAACATACTCGCGGTATTGATCGACTTGCCCTAACAAATGCAAATTATGTAGTGTCATTGCGTCGGTTTCGACACAAATGGCAGAACAAAGAATTTTTTGGGAGACTTTTGCAAGTTATTGAAAGAGACTTAAGTCGCAAAAAGTTCACAAAAACTGCCATATGTATTCACAGGAGACGATGCTTTTACTAAGAGGACTGATATGCTAAAACCGTTTTCCCCCATGGTAACTAGATCTCGGTGAAATTCTCTTTTTAATTCCTACATATTTCTCTGTTGCGGGATAAATTGCTTTACATGTAACAAGAAGGAGATAATACGCAGCGTTCCTTTTTTTATTTTATCATGACGCGCCGAATTGATATTCCACAGGAAGCGAAAAGAATCGTCCAGCAATTCGCGGTTGATACGTTTCACATCGCTGGACATGATCGCCATAAAAAGATACGTGACAGCTGGTGTGTACTTCTTCAAGCCTCCCTATAGTACTTACGCTCAAGAAAGCAGATGTTGCATACTTGCGCAAGCTTGCATAATTGAAATTCGAACAAGCATCATGCTGCTTGTATAATTCTGGTGATCACGCAAATTTATTCTACACGCGCTCAAATATGCTTGCGCAAAACACTTGATCATGTGTGCTTATCAAGCATGAAGTTACACGTATAGCCCCCTCTAGATGTCTTCTCCAGCAAGCCTGTCTCGCCTTAGGAGATTGGGCCACCAAGTGGAGGTTGAGGATGAACGAAGCGAGGAGCGAAACGGTGCTGATGGCCAGAGAAAACTTCCAGTGGACTTGCCACCGGTTCGCATCATGTGTCACTCATCCCATGGTCACGGGCCGGTAAGTACGTTGGCGTGACGTTAAATAGACGCCTGACAAGGGGCCACACGTTCATGAAGTGAGGATAAGGCGTTGGGTATATTAAGAACGCTTAACCCTTTCCCTTCCCCCACCCTTAACAAGATATTGACACTGAGCAAAAATGGTGATTTACACTTTACCTATCACACACACACACTCACACACACACACACACACACACACACACACACACACGCCTGAGGGAGGACTCGAATCGTGACAAGAAGCCTGAGACCGCACGGCTACCCCGCGGTGCAAATCGTCCACTAAGAGCAATTATATTAAACTGTTTGACAAAAATAGTGACTTACCAGAACGAGAAGTCAAACTAAAACGAAAATGGTGTAGGCAAAGCACTTAAGTCTTGAACTACAAATATGCCGAGACTCGAGTGTCATTTAAGTCCGTCCGTAGTGAGGCGACGTGCTGGCGACATTTCTTCCAGCCGAGCAGCCGACACACGGCTGTTTCGCAGAGGGCTGTTAAGTACAGCCGTGTGCGCTAGTGCCACGTTCTCGGTAATTCCGCTCGGCGACCCGTGACATTTGAAGCTAGCGCGGGCAGCGCAGATATTAGCCTCACGAAACGGCTTCACTGCTCCCCGTGGATCGCTTCACTTGGCAGCCGGCAAAGCTTTCACAGGTCGATCGCTGCTCGCAAAACGTTTTGATGCTAGCCCTGCGTCTGTGTCCCAAGAAACTACGAAGAGTTCTGAGCATCATGGAGGCGACTGTGAACAGATTTCGTTTCCCTTCTCTTCTTCCTCCTCTTTCCTGAGCTAGTATCAATCTTCTGTCAAGATGTACCTTAGTTACCGAGCGTCCCTGTGTGTCCCTTATACCTGTTCTTTTTATTTATATGTGTCATTAAACGGTCTTAGAATTATTTGTTGTTTGTTTTTATACGTGCACCGATTTGACAATTTTATTCTCTCTTTTCAGGTACGGCATTTAATGCATCATCATCTCATAAAGGCAACAGTTAGTCGCAAACGTAACCTTGCCTTCATAGCAGCTGTTTCGAGATTCACGTAAGTTAACACTGTGACGCTCTTGTCGTTTTAAAAGAACTGTTTCCTGTGGATCCTTTTCTTTTCTTTGCCTGTTTCTTTGCGATGTTGTCGAGGGTCCCAGGTCTCATAGTTGCACCAAATTATCCCCGTCACAGCCACAGATATTACTTTTTATATTTGTTTATTCATATGTCCTGTTTTGGGATATTAAATCTCATTACTAAATGTTACGTAGTGCTTTTTTGGCCGTTTCACAAGATGATGCACATAACATTTGATGCTGAGATTATTGCTGGCTGTCGCGGAAATGTAGAGGGATTGTGGAAGGTGTCTTTAGAAACAAATCTAGAATAGGAACTCGTGTCCGGAGACGTCATCCAGCGACACTACAGAGCATCGAAGCTACAAATACCGGCGCTTGTCACTAGACAACCCCTTTGGCAGTAAACGTGACTTTGTAAGGTGATGGACCGTAGGCGGAACGTCTCGCTATGTTGTTTGTGATTCAGTCATCGTAACTGATTGTCACGATCGCCAGTGGAGAGGTTGGAGCTGCGTAGAAAGGCCTTGTTTCCTATTGATGCGATGCTCTGTTGTCTCCCTGGAATACGGTCTCAACTACGGCTTACCATCCTCCTTTTATTTATCTCCTGGAACCCTCTAAAATCCCCATTGTTTTTCAGTAAACAGGAGAAATATAAACAGCAGATAGAATCCCGTGGTCGATAGCGTCATCCACCGAAGCAACAGACCATCACATTTATAGGAGACAAGAACTGTCTTCTACAATGGCGATCGCGGCAATCAGTCACGATCACTGAATAACAAACAATTTTGTGAGACTTTCCGCCTGCAGCCCGTCAGTGTACAAAGTCTCGTTTGCTGCCGAAGGGGTGGCATGATGCGGTCACCTGTGCCTATAATTCCGACACTCTGTAGCGTCGATGAATGATGTTCCCGGACGCGGTTTCCTATCATCGATTTGTTCCTCGACACACACTCTACAATCCCTCGAAGTTGTCGCATCATTTCTAGGACGCCCTGCAGAATACGAAACCGGTGATACGAGTAAGTAAATTAATGAAGTGCTAATAGTGGTTGTGGAAAGTCCATCCGTTGTCTCCATGAAATTGTACTTACCTTTCTCTCCCTCTGTTCTATCTATCTACATCGACATCTACTTGGATAGTCTGGCAGAGGGTTCATCGAACCACTTTCACAACTCTCTATTATTCCAATCTCGTATTGTGAGCAGAAAGAATTATAAGGTCTGATTTCCCTTTTTTTATCGTGGTGATCGTTCCTCCCTATGTAGGTCGCTGTCAACAAAATATTTTCGCATTCGGAGGAGAAAGTTGATGGTTGGACTTTTATGAGAAGATTCCGTCGCAACGAATAACGCTTCTTTTAATGATTTCCATCCCGTGTCCTGTAACATTTCTGTGACACTCTCTCCCATATTTCGCGATGGTACAAAAAGGTGTTGCCTTTCTTTGAGCTTTTTCGATGTACTCCGTCAGTCCTATCTGGTAAGGATCCCACACAGCGCAGCAGTATTCTAAAAGAGAATGGGCAAGCGTAGTGTAGGTGGTCTCCTTAGTAGATGAGTTACATTTTCCAAGTGTCCTTCCAATAAAACGTAGTCTTTGGTTAGCCTTCCCCACAACATTTTCCATGTGTTCTTCCAATTTAAGTTGTTCGTAATTGTAATTCCTTGGTATTTCGTTGAATTTACGGCATTTAGATTAGACTTATTTATCGTGTTACCGAATTTTAATGAGTTCCTTTTAGCACTCACGTGGATGACCTTATACTTTTCGTTATTTGGGGTCAACTGCCACTTTTCGCACTATTGAGATATCTTTTCAAAAGCGTTTCGCAATTTGTTTAGATCTGATGACTTTATCAGTAGATAGATAAGGAACAGCAAAGGGCCTATAACACTACCTAGCGGAACGGCAGAAATCACTTCTATTTTACTTGATGACTTTCCGTGAATTACTACGAACTGTGACCTCTTTGACAGGAAATCAGAAATCCAGTCACATAACTGAAACGATATTCGATAAGCACGCAATTTCACTAGGAGCCACTCGTGTGGTACAGTGTCAACAGAAGTACGGAAATCCCGTGCCAATAGTACTGAACACCTCATGTGAATAAAGAGCTAGTTGTGTTTCACAGGAACGATGTTTTCTAAACCCATGTTGACTGTGTGTCAATAGACCGTTTTCTTCGAGGTTCAAGTAGACATCTGCCTCAACCGATTCCTTCCAAAATCATTTTTTAATTTATCCAAGATGGTTTGGTGACATTCTCTAAAACCAGATTTTCTTTGCCGCCCTCAGCAGTCATTACCCATATCTTTTGACAGGACGAGATAAACAGTGGTGTCGAGACTATAGTGTTTACAAAAGCACTCTTATTCAAGAATGCTTCAACCAGCTGACCGTGTAGCATTATAACATCGTTACTTTTCTTCGCCCCTTAACGCTGTCTATATAGAATATCCCTGTTCAATGAGGACTGATCAGTATTCGAGGATATGACAAGAACGCCCCTGGAGAGGATTCCGAGCAATTTCTTAACCAGAGCATTTCGTAACTTGTACAGAAGATAGTTACTGCCGGTGACGGTTTGACACTGGTCAAGGTAATGTACGAGGACGACTCCATGACAGTATGATCTTCCCAGCTGACTTTTGGACTTTGCTCGTATGTCAGCGAACATGTGACCAGTTTGGGAATTCAGTATCCGCTTCATAAGAATGTCATAAAATGGGCAATCATTTCAATATACAGACATCTCATCATGGAATTCCCGGTCACGGTACTACAGGAACTGAAAGCCTCAGTTTTCTCCATCTCACTTCAGTCACTTTCTGTAAAAGAAATAAAAATAAAGAACTCAGTTAACTGAAATTTTTAGTATCATGCGCTGAGGCACCAATGGTAACACTGAAAAATTTCATTAATGCAGCTTAATAACTTGCGGATGATTATTAGAATTTCAAAATACCCACTAGAACACCACATAAAATGACCTTCAGATATCGTAACTTGAGCGCTGCGGTACACCATAAATGTTTACTCAGTTCAAGTTATAAATGGGAGATACTGGCGAGTTCACACAGCGGAGCTCCTAGGCTAAAGAAACGAAGTACGTTCTTCGTTCCGTTTCTTGTGACGGTTTGCGTTGAGGAGGTTCGCTGCAGTGCATGTACGTGGCAAGCGGGGTGCCGCAGGTGCTGCAGGCGGCGTGCAGCGGCCAGCCGTGTAGGCGGGAAGCGGAGTGTCGGCGTGACGCAAGCCGTTGCTAATCGGCGCTGCCAACGTGACGTGCAGTCACCTCACGTCCGTGCCGCTAAGCCTTTGCGGCCTGCGCACGCTTGCTGAATTCTCGAGCGCGCCGCACAGGGTGGCAGCAGTTATCAGCCACCAGGCCCGCCCCGCCAACACGCAGCCGGATGTGTGCGTGCGTGTGTGTGTGTGTGTGTGTGTGTGTGTGTGTGTGTGTGTGTGTGTGGCCCAACGTGACCGAAACCATGTTTCGCCGAGTGCAGTCAAGGTTTCGCACTCAGTACCCTGACAATACGTCCACTATATTTCCCTTAAACGCAATGAGCAACACTAAAACATTACAAGGTACCTATGAAAACGTATTTCCTTGTCGCCAAAAGTAGCGATACAGAGAATCTATAAACCATATCGTTTCAAATACTGTTAACTGCAGCGCTTCTATTTATGTAATTGCGATATGGAAATTTCGACTTCCGCAAAACTTTATTAACCATTTTCTTTCTCCCTACTTACATTGTCTGATGGGAACTACAGGGTGCCACAAAAAAAGGTATTCACACACTTTGAAGCGTCATAGAAAATTTATTTCCCGTTCTACAATGTTAAATTTCTGGAAATGGAAAGCTTAAAGTCCAATTGGAAAAATAAATGTACTTTGCAAATGTGATTTATGTTCAAACTGGTGGCCTTCAGCATCAATACATTTCTGAGTACGAGTCACCACTGATTCCGTACATCGTACCAAAGCGTCCAATGAGATTTCTGCGCACACCGCCTGAATCTCATTTCAAAGTTGTCCAGGTTACGTGGTTTACCTCATCTTTTACTGTGCCCCATAAAAGCAAATCCAGCGGCGTGAGGTCTGGAGAGCGTGCAGGAAACTCGGTTGGTCCCCTGTGTCCTATCCACTGGCCTGGCACGTTGTGATCCAGATATGCTCTACACACCTGTGATAGTGCGGCGTGGCGCCATCTTGTTGGAAATAAAACTCATCATTACCGTATAATGCACGAATGGCAGGGACTATGGAGTCAGCAAGCATTGTTAGGTACGTTTCTCCAATAACAGTACCTTTAAAGCGGAAAGACCCAATGAGTCCCCTTGCAGACAAACCACACCACACATTTACACCAGGCAAATTCACAGCCTTTTCAATTGTAACGAGAGGATTATCTTCAGCTCAGTACACACAATTGTGCCTATTGACAGTTCCATTGAGTTTGAATTGGACTTCATCCGACCAAATTATGCTACCCATAAATCCCGGTTCACGTCTCACCATCTCCTGAACCCATTCACAAAATTCTAACCTTCGATCTGGATCGTCGTCACTTGGCTGTTGCACCAGTCTTGGAATGTACACACGAACCTTGCCTTTCTTCAGAATGCGTAGCACTTAACATTACTCACACGTGCCGCTTGCCTTGAAGATTTTTGAGGCGAACGCTGAAACAGTTCCAAGATCGCATTTGTGGAATCATCACTTATAGCTGTACGAGGGCGCCCTCATCGACCTTTATGCACATCACACACTGTTCCATGGATTTCGAATTTGTCTTGTAGACGTGTAATTGTTAACCTTGAAAGTGGTTCTGTACCATAATTCTCCACTGTCTTCGAACCGCAGCTACATTCTCAAACTTCCAGTACCACTTAATCATCTGCCTCCGAGCTTCAAAGCTCAAACGCACATCCGCCATGTTGCAGTTACTTCCTTGCCACTGCTGCCACCCGTTGAAGAAACATAACATTACTTTCTCACAGGTATTTAACCTTGTAGAACGGGAAATAAATTGTCTATGACAGTTCAAAGCGTGTATACATTTTTTTGACGCAGCCTGTATATGAACACCTGTCAGTAGACATTAATATGGGGTTTGTCCATCCTTCGCCTTCTGAACGCCTGGAACAATGCTGAGGACACTTTCAATGAAGTGTCTCAATGTCTGTGGAGGAATTGGAGCCCGTTCTTCCACCAACAGCCGAAACCAGAGCATGTAGTGGTGTTGAACGCAGGGGTTCTGAAGCAAAGTCGACACTCTAAGACATTCCAAAGGTGTTCTTTTGCGTGTAGGTCGGGCCATTTCAGGAATGTTATTGTCCACAAACCATAATGTAACAGATACTACTTCAGGACAGGGTGCATTGGTATGCTAATAAAATCAGTGACCGTCTCCCAACTGTTGCTCTGCTGTACGCATTACACAAGGCTATAGAACGTGTTAATATTCTTCCGCATTTAGTGTTTTGTAGCGCAATAAGGGGATCTCAACCACGAGAAAAACAGTACACACCGTAACACCACCTCATCTATACTTCACTTTTGACATTACATGTGATGGCCGGCTGGGGTGGCCGAGAGGTTCTAGACGCTACAGTCTGGAACTGCGCGACCGCTACGGTCGCAGGTTCGAATCCTGCCTCGGGCGTAGATGTATGTGATTTCCTTAGGTTAGTTAGGTTTAAGTAGTTTTAAGTTCTAGGGGACTGATGACCATAGATGTTAAGTCCCATAGTGCTCAGAGCCATTCGAACCATTGAAATAAAAAAATTAAAAAAAAAAAAAAACGGTGCTAAATATTCTACACACAATCTCTAAAGACAGTACCGGCAGTACTAGGCTACTCTTCACACACACACACACACACACACACACACACACACACACACACACAGTAATTGTTGCAGCTGGGCTGCTGGTAGCATTTCACAATGCACCGGTGATTCCTTCCGCTTAATTAATCCGAATGTTTACAATGACCCTCCCCAATGCTCAACGGTACCTTCCAATCATGAGGCCTAGATGTGGAAAAGCGATGGAAAGGCAAACCAAAGTGCACTTCCTGATTTCCAGCCCTCCAAGAGGCCAAAGGGAGGGAAGCTGTGTGCGCAATCTCTCCCTGTCTCGTAAGCTAATGTGCTAGCGCATTACGCTATGCTGTAGGTCAGCTGTGAGCACCTAGAAATCCTATGTAAACGGTTTCTACTGATGATAGGTACGGGGAACGTTGGCGTGGTAGGATTCGAAATGTTTATATTCAGCTTTGAAGAACTGATGCAACATTCCCTGCATGAGAGAGCGTCCCCTTTCATTCGAACCCGAATGCCATCTACGCTCCAACCCCGCCGTCGTGCTTTGTAATCTGCACGTAGTGTCCCGGCAGTAAAAGGAACAGAGGTTGCCATTGTGAGCGTCGTTAATAGCTTCAAGCCTGCCTACTGGCAATCATAGAGCGAAACGACGAACCACCGCCGGGAACAATGCTTCGGGAAGAAGAAAGGAAGTCGCGTCCTTTGGCAGCTAGAGACTCTGGAAGCAGGACTGTGGATGCACGCGGCGGCACGAAACAGCGGCAGTGCGATGATTCACACACGGCGTGTCGCGGCGTGCCAAGCACCATTGCACAACGGATAGTGACGTCAGCCCGTGTTCAGAGTTGGCAGCACTGGAGAACGCGTGACAACTCGCCAATCCGCTCCGGTGAAAACCCGCGATTATGGATGGCGGAAGCGTACAAGTACAGTGCTTCATTTCATCCGCCGGTGGGTGTGGTCGAAATGTTTCTTGCTACTTTGGTTGTTTGTTGTTGTTGTGGTCTTCAGTCCAGAGATTGGTTTGATGCAGCTCTTCATGCCGCTCTATCCTGTGCAAGCTTCTTCATCTCCCAGTACCTACTGCAACCTACATCCTTCGGAATATGTTTAGTGTAATCATCTCTTGTATCCCTCTACGATTTTTACCCTCCACACTGTCCTCCAGTACAAAAGTGGTGATTCCTTGATGCCTCAAAATATGCCCTACCAACCGATCCCTTCTTCTAGTCAAGTTGTGCCACAAATTTCTCTACAATTCCATTCAATACCTCCTCATTAGTTATGGTACTACAGAAGAATGCTGAAGGTTAGATGGGTAAATCACATATTTCAGAAACGACTTCCTGACACTTAAATCTATACTCGATGTTAACAAATTTCTCTTCTTCAGAAACACTTTCCTTGCCATTGCCAGTCTACATTTTATATCCTCTCTACTTCGACCATCATCAGTTATTTTGCTCCCCAAATAGCAAAACTCCTTTACTACTTTAAGTGTCTCACTTCCTAATCTAATATCATCACCATCACCCGACTTAATTCGACTACATTCCATTATCCTCGTTTTGCTTTTGTTGATGTTCATCTTATATCCTCCTTTCAAGACACTATCCATTCCATTCAACTGCTCTTCCAAGTCCTTCACTGTCTCTGACAGAATTACACTGTCATCGGCGAACCTCAAAGTTTTTATTTCTTCTCCATGGACTTTAATACCTCCTCCGAATTTTCTTTTGTTTCCTTTACTGCTTGCTCAATATATAGATGGAATAACGTCGGGGGCAAGCTACAACCCTGTCTCACTCCCTTCCCAACCGCTGCTTCCCTTTCATGCACCTCGACCCTTATAACTGCCATCTGGGTTCTGTACAAATTGTAAGTAGCCTTTCGCTTCCTGTATTTTACCCCTGCCAATTTCAGAATTTGAAAGAGAGAAAGCTTTTGGCAACGTTGACTGGAATACTCTAAGTCTACAAATTGTAGAAACGTAGGTTTGCCTTGCCTTAGTCTAGCTTCTAAGATAAGTCTTAGGGTCAGTATTGCCTCACGTGTTCCAACATTTCTACGGAATCCAATCTGATCTTCCCCGAGGTCGGCTTCTACCAGTTGTTTGTTGTTCGTTGTTTATAAGCAACAATTTGTCCGCACTTTTAGGAGATTTATTTCATTCCTCCGCTGTGCACAACCAGCTGAATCGTGCAAAATTCAGATAACTCTTCTCTGCATATCACAGAACTATGACAAATTATTACCCAGGAAAACGAGCAGAAGAAATGATGACGGTAGCAATATCGTATTGTTTACTTCCAAGAAAGGGAGACGACAGGTACTTGCGTTCATTTCAGTATTTCTACGAGTGAAACGCAGTCTCACTTCAGTACGCTAATGTCGTAACGGCCGCGCGGGATAGCCGAGCGGTTTAGGGCGCCTTGCATGGTTCTCATGGCTTACCCCGTCGGAGGTTCGAGTCCTCCCTCGGGCGTGGGTGTGTGTTTCCTCCTTGACGTAAGTCAGTTTAAGTAGCGTGTAAGCCTACAGACCGATGACCTCAGCAGTTTGGTCCCATAGGATCTTATAAAAAAAAAAATCGTGACGCAGTATGCACACCTCTCGTAACGCGAGTTGGGGGTGGCAGTCACTGAAACAGAGGCGGTTTTCTTTGCGGCGAGATCTATTTACGAAATTTCAATCACAAACACTCTCTTCCGAATACGAATATATTTTGTTGGCACCCACCTACGTAGGCAGAAATGATCATCATAATAAAATAAGAGAAATCAGAGCTCGAACGCTCCTTTTTCCCTCGCGGCATTCGAGGGTGGAATGGTAGAGAAGTAGTATGAAAATGGTTCGATGAACACTCTGTCAGCCGGCCGAAGTGGCCGTGCGGCTCTAGGCGCTGCAGTCTTTAACCGCGAGACCGCTACGGTCTTGGTTTCGAATCCTGCCTCGGGCGTGGATGTGTGTGATGTCCTTTGGTTAGTTAGGTTTAACTAGTTCTAAGTTCTAGGGGACTAATGACCTCAGAAGTTGAGTCCCATAGTGCTCAGAGCCATTTGAACCCTCTGTCAGGCACTTAAGTGTGAATTGCAGAGTAACCATGTAGATGTGTAGATCAGCATCCATGCCTCTACAACAGTTGAAAAGTGGAAATGGAAGACATTCAAAGTAGAATTTGTTTCACAAAACTCCGCTAGTGTGTTCTCTGTACTTCGTTGCATGTGCCTAGGCTTCATGCCGATGCCAAACCGTGGAGAAAGTCGCTCAAACGTGTGCCAGTAGGTGACGAATGAGTTTTGTTCCAAGCTGTTGTTTCCGCTGGAGTTTCAGAATTTAGACGGTATGATACGCGGTTTTTGTCGACTACAGTTCTACTACTTACAAACCTAATGCTTTATTTTGGTACTTGAGTTATCACAAATAAAACGTAGTCGTTCAGTATTGATGGCACCTGGAGCAAAAACTTTCTTCATGCTCTTTTGTCAAAAACAGACATTTTTGTGACTGTGTATGTATACAAAATAGAAGCTGATTCTTGCAGTGAAGAAAACAGCAACCAGCCGGTGTCAGTAATGCTATTTATCTACACAAATAGCGGCGTTGTGGGTTTCAAACCGACAGGTTCATCTTCAGACATCTCTTCATATCTACGCTACATTTGTTGTTGTTTACATTAGTAGTTGAAAAAAAAACAGCTGACAAGTAATGTAAGTAACAACAAATATAGCACAAAAGTGAGGAACCGTCTGAAGATGAACTTATCGATTTGAAATTGGTAACAGCGATATTTGTGTAAACAAACCGGATTATTGACAGTGGCTGCTTTCTGTTTACCTCTTTACAGGAATCAGCTTGTCAGTACATTCATATCGACACTTAGAATCAGTCAGTTATGGCACTTAGAGCGTTCTTAACAAAGTATTTGTTTTCGAATTTCTCTAATAATTTTTGGGGCGATGAAGTGAGCACCAAAATTCTATGGCATCAGAAGATCATCTTAATTTTTTAGATACAAATCGGTTACGTACAACCAAAGATACATTGTTTCTCCGCTCTCTTGACAAACGCTAGATTTAGCACTTAGAAAGCTTTGAATTTCCACTCTTTAGTTGCAATTACCAGCCTGATAGTAGGTGTTACTACACCTAACCCTCCCAGGCTCCATCGAACGATGTATCACACTGTTAGCACACTGGACTCGCTTCCGGAAGGACGACGGGTCAAATCCGCGTCCTGCCATCCTGGTTTAGGTTTTATGTGATTTCCCTAAATCGCTTCAATTTCCTTTCCCATCCTATTCTAATCCGAGCTTGTGTTCCGTTGCTGATGACCGGGCTGTCGACGGCACATTAAACTCTTAATCTTCCTTCCCAGCCTCCTCGGAATCGTAGGGCGCGTTGACGCATGTTTTAGTATAGGGCACATCATTTCGTAGTGAAAATGACCTCTGATGCGACTGCTGTTATAGTGAGTAGAATGGGAACAAAAAGAGTACTGCAGAAATGTTATGCTTTCGGACTCCAGAAACTGTTAAATGGTGGAACAGGATATGAACGTACAGCATTAAGAATTGCAGAATTTTTATTAACACTTTCTCCAATCGAGACACTGGCGTGCGCGAGAGTTAAAACAATAACAACGCAGAAGCAGCTGGTGACAAATTACAGAGGCAGAAATCGCTGCAGAAAATATATGGGAAAGACCATCGAAACTAATACATCAACTGAAAGAAAAATACACGGAAAAAATAGCCCTTAAAGATGACAACTGCTAACGTAAATAAATGCTCAAACTTAGGCGGAAAATTCTACCGAAATTTTCTAGTATTCAAGTGTTTCGTATTGTTCTGAACACGTTAAGTGCGTAAACTACAGAGCCTTGTTACGTACGACAGACGCGAAAAATGTTTTACAGCTTCAACTGGACGTGCTTTGACTGGGAGGACTGAGTCCCGCCCATGACCCTGAGAGGTGTGGGACCTCCACCCCAGTGCCCAGCCTGCCACAATATTGAATATTCGTCGGCACTTAAATTTATCTTTAGTTTCACAGTATTCCTCGCACGCATTGACAATACTTGTTCGCAGTGTACCTTGTCTGCATAAGCCACTGGTCACCTCAGTTCTTCATTCGCAAAAATCTGGTGTACGTCCTTCTTTAAACCTTTCTTTTGTGGCCCCTTTTAAAACCAAATCCTATAGAAAGAACAATTTCCTCAGAATTTCCTTCCCAGCCTTGATGTCCAGTTCTGTGTAACGAAAGAGCGGGAAGTTTTCATAGCCTGATGTTTCTTTGTGTTCATAACAATGCAAAAATTGATGCCCAATATTTGTCCAAGTCGTGAATGGAATTTTATTGTGTGTACTTTTTTCTTCTTCCTCTTCCTCTTTTGGGCCGATGTTGAGCAGCCTCCTCTTCTATTGTAATTTGCACACGTTCGACTTGGTCAGCTTTATCCTTCGGCATAGTAACTTGTACCATCTTTTCGTCGTCAATAAATTTAATCGTGCTAACAGCAAGCCGTAATGGTTGCCCGCGAACACTTTTCCGCCATCAGTTCCCATACTTGCAGTGCTTGGTAACACGGCTCCCCCCAGCCGGATATACAGTTTGCTTTGTCAAAGAAAGCAACGTGTTCCGAGTTGTACGTTGCGAAATGAAAGTAAATTTACTATCTTATGCTACCGAGACGAACATCTTAGCTCTATTCACTAAGTTTCAGCAAAGCAAACGGCAAGGCAGCGTAATTGTTATTGCCATCCACACAACCATAAGAAATTTTTGTTTTCTTACGAAATATACATTTCCGACAGTTATCAGATATTAAAGGCTATCACTATCATCGAAAAAAGTCTCAGAGTGAAGTAAATACGTGAAGACTTACGAGCGAAACTGCAGTCCATTTAGATACTAAGCGCTGTCTGACGAGTAAGAGCCCATCAGTTAATTGAATCAGTGTGGAAACCTTCGCATTCCATCCGCATCTTGGAAGGAATATTACTACTTGATAGACTGCCAACAGTTCACGCTGGAACTGTTTGCAGGAAGGACACTAGCGAGGTTGCGGACGAAATTACTGTATTATACCAGATAACAATTGCGATAGCGTTGCATTTACGACAGTTCTAAAATCGCTGATTCGTTCTCGCTCGGTTTTTATCTTCTCTCCGAGACTTACAGAAATTACATTAATATATTCTGCCAGGCGGGATACGCGTAATATCCGTCAATGATAGCATAAACTCAATTCCTTCACACGGTCCCTGCTTAAACAACGTGTTGAAAACGCCTGGCGTTCCTACCGTAGCTCCAGAAAGCTGGAACCTCGACAACGATTTTTTTTTTCTGCCTGCTGATCACCAGTGAGTGAACAGTTGACCATGGATTCTCACACAGCACGAACATATTTTGTTGTAATACATTACCAGGGGCGAAAAGAAAAGTTCGTTAGGTACTTTGAAAAGTCTACAATGGAATGAGAGAAGAAAGTGTTGTTCCTTGTCTGCGCTCGCGCCGTGTAATTAGTGATGTCATGCATCCTTTAACAACCACAACCACACAGGCACACGCTGACAGCCGTATGTCACGCTTCACGCAATTAGGGAATTCCAGTCTCGCCTTCAAAGATAAATTGCCGCAGATAGTTTTTCCGAATTTATTGTGCTCTTGCAACCGTACATAAAACCTTACTTTTCCACGATTTTAATTAACATATCGCCGACAGTCTCACAATCATTCCACTTGCTATTATTTTTATACCAATATTCCCACGTTTATGAGGGTATTACACACAGAGTGTTGCACAGACTGTCCATCACATCGAGACAAGGTTTTCCCAAGTTAAAGTGTACATCATCAGGAGCGCTATTTTGCTGAAGGGTTAAACAGTCAACTTTTTTATTTATGGAAATATTGAGCCAGTTTTTGAGCCCAATATGAAAGTTTTAAATGTGTAAAAAAGAGTGGTGCAACACTTGTTAGTGTTTGCAATCGGACTGTATTCGCAAAGGTGAAGGTCAGTCGATGGGACCGACAGTGCTTCGTTACACATAGTGTACATGGCAGTGGAAGTGAAAGCGGTTATATTCTCGTAGTATTTTTCCACCTTTCTTGCGAAAATATTCTTCGCCAAGATGCACTCCATTTCTTTTAAAGTACTGTGGTTCGTTACTTATCCTGTACATGGCAGTGGAAGTGGTTATCTTCTCCTAGAATTTTGCCACCTTTCTTGCGAGAAGATTCTCATCTACATCTACATGGTTTCTCTGCAATTCACGCTTAGGTGCCTGGCAGAGGGTTCATCGAACCATTTTCATTCTACTTCTCTACCATTCCACTCTCGAATGGCGCATGGGAAAAAGGAACACCTAAATCTTTCCGTTCTAGCTCTGATTTCTCTAACTTTTTTATTATGATCATTTCTCCCTACGTAGGTGCCTGTCAACAAAATATTTTCGTATTCGGGAAAGAAAGTTGGTGATTGAAATTTCGTAAATAGATCTCGTCACAAAGAACTGCCACCCCAACTCGCTTATCATATCAATGACACTCCCACCCCAATTACGCAATAACACGAAACGAGCTGCCCTTCTTTGCACTTTTTCGATGTCCTCTATCAACCCTAACTGGTAAGGATCCCATACCGAACAGCAATATTCCAGCAGAGGACGGACAAGTGTAATGTAGGCTCTCTCTTCAGTGGTTTTGTCCCATCTTCTAAGTGTGTAGGCTCTCTCTTTAGTGGTTTTGTCCCATCTTCTAAGTGTTCTGCCAACAAAGCGCAGTCTTTGTTTCGCCTTCCCCACAATATTATCTATGTGGTCTTTCCAATTTAAGTTGCTGGTAATTGTAATTCGTAGGTATTTAGTCGAATTGACAGCCCTTAGATTTGTGCGATTTATCGTATACCCAAAATTTTTCGGATTTCTTGTAGTACACATGTGGATGACCTCGCACTTTTCTTTGTTAGTGCCAATTGCCACTTTTCGCACCATACAGAAATTCTCTCTATATCATTTTATAATTGGAATTGGTCGTGTGATGATTTTACTAGACGGCAAATTACAGCGTAATCTGCAAACAATCTCAGGGGGCTGCTCAGATTATCACCTAGATCATTTATATAAATCACACACAGCAGAGGGCCTATGACACTACCTTGTGGAACACCAGGTATCACTTCTGTTCTACTCGATGATTTACCGTCAATCACTAAGAACTGTGACCTCTCTGAGAGGAAGTCACGAAATCAGTCACATACTCCATATGTACGCAATTTGATTAATATTTGCTCGTGAGGAACGGTACCAAAGGCCTTCTGGAAATCTAGGAATGTGGAATCGATCTGAGATCCCTTGTCGGGAGCAAAATTCTTCGCTGACATGCACTGCATTGCTTTTAAATTACTATAACGCCTGAAAAATAACAATTTACAGTGAAACCGTAATTGGTCTAACACAATGAGGTGAAAGAAGTCATGGGATAGCGATACGCTCCTATGTAGATGGCGGTAGTATCGCGTACACAAGCTACAAGAGGGCAGTGCATTGCCGGAACTGTCGCTTGTACTCACGTGGTTCATGTGAAAAGATTTTGGACGTCATTGTGGCCGACGGAAATTAACAGACTTTCAACTCGGAAAGGCAGTCGCAGCTAGACGCATGAGACTTTCCATTTCGGAAATCTTTAGGCAATTCAACGTTACGAGGTCCACAGTGTCAAGAGTATGCAGAGAATACCACATTTGAGGCATTACCTCTAATCCCGGCCAACACAATAGCCGACGGCACTCACTTGAAGACTGAGAACAGCGTAGAGCTGTCCTTGTCAACAGACAAATAACGCTGCGTGAAACAACAGCAGAAATCAATCTGGGACGTACGACGAACGTATCTGAGCGGCGACATTTGGCGTTAATGAGCAATGGCAGCAGTCCACCGATGCGAATGCCTTCGCTAACGACACGACATCGCCTGCAGCACATGTTCTAGGCTCATGACAATATCTGTTGTACCCTAGACGACTGGAAAAACATGACCTGGTCAAACGTTTCAAAAGGCTCTGAGTACTATGGGACTTAACATCTGAGGTCATCAGTCCTCTAGAACTTAGAACTACTTAAACCTAACTAACCTAAGGACATCACACACATCCATGCCCGAGGCAGGATTCGAACATGCGACCGTAGCGGTCACGCGGTGCCAGACTGTAGCGCCAAGAACCGCTCGGACACAGCGGTCGGATAGGGTGCAGAATTGTAGGGTTTCCCATAATAAGTGAGACGTGCACTACGCGCAGGAAGCGGCTAGTAAGGTAGTGGAGTACGTGGCGTGCACATGGGGCATTTTTAGGTTAGAGAAACACTCCGTTGGTATCAAAGACGATTTGCCTGGATAAATCAGCCACAGTGTCCTCAGACATTCTCCTCCGAAGAAGTAGCAATAGCGTAATAGGGCGGCCAGGAGAGTGGACAACTGCACATCAGCTGAATAAGAAATCCATCTCGGGCATTTCAACCTTTCTAAAGCAACCCAAGTCGACTGCTAGTGGTGTGATTGTGAGACGCAAACGCGAAGGTACAACCACAGCCAAACCAAGACCAGGAAGATGTTGTGTTGAAGGACAGCAACCACCGAGTATTGGGGAGGATGGTTTGAAAAATCTCATGGAAATCAGAGGAAATAATCATTCGTTCAATTCCAAAGTATTACCACTAGACCACCTAGTACAATGACTGCACGTAGAAGGATCAAAAGAATGGGATACGATGGTCGAGCAGCTCATCATAAGCCACACATTTGTGTAAGCAGTGCTAAGCGGCTCTTGAAGTGGTGCAAAGAACTAAGCCACTAGAGTGTGGGCGGTTGTAAGAGAGTGATTTCGAGTGATGGATCACGCTATACCTTGTGATAGTCTGATGGAATGGTTCGGGTTTGGCGAATACCTGGAGAACGTTGTCTATCATCATGTTTAATGCCAACTGTGAAGTGGCGAGGAGGAAGTGTTACGGTATGAGAGAGATTTTTGTGCTTAGGTTGTGGTGATGTTATTGCGTTTAAGAGAGAGCTAAATGCGGAAGGATACAAATACATTTTACATAATTGTGTACTGCAGACATAGAGGAACAGTTAGGAGGCGATGAGTGCATATATCATGATAATGCAACCTGCCATAAAGAAGTATTTCTGAAGCTCAGACACTGCTCAAATGGACTGGCCCACCCTGAATCCCGAGCTAGACCCATTACAACATCTTTGGTATGAGTTAGAACGTCGACTTCACTCCAGACTCCGGTGTTTAATCACTGCCTTCACTGGTTTTTTACACTTTCGAGGAAGAATAGGCCGTCATACCTCCACAGACATAGAAGCACATCATTGAAAGTGTCCCCAGCAGAGCTCGAATCATCATAAAGGTGAAGGGTAGAAGACATACTAAGTTAATGACTCCCAGAAGTGGTCACATAGTTTTGATCGCATAGAGTAGAATAATTTGTACAGAAACCAGATGGCAGTTAAGAGTCGAGGGACATGAAAGGGAAGCAGTGGTTGGGAAGGGAGTGAGACAGGGTTGTAGCCTCTCCCCAATGTTATTCAATCTGTATATTGAGCAAGCAGTAAAGGAAACAAAAGAAAAGTTTGGAGTAGGAATTAAAATCCATGGAGAAGAAATAAAAATGTTGAGGTTCGCCGATGACAGTGTAATTCTGTCAGAGACAGCGAAGGACTTGGAAGAGCAGTTGAACGGAATGGACAGTGTCTTGAAAGGAGGATATAAGATGAACATCAAGAAAAGCAAAACGAGGATAATGGAATGTAGTCGAGTTAAGTCAGGTGATGCTCAGGGAATTAGATTAGGAAATGAGACGCTTAAAGTAGTAAAGGAGTTTTGCTAATTGGGGAGCAAAATAATTGATGATAGTCGAAGTAGAGAAGATATAAAATGGAGACTGGCAATGGCAAGGAATGCGTTTCTGAAGAAGAGAAATTTGTTAACATCAAGTATTGATTTAAGTGTCAGGAAATCGTTTCTGAAAGTATTTGTATGGAGTGTAGCCATGTATGGCAATTAAACACAGATGACAAATAGTTTAGACAAGAAGAGAATAGAAGGTTTCGAAATGTGGTGCTACAAAAGAATGCTGAAGATTAGATGGGTAGATCACATAACTAATGAGGAGGTATTGAATTGAATTGGGGAGAAGAGGAGTTTGTGGCACAACTTGACTAGAAGAAGGTATCGGTTGGTAGGACATGTTCTGAGGCATCAAGGGATCACCAACTTGGTACTGTAGGGCAGTGTGGAGGGTAAAAATAGTAGAGGGAGACCAAGAGATGAATACACCAAGCAGATTGAGAAGGATGTAGACTGCACTAGGTACTGGGAGATGAAGAAGCTTGCACAGGATAGAGTAGCATGGAGAGCTGCATCAAACCAGTCTCAGGACTGAAGACCACAACAACAACAACAGCAACAGAGTAGGATGCAGTAGTTATTCGGAGATGAAGAGGCTTGCACAGGATAGACTAGCGTGGAGAGCTGCTTATCAAACCAGATCAACGTGTTATTTGGTTGGTTGGTTGGGTGGGGGGGGGGGGGGGAGGAGGAGGAAGGAAGGAAGGAAGGAAGGGAGAGGGGAGGTTCGTGACTCCCAGGATCACCCACCTCCCTCTTCGGGTTTGCAAGTATTGATAAACCAAATACTCTGCGCCACAGAATGTAAGGCGTTCTTTGTTGTGGATTGTTTACTGTTGAACTTATTTAGTTATTATGAGTTGTTGTCCTATATCTCTCAGTATTCGGATTCCGTCTGCAACTTTGTCACCATTACGGGCCTGAGCCTGAAAGACGTGGAGTCAAATTTGAAATTTGTTGCCTCAGGCGCTGTCTCATCCCACCCGAGTTGGGAGACATAGTTCATTAAGCGGCTCAGACAGTTTCGAGGAAGTTTTTGCGGCAGTGTGGAGTGGCGCTCGCCCGCCTACGTCCGGCCAGTCGCGCCGTCGTTTCGCCCGGAAGTGCTTTCGCAGCAGCAAGCAAAGCCACGAGGCAGATAACAAAAACGAGCGCAGTGTGGCACTCGCCGGGCGCGGCGCTGCAGTAGCCGGCAGCTGCGCGGCCTGCGACACTGCTAAATTGGCCACTAATTGTGCGTGGCAGCCGGCCTGTGGCTGTGTGTACACAGATACACACAGAGCGCGCAGCGCCCGGCGCGCTCCATTTAGCGCTCGCTAGCTGTGCCGCGAGTGCTGCAGAGGCGGGCGACGTGGCGGAGGCCGAGGGAAGAGGGAAGGGGAAAGGCAGTAGAAGGAGCTGGAGCCGGGCGGCGGCAGCGCAGGTGTGCGCCTGCCGCAGCTGGCCTGCGATGCTCTCCTGGAAGCAGCCGCGCCGCCGCCATGAGCACTACAGCCTCGTAGCGCTCGCCGACCACCATCGGAGGACCGCCACGGCCAAGGTAACACGGACGCTTCACACCTCACCCTAGTTGGAACTGCGCTCCACAGGTCCGAAGTTACGGCACCGGATGCCGATAATTCACACGATCGTAAAGGAGAAGCGTGGCTAGTTTCCCATCGGCAGCTTTAATGCGAAGAGTGTAACACGTATTCACAAGTGTTTTGTTGGACAGACCTGGTTCTTCATCTGTCCTCCGCATTGTGTCAGTTGTGTATCTATCTCTTGCGGGTCGAGTGTATGACGAGTGCTGTGTCATGTCGCGGTTCAGTATAGGAGCGAAGGAAATCTGTCAACCCAGTGGCGTTGCAGAAGCTATTGTTCTACAGAACTTACAAGGAATCATCAAACTTCACGGTGAAAGATGACAAGTTCTCATCCAGACAGTGGATGATAGTGCTTTATGTTTTATGTAGCCCAGTGTACATAGTCTGACGTGAGAAGTGGTCATCTGTGAAATGCGATGCTAGGAAGTGTACTAAATGCCCATCTACGGGAACCATTAGTTCTCTGTTGAAGTCAGAACGTTTCGAAGCCATAAATTTCTTTAGATGAAGGAGTAGATGAAAGTGACAGTGTGGAGTGAAGAGAGTGAATATTCCAACTGCCGGCCGGTGTGGCCGTGCGGTTCTAGGTGCTACAGTCTGGCACCACTCGACCGCTACGGTCACAGGTTCGAATCCTGCCTCGGGCATGGATGTGTGTGATATCCTTAGGTTAGTTAGGTTTAAATAGTTCTAAGTTCTAGGTGACTGATGACCTCAGAAGTAAAGTCGCATAGTGCTCAGAGCCAATATTCCAACTTATTAGTACTTCAAATCCTTGAGTTTTCCAGTGTCCGTGCAACTGCGTGGATAGTGTATTTTCCTCTGGAGACATCATTTCTTTATCTTTCGTGATCCAGGCTCCATCTCATTTTTTTCGGCCTGTTGAACAGAAGACTTATGTATCATTTGCCAGATATAGTTATAGCCCATTTCAAGGTAACCGATAAGGAGAATCCCTCTGGTAGCTCAGTCAAATTCTGACACAACAGTTGAGGCAGATGGGGTATACCACCTTTCTTGTTACGCCAATGGCTTCCAACACAGCTTCGGCTGCAGTTTCGTTTGTAACGTGTAGCGATGGACCGACGTCCCACCAGCAGAAACATGTCGGCGCACAGTATCAGTTGAATTCTTTTTTAAAACTGCCCAAACATAGTTGACAAGCATTCAGAAATGTGGCAACCTCGTAGTACAAAACTTCCTCAGAGTTGCATCTTCAATATTCAAATGTGTGTCAATTCCTAAGGGACCAAACTGCTGAGGTCATCGGTCCCTAGACGTACACGCTATTTAAACTAGCTTATGCTAAGAACGACACAGACACTCGGACCTCCGATGGGAGGGGCCGCGCAGTCCGTGACAGGGCACCTCGAACCGCGCGGCCACTCCGCGCGGCTTTTGATATTCGCGTGGAGTCATGTGCTTCATGCACCGTCAGTAGACGACCATCGAATATCACATAGTGCGCTTTCTCAATTATCCACCTGTGGCTATAATTTGGGACGTCCTTCATATTGAAGTTCCTCAAGAGAGGTATGGTTACTTTTCAATTTCGCCATCCATTTCGTATTGCTCATAAACGCAGGAGCTGACCGTTTATTAAGCTTTACAATATATCCGTTGATGGCAAACAAAACAAAGAATTCTGTTTTGACGCAATCGTCATTTATCAGTTTGAACTAAACTCAGGCAACACAATTTCTTTATAGAAAAAAAATTTCCCCGTATGGCAGTAAGGTACAGCTTGCAGTATTCCGCAACATGTACCAGTGTACGAAAAGAAAGTCTCATTTATATCAACCATCATCCCGCTACCAATGTAATAACCATTCACATAACCCTCGTGTGTTCTTTTTCGACTGTCGCATCATCTGGGCGAATAGTTCAGAGATCTGGATTTCACATCGTAACTACTCCTATAACTCATTTTTTCTCATAGTTTAGAACTTTTTTTTACGCTTTCGTATGTGCTACACGTGTACGACCGTAGCAACCTGTCTTTGAAATCGTTCAATGCCTGTTTGATGGTATTTCCAAATTCTGGAACAATACAGTAGAACTGGCCGCGTCGTTGTCTTGCACGGGACTAATTTTATGGATGCTCTGCATTTCCTCACAATCCTTCCTTTCCTTCTTGTGGCACCAAAGAGCAGCCGAATTTACTATTCCTGTCTGACGGACGGATCACCATCGACAGCAGTACATGTTGCAACTCCACGAGACTTTGTGGAAGGATTTGCGTTTTGATTCGAGACAATTGGGTGCAGCTCGGTGATGAAGTTTCCGCGATCACTTCGCTTCCTGCCAACAAAATATATGTACTTCTGAGTTTTGATCCAATTATCTTTATACTGATGGCCTGTAAAGTATAGTAGTTAGTTGGTTGGTTGGTTTGGGGAAGGAGACCAGACAGCGTGGTCATCGGTCTCATCGGACTAGGGAAGGACGGGGAAGGAAGTCGGCCGTGCCCTTTCAGAGGAATCATCCTGGCATTTGCCTGGAGTGATTTAGGAAAATCACGGAAAACCTAAATCAGGATGGCCGGACGTGGGATTGAACCGTCGTCCTCCCGAATGCGAGTCCAGTGCCTAACCACTGCGCCACCTCGCTCGGTAAAGTATAGTAGTGGATACGTCGTATGACATTGGTACAGTATTGCGAAGACCTTGTAGGCTGTCGACTTTCTTCTCACTTTCAACGTCTTCATTCCAAACATACTTTCGTTTGCACCTGGCGTGGTGATGAAGTCTGCAGTACGATTATAATTCTTGGTCTTCATAATTAGGAAATTTGTCCACGTTCTTTTATTTTAGAAAAGTTTCGTTTTGCGCTTTAGCAAGACTCTTCTTAAAGTGTTCTTGAATAGCGTTTATCTGTATGCGAAACATAACACTAGTAATCACGGAGTAAAATACTACTGCCTTTGTATGTCATATCTCTCGAAAATCTTTCACACCTACATTCATATTCTGTAAGCCAATTTACTTTACGTGCAAAGGGTACTTCGTCTACCTCTGTCACTGTTCTTCTTTCCTGTTCCAGTCGCGAATGGTTTTCTGGAAGAACGAATGTTATAACCTCCGTATGAGCTCGAATCTCGCAGTTTTACCTTCTTGGTCTTTTCGCGAGATATGCATGGTTTGACTCTTCTAAAATGTTTACAGTAAATAAAGCAATGCAGAAAAACCTCTCTCCTGTAGCCCCTGCCATTGGAGGTGATGACCAGTTCCGTGACACATTCATGCGTACTGAACTAACTTCTGACGAATCTCGTTGCTCTTCTTTGGATACTATTTACTACATCTGTAATTCATATCCGGTACGGGTCCCAGACTAACGAGCAATACGTACTCAAGTATTGCTCGAATGATGGTTCTGGAACTTACTTCCTCTGTTGTTGGACAACATTTTCTGAGGGTTCTTCCAGTGAATCTGTCTGTATCGATCTTACTAGCGATTAATTTTATGTGGTCGTTTCACATACATGCACCAACCGTCGATTTTCTGCATGTCTTCCTGCGTTTCGCTATAATTCTGTAACGTTGCAGCTTCTCTACATCGGATACGAATTTCACGACCTCCGCTATAGGGTGCAGAATTGTAGGGTTTCCCATAATAGGCCAGGCGTGCACTACATGCAGGAAGCGGCAACTAAGGTAGCGGAGTACGTGTAGCGTGCACATGGCGCATTTTTAGGTTAGAGAAACACTCCGTTGGGATCGAAGACGATTTGCCTGGATAAATCAGTCACAATGTCCTCAGAAGATATACGTCGTCGGTCAAAGATGAGAGCCAGAAAAGGCTAATATGCCAGAAAAGGCTAATATGATTTTAGTACACTGCATAAGCACCCGAGGAAACGTTTCAGAATTATGTCACTTGCTGAAGGTTATAGTGCACAGATAGTCTAAGGAAGTTTGTTGAAACTGGACACTAATGACAACGAAATCCTAAATTCACATTGGAGAATTTATCGTAAGGATGGGTTAGTCGCCAATGGCGGCGGCGTGCGTATTGCAGTAAAGAATCCGATAAAATTTGGCGAGGTTATCACGGATTCCGATTGTGAATTAATCGGTCAAAAATGATAACCGGATGCTTTTATAGACTGCCTGGGTCAGGAACTCTAGTGGTAGATCGCTTCACGTAGAACTTGCGAATATCTTTAATAATTTTCCTGGTCATGCCGTTGTACAACAGGTTCCAAGTACTATGGGACTTAACATCTGAGGAGGTCATCAGTCCCCTAGACTTAGAACTACGTAGACCTAACTAACCTAAGGACATCACACACATGCATGCCCGAGGCAGGATTCGAACCTGCTACCGTAGCATGTGCAGTAAGGAATGACTTCAACTTGCCAGGTTTAGATAGGGAGTGTCATGCTATCAAAACTGAGATAGTGTTTCGCATGACATTGTTCTGGATGTCTTGCACGAAAATTATTTTGAGCAGATAATTGGAGAACCAAATTAGAACAGCATTCAGAAAACGGTATCTGTAGATTTCTACTTGATACAGCGATCATTTCAAACGTCATCTGCCGACGGAATAGTCGGAGGTCTGAAGACGGGGTGATAAATCGCTGCAACTGGAAGCGAAATTAAGTAACAGTTTGGAAATTAGACGACTGAAAGGTGTTGGATTTCACATTCTGCTTAAGAGGTTCTGGACGTATATAAAACCAGTAAGTGGGTCAAATCATCTATTCATTCAATCAGTGACTGTACTGGCACCGAAACAGAAGGTAACAGAGAAGGCTAAAATACTGAATTCGGTCATCGGAAATTGTTTCACCGCGGAGGATCGTAACACGTTCCCTCCTTTCAACAGTCGTACGAACGTCGAAATGACATATATTGAGATAACCGATCGCGGAATAGGAAAAAAAAAACTACAGTCGCTTAGTAACGAAAAGGCATTAGGACCAGATGAGATACTTGTAAGATTCTAGAAAGATAAGGCGAAATAACTTGTTCCCCTTCTAGCAGTAATTTATCTTAGATCGCTTGAGCAACGAAGGAAACCTAGCAACTAGAAAAAAGCACAGGTCCTTCTCATTTTCAAGAAGGGTCGTAGGACAGGTGGACATAATTGCAGGCCTATTTCGTTGACTTCAGTCTGTTGTAGAACTATGGAACATGTTTTATGTTCAAGAATAATGATGCGCTTGGTGAACGAATGTCTCCTGTATAAAAATCAACATGGATTCCGCATACAGAGATCTTTGGAAGCTCAACTCGCTCTTTTGCCCCATGAGATCTATAGACAACGGCGCTCAGGTTGATACTATCTTCCTCGATTTCAGTAAGGCATTTGACACCGTACGGTACTTCCGTTCAGTGAGAAAGGAAAAAAAAAAGAAAAAAAACGAGCTTATCGAGTATCGGAGCAGATTTGCGACTGGATTCAAGACTTTCTTGCAGATAGAACTCAACACGATGCCATTAGCGGAACAAAATTAACAGATATAAAGGTAATTTCCGGAGTACCTCAAGACAGTATGATAGGATTATTGCTATTTACGATATATATGACCTGGTAGAAAGCGTCGGATGCTCGTCAAGGGTGTTCGCGGATGATGTGGTTGCCTGTAACAAAGTAGCAACGCCAGAAGGTAGGGAAGATTTGCAGAATGACCTGCAGAGGAGAATGGTGTAGGCTTTGCCGTTGATCCTGAACGTAAATAAATGTAACATATTGCGAATACGTAGCAAAAGATATTCACTACTATACAGCTACACTGTTGATGACAAACCGCTGGAAACAGTATGTAGGGATCTTAATTGGAACGACCACATAAAACAAATATTTGTGAAAGCAGATGTCTTTGTCAGACTCATAGGAAGGATGTTAAGGAAATGTTAATCATCCACGAAGGAAGTGACTTGCAAGGCGCTTGTTCAACCGATTCTTGATTATTGTTCGTCTACATGGGATCCCTACTGGATAGGACTGATAGAAGATATAGAGAGGTTCCAACGAAGATCGGCGTGTTCCGTCACGGGGTCTTTAGCCGACGCGAAAGCGTTAAGGATATGCTCAGCAATCTCCACTGGCAGATGTTACAAGAGAGGCGTTGTGCATCAAGGAGGGATTTTCTATTGAAATGTCGAAAGAGCACTTTCCGGGAAGTGTCGGACAACATGTTACCTCCCCCCACCTCTCGCATAACGACCACGAGGAGAAAACTCGAGAAATTAGAGCCAGTGCAGAAGCTTGCCTCCAGTAATTCTTCCCACGCGCTATTCGCGAGTGGAACAGAGTTTAAGGGCTCAGTTACTGAAACAAAAAGTACCTTACGCCACACACCATTAGATGGCTATGATGTAGATAGCTACAACACCATCGGCCAACAACACCATGGAGCTTCTGACGCTATCCACTTGGTTATTTCAACTACACTAGGAATAGTAACGACACGCCCGAAATTGCTTTTAAGCCTGAAGATATGTTTCCACTAAGAATGATATGTGTGTTCTATTTTCTGGAATATTTTAGTACCTTCACCTGTTTCTGAAATTTTAGAAATGTTCACATCATGCACTTTTCATTGTATGTAGCGCACATCAAGAAACAGTTGCCTGTGGCGTAGCTCCTTGTCACGAAACAGTGGAATGTTGAGAATCACCAGAAGTTCTGTTCGGGCTGCTACGAACTTCGCATCTCACAGAAGGTCGAGGAAAGTCTAATAATCTCCCTGCTCGATTCTCTCTTGAAGTATAAGAGCTGGTACAAGAGGTTTTCCGCCAAACAGGTGTTTCCGGTAACGTCACCTTGAAGCCAGGTAGCTTGCAGCGGGCACAGAAGTGTTGAATCTAGTGCTGATAGTTACTTACTAAAAGGTGCTGTTAGAGACGCGGGACAGTGATACTGAAAATGGACAACAGTGTAAAAGTAATGCGCCAGGCACTTCTACTTATAAAAACTTTACATTCAGAATGGATAGCGAAGTGAAATCTTCTGGTGAACAAGGCTAGAGATACTCGAACAAGAACTATGTTGCCAAAGAGGACGACAGATGTTTGGGAAACTCTTCATTCTCGTTTTAATTCATCGGTCTAATCGGCTCACCGTACAATTTGCATTTTTGCAAGTATCTTGAGAAGAATAGAAAAAGGCTCTTACAGTAGGCTAAATAATGTCGGCTTTGGTTCCATGCCAAAATCTATCAAGAATCCTAAAGAAAGAGGAGAATACATCCGTAGCAAAACTGTGCAATGGTGGTACGTAGTGTTTTTGTAAAAAGCGTAAATGTTATCTTTAGCTTAAAAACATCTTTTGGGTAAAAGTACTGTTAGTTGAAGGTCGTTACCATATAATTTCTTCGTCTACATCTATACTCGGCAAGCCGCCTTACAGTGTACGGCGGAGGGAGTTTCGGGAACAGTCCGATTCCCTCTTTCCTGTTCGCGGATTCCTGTGCGAAAGATAATAGTAAAATTCGCCATGATACTCAACGCCTCTCTTGTAACGTCTGCCACTTGAGTTTATTGAGTGTCTCCGTTTTGTTCTCGCGCCGACCAAACAATATATTTCCTGTTAATCCCACCTGGTAAGAGATCCATGTTGGTGAGTAATGCTCAAAAATCATCGAACAAGCGCCATGTAAGCCACTTTTTTCGTGGATGAATTGCATTTTCTGGATGTTCTGCCTATGGATCTCTGCCTGGCGTCTGCTTGTCCTACTGTTTGTTTTGTGTAGACATTACAGTTTAGTTCGCTCCGAATGTTAACTTCTAGATATTTTACATTAGTTACCGTCTTCTGTGATTTATCAGCGATAGTGCGACGGTACGTTAGGCAGGTTTAAGAGCGAAGAGACACAAGCCGCTGCGCCAATTTGAGAGGGTCGCCAGCCACAGCTGAAAGATTTCGTGCAGGAGGTATCACGATTAGTAGCGGCCGCTCGGTGCGCCAAACTGAGAAGACCGTCCAAAGTGCAAGATTTGCGTACACTGGCTGTCGTCGCGATGAGTAGCAAAAACTGACACGGGTGAGAGAGTTCGAGGTAAGAGGTGGGGAGGGGAGGAGTTGTCGCTTGGGTTGTTAGCACACTACTGGACGTCCTTCGGGGGGATGAACGCCGTGCGGCCATCCCAACTTACGCTCTGTACGATTTTCCTAAATGGCTCCAGGCAAATGGGGGATGGTTCCTTTCAAATAGCTCGCCCGATATTCTTCCCCATCCTTGAAACAATCGGGGCTTGTTCCCTGTAATGACGTCGATGTCGACAGGAGGTTAAATTCTAATGTTCCGTCCTTCCTTTTTGGAAAAATGATCTCGGGGCGGCCCTGACCGTAGAGGACGTATTTCCTCATCTGTTTATCACAATTTGTTACATTATTCTCTGCACTTATTATCAACCCCCTACAGATCTTCCTGAGCCGGCCGTGATGACCGAGCGGTACTAGGCGCTTCAGTCCGGAACCGCGCGACTGCTACGGTCGCAGGTTCGAATCCTTCCTCGGGCATGGATGTGTGTGATGTCCTTAGGTTAGTTAGGTTTAAGTAGATCAGTTGTAGGGCACTGATGTCCTTACATGTTAAGTCCCATAGTGCTCAGAGCCATTTGAACAGATCTTCCTGCAATTCATCACAGTCTTCTAGCGTTTCAAGCTTCTTTCTTTTAATCAATTTTCGTCATTCCATCTCAGAGATATTTAACAAAATAGTGTAGCTTTTATAAATTTTATAATGAAAATGTAATAGTAGTCTTTACCTTAGCATTGCTAGACTCCCAGTATATGACATGCTGATGGGTCGCGGAGATTGGCCAAGAGATCATCACGGGTTTGCTGCTAGTTACAGAGTTCAGGATGTGGCGGTAAGAGCAGTTTCGGACAAGTTGCGGAGTCGGTGTGAGCCGTTACACTCGTTGCGCGTCGGAATGCCGAGGTGAAAGGCAGCTCGGCTTTGCTACTGCTCGAGGTGGACTCTGCCGGCTCGCAGGCATTCCCACGTCGGCCGCCGGCTCGGCCATTGTCTTGTGCCACCAGAGTGCGACGCCTGGCGCAGCCCGCTTGCAAATGCGCGGCGCTGTTGTCACGATCTCTGCCGGCAGATAACAGAGCCGCCTTTTGTCCTTTTTTATCTTTCCGTGCCCTCCTACGCTCCCCTTTCATCGGGGACAGACCGCGCCGTTCACTCAGTGTTGCAAATGCACGTTCAGTGGACAGACAGGTCTTCTCGACTATGCACGACTTAGCGACGCGGGCGACACGTTCGGAGTGTTCCAGTTTGCTGTCGATTAGTGGTATAACGCATCTGGCGCTTCGTGTCACCAGACGACGTTACTTGTTTCTGTACTTCTCGGAAGGTAAGCGCAACAATTCAGAGATTACACCAGAAGAGCGACGCGAAGTCCTGTACTCGAGTAAAGGCACCCTTTGTGACAAGCCAAGGGGGAACCGTGCTGATACATGAAAGATCTGTACACTGTCTTGTGAAAAGTATCTCCACAAACACCTATGTAATACGGTATTGACAAGTAGACATCACGAAGGCCGACACGCCGGTGTAAAGGGAGGCGGGCAGTAATAGGTTGTCAGGTGTAAAGTAAGGCAGAAAGGGTCGGCCAGGAAAGGTCAGTGACAGGAACGCCGACTAGTCGCTGAATGTCATCCGAGTTAGAAATCCGTCAGGAGCGATTCAGCCGTTCTAAAGCCGCTCAAGTCGACCGTTGGTGACGTGATTGTGAAGCGGATACCTGAAGGAACAACCCGGCTTAACCACGAATAGGCAAACCATTTGTACAGATGGACAAGGACCGCAGGGCATTGAGAAAGATGGTTGTACAAAATCGCTTGAAATCATCGGAAATGATCTCTCGGAAGTACTTGGCAGCCCAGCTAGCACAATGACTCTGCGTGGGGAGTTAAGAAAAATGGGGTACTGTGGTCGAGCAGTATAAGAATTGCAGTGGCTGAATGACGATGGATGAATGAATGGATGCATGCATCTATGTCCAAAGGAACTTTCCGTCGTTATTCAGAATAACACAGGCACTGCAATATCGTATTTATGTGCCGACAGCAGGCAAGTGACTTTCAAGTAAAATGTCTCACCTGCACAGGAATAGGCCGAGCGGTTCTAGGCGCTTCAGTCTGGAACCGCGTGACCGCTGCGGTCGCAGGTTCGAATCCTGCCTCGGACATGGATGTGTGTGATGTCCTTACGTTAGTTAGGTTTAAGTAGTTCAAAGTTCTAGGGGACTGATGGGCACAGATGTTACGCCCCATAGTGCTCAGAGCCATTTGAACCATTTTTTTGTACAGGAATATACATAATGGATGTCGACAACCGTGCATACAATCAGGTCTACATCTGCATCTACACTTTGCAAACCACTGTGAGTGCATTGGCAGATGGCACACCAATTGTGCCATTTATTAGAGTTTCTTCCCATTCCATTCATGTATTGAGCGTGGGAAGACTAGCTTTGTAATTGCCGCCGTGCTTGCTGAAATTAATCTAATCTTGTCCTCATGGTCCTTAGGGGTGCGATACACGGCGGCTTTAGTATACCCCTAGGGTCGTCATTTAAAGCTAGTTCTTGAAACTTTATTGGTAGACATTCTCGGGATAGCTCACGTCTGTCTTCAATAGTCCGGCAGATCAGTTTCTTAAGCATTTCTGTCACACACTCCCACGAGTTAAAGAAGCCTCTGACCATTTGTGCTGCCTTTCTATGTGTACATTCAGTATCCCCTGCTAGGTCTCTTCTGTATGGATATCAAACAAATGAGCAGTATTCTAGAATGAGTCGTATTCTCCTTCGTAGACTCTTTGCAGTTATCCAATATTCTACCAATAAATCCTAAGTCTGCCACCTGCTTTACTCACGAGTGAGGGAGCCTATGTGATCATTCCTACCATATCCCCCCGAAGTTTTACCCACGTATTTGTAGGAGTTGGACGATTCTAACTGAGACTCATTGATATGGTAATAGGAAACTAGGTTTTTCGGTTTGTGAAGTGCACAGTTCTAGATTTCTGAACGTTTAAAACAAGTAGCCAGACTTTGCGCCACTTAGAAATGTTATCAAATTTCCTTACATCAAATTTAATTCATACGGTAGCTGTTTTCTGTGGCCAAGTGCGATTTCTCGCCTTTGAAAGTCATTCAGCAAACGAAACTTCTCAAAAAAAGAAAGTGGGTCTCACACTATACTTTGTGTACGAAAGAAAAGAGAAACGGATCTGTAGAGACCTGTCGTATTTTGTAAACCTGGAAATAGCTCACTCGTCGCGTTCACTTGAATACAGAGAAGTTAATTCGTGGACGCACGTGACAAATTTACCCACTTCAGGCCTGCCATTCAGCGTGCACCACCAATATTTTAAAATGTTACATCGTGCTACGGAGATTCCGCTTTTCGGGTTATTCCTGCAGACTTCATCCTACCGGAGTGGAAATGGGCTGCTGTGTGGTATTATTCGTGCGCCTGCGCACCCAGCCTTCACGGTTGCTTCGTTGCTTCTAACTGGGCAGTTCAGCGCTGTTAGCTTCATTCGGCAGCGTAGTCATCCGAGTTCTGCGGTCTAAGTAATTTGCAGCACTGCTGTGGATTCACTTCATAATGCGGCAGGGTACCGGTTCGATGTTCCTTCTTTACTCTCATTGAAGTACGGAGGAGTTTTTTTTTGGCAATTATTTCATTTCTGCTACCGATTGTCATGCCTGACACAACAGTCGGTTTCTGTAAAGTAGAAAAATAGTCTGTGGCGTGCTTGCGAATCACTTTTTCCGTACGCGAACGATCGCGCGAGACGTACCGAGCGGGGTAGAGCAGTGGTTAGCACCCTGGACTTGCATTCGGGAGGACGGTAGTTCAAACCAACGTCCGGCTATCGTGGTGAGGGTTTTCCGTGATTTCCCAAAATCGCTTCAGGCAAATGCTGGGTTGGTTGCCTCGAAAGGTCACGGCTGATGTCCTTCTCCATCCTTCCCCAATCCGAGCATGTCCTCCGTTTCAGATGACCTCTTTGTCGACTGACGTTAAATACTCTACTGGCCACTGAAATTGCTACACCACGAAGATGACGTGCTACAGACGCGAAATTTAACCACAGCAAGAAGATGCTGTGATATGCAAATGATTAGCTTTTCAGAGCATTGAGACAAGGTTGGCGCCGGTGGCGACACCTACAACGTGTTGACAAGAGGAAAGTTTCCAACCGATTTCACATACACAAACAGCAGTTGACCGGCGTTGCTGGTGAAACGTTGTTGTGATGCTTCGTGTGAGGAGGAGAAATGCGTACAATCTCGTTTTCGACTTTTATAGAGGTCGGCTTGCAGCCTATCGCGATTACTGTTTATCGTATCGCGACATTGCTGCTGGCGTTGGTCGAGATCCAATGACTGTTAGCACTACATGGAATCGGTGGGTTCAGGAGGGTAATACGGAACGCCGTGCTGGATCCCAACGGCCTCGTATCACTAGCAGCCGAGATGACAGGTATCTTACCCGCATGGCTGTAACGGATCGTGCTGCCACGTTTCGATCCCTGAGTCAACAGATGGGGACGTTTACAAGACAACAACCACCTGCACGAACAGTTCGACGACGTTTGCAGCAGCATGGACAGCTCAGAGACCATGGCTGCGGTTACCCTTGATGCTGCATCACAGACAGGAGCGCCTGCGATGTCGTACTCAACAACGAACCTGGGTGCATTTGGAAGCATGTATTCGTCATCTCCATACTGGAGTATCACCCGGCGTGATGGTATGGGGTGCAATTGATTACACGTCTCGTTCACCTCTTGTTCGCACTGACGGCACTTTGAACAGTGGACGTTACATTTCAGATGTGTTACGACCCTTGACTCTACCCTTCATTCGATCCCTGCGAAACCCTACATTTCAGCAGGATAATGCACGACTGCTTGTTGCAGGTCCTGTACGGGCCTTTCTGGTTACAGAAAATGTTCGTCTGCTGCCCTGGCCAGCACATTCTCCAGATCTCTCACCAATTGAAAACGTCTGGTCAATGGTGGCCGAGCAACTGGCTCGTCACAATACGTCAGTCACTACTCTTGAAGAACTGTGGTATAGTGTTGAAACTGCATGCGCAACTGTACCTGTACACGCCATCCAAGCTCTGTTTGACTCAATGCCCAGGCGTATCAAGGCCTTTATTACGGCCAGAGGTGGTTGTTATCCATCCAAATTGAGTGAAAATGTAATCACATGTCAGTTTTAGTATAATATATTTGTCCAACAAATACCCCCTTTATCATCTGCATTTTCTGCATTTCTTCTTGGTGTAGCAATTTTATTGGTCAGTAGTGTAATAAACTACTCCTACTCCTTCTCCTCTTCCGGCCGACGTATTTGAGCAATGCTTGTTGATGCGGAAAATCGAATGTGTCTTCTGTTCGCATCACCGATGTCAGAGTAAGTCTCTTGATCTGTTGTTATTTCAGTTGAAGTGAATACGGAATTTCCGTTTTATTTGATGTTATGTCGTGTTGTGGGTAAATCCAACCTTTTCATATTGAATATTAATACGCTGAGCTTCTATTACGGTCATTATGGCATATAACGTGCGTCTAAATGTGGGTTTTGTCCTCTGGAGCCTTCCACACCGGTTTGCCGGCCTGGCCTTCGCTCACCAGGCACCCACTACAGCTGCACAGCCAGCCACTAAGTAGAACTCGCCAGGTTCCTTTGTTCTCTTCCCCGGCTGTCAGCTCAAAGCGAATGTAGGCTCAGAGCTCCACAAACACTAGCACACCGCCTCACTTCAGCCCACTGTGTTAAAGATGACTGACGTGTGTTTCGCGGCAGCAACGCCTTCTAAATGAAAACGCTCCTCTTTATCTATCCACCTCTTTTGTCTTAACAAAAGGACATGCTCTCGACTTTCTCGTTTGGTTGGTACACTGGGAAAGTCGTGTTTCAACAAACTGCACGGAAACTAGTCTAATTTTCCATTATGTATAGCTCTCATTTTTTCCACCTGAAACGCTTCGCCGCTATCCACGCCTGCAATCATGGTTTCCTCATTTAGACCTCGCCAGTCACACGTCAGTCACTTGTCTGTACATGCCCTTCCACATTATTTTGGCAGCATATACGAACAGGATGTATCGTCACCTGACATATTTCGCCATCCATGAAATGTATTCGCAGTTGCGAATACGGACAGCTGTGTAATGGAATGACGACATTGAAATTTTGTGCCGGATCGGGAATCAAACCCGGATATCTATCTTATAACGAGCGGCCGCCTTACCATTAGGCTATCCGAGTAAACTTCAAGCTTCACAGCCAGACCCAAAATTCCCTTTCTCGTCAACCATGTGTCATGTTCAGATCTGGCCGTGAATCGTGCTCTTATAGCCTAATAGTAAGGCGACCTATTGCGACAAGCTGGAAATCCAGGTTCGAGTCTTGGTCTGGCGCAAATTGTCATTGTCACCATTCCATTATAAAGCTGATGGTTGCTCATATTCGCAACTGCGAATACATTTCATGTACGTCATAACAGCTTGAGTCGCCGCAGTGGCTGCCCCTTGGGAAAAGTAAGCATGTCCAAAGGAACATTGCACCGTAATTCTGAAAGACACAGGCACTGCAATAACGTATTTCACCATTATCTGGGCCATTGTTTATTCTTTAACAAAGGTAATCTGCCGGAAAAGATCTTCTTCTCTAGACATTTAAAGATTCGATGATGATGATTGGTTTGTAGGGCGCTCAACTGCGCGGTTATCAGCGCTCGTACCTATGCCCAACCTTTGCTCAGTCCAATCTAGCCACGTTCATGAATGATGATGAAATGATGAGGACAACACAAACACCCAGTCATCTCGAGGCAAGTGAAAATCCCTGACTCCACCGGGAATCGAACCCGGGACCCAGTGCTCGGGAAGCAAGAACGCGACCGCGAGACCACGAGCTACGGACAAAGATAGGAGATATGCATGTAATTTACTTATGCAGGTTCCAAATCAATGGAAAAAATAAATAAATAAATCCTTAATTTGAGAAAAGTTATATATTTAGCGATTGTATAAAAGAAGTCCCCCCATGAACCATGGACCTTGCCGTTGGTGGGGAGGCTTGCGTGCCTCAGTGATACAGATAGCCGTACCGTAGGTGCAACCACAACGGAGGGGTATCTGTTAAGAGGCCAGACAAACGTGTGGTTCCTGAACAGGGGCAGCAGCCTTTTCAGTAGTTGCAGGGGCAACAGTCTGGATGATTGACTGATCTGGCCTTGTAACATTAAAACGGCCTTGTTATGCTGGTACTGCGAGCGGCTGAAAGCAAGGGGACACTACAGCCGTAATTTTTCCCGAGAGCATGCAGCTTTACTGTATGGTAAAATTTGTGGCACAACTTGGCTAGAAGACGGGATCGGTTGGTAGGACATGTTCTGAGGCATCAAGGGATCACCAATTTAGTATTGTAGGGCAGCGTGGAGGGTAAAAATCGTAGAGGGAGACTAAGAGATGAATACACGAAGCAGATTCAGAAGGATGTAGTTTGGGGTAGTTATGCTGTAGGCTTGCACAGGATAGAGTAACATGGAGAGCTGCATCAAACCAGTCTCGGGACTGAAGACCACAACAACAAAAACAACATAAAAAAGTGAAGTATATTGGCTGAAATGAAATGAATGGATGATGGGATGAAATACATGAAGATGCAGTGGTGTGAATGTTACGAGGGGGACTTCAAAAATTAAGTTACACCTTATCGTGGCGGCCGGACTAACTTTGATTGACTGCTGCACTACACTTCCAAGGTATACTGAGTCACGACACTCGTTTTTAACGTAGTCACCAACCCCCTCCTCCGAATGTTCTTTCCACTTGCCGAGGAGATGGAAATCACCAGGTGTAAAATCTGGATTTGGCGATCAGTATTACCCAAGTCTGTGCGGCGTGGTAAAATAGTTGACACCGTTTCACTCCGGCTGGAAGTAGCATGTCGTTTGGTCCGTATACCGCCAGAATTTCACTATGGATCTTTGTGGAATTAGGCATTTTGTTCAGAAGAAGCGTATTGCCCCACGCTCTTCAAGTTACGGGGTACGTTTCCAGTCGCCGCGCCACACCGTGCTGCACCTGTTACCCATACAGCAGCAGACCTGTCTCTTCAGGAAACCCTGAACGTGTGCTGACAATGCGCCGTCTTGTGCAATGTTGCTACATGTGTAACTTACTTTTTGAATTCGCTACGTGTCAGTGAAAACCACTCAGAAATACTGGACGCGTAATATTGTAAATATGTCGTGACAAATGAAAAATCGTGCCAGATCGGAATCGAACACAGATTGGCTGCTTTTCGCGAGCTTAAGCATTGCGATATCTGAGCTCGGCTCTAGGTCTAAAATTTCTGAATACTGCTACCAGAGATTCTCGCGCCGAGGAAAAGGAGATCGAATACTACCGCTTCTTCATCGATTTCAGTCAAATCGCACTGGTACATACCTCTAAGGGGTGGATAAACCACTTTCCTCTGCCTGTGGTGTTCTTACTTCTCTTGAAAAGCAGGAAATCCAGTTACGAATTCCTAGCCTCTCACAAACTTTGATTAGTCACCACATATTCTTTTATGTTAAAGGGAATAGTACACAGTAATAACTCCCCTTTTTCTCGTGTGGCTTCCAAGATCCACATCTCACAATGGTTTTTTTTTTTTTTTTTTTTTTTTTTTTTTTTTTTTTTTTTTTTTAGCATGACGGACAGAGAACATGTCCGAACATTATTTCAGAAGCACAGAAAAAATAAGACACATTTGATTTTCAGAAAGCATAACCATGAAAAGTAAACCTCAAAGAGAGTGCGAAAGTTCAGGGACACAGCGCAGCAGTACACAACTCCAACAGTATAAATTGTGCGACTCGGTATCCGGTGAATGTATCTCCAGAGGCAGTCTCCTTCAAATGTACAGACGTGGGATTTTATGGGCTTTATAGTGGAGGTAAGAGTAAAATACGTGATGAAAGCTGTGAAAGGGGAGCAATTTCTGTTCACATATTTTTACGGGCAGTGAAAGGAAGCTGCTGAACAGTACCAGAGAACAGATAGTGCATGTTTCCACCAGCATTCTAACGATGAAGGGAGCTGTCCCCTGACAACGCAAGCCTGCACAACACGCGGCGTTCCATTCCATTATATTGGGACAGCGAGGTCACCACTCAGCGGGCACAAGCCCAACTGGAGTGTCGACTGGATCGCGACCTCGAACTAACGTACTACCCGTTTGCTTTCAGTTTACCGTAGCCGCATTGAAACCTAGCTCATAATGAGATCCTTAACTGCGTCCAGTAATTACCGACGTGGGCGCCTTCCTTGCCTCACTCACCCCCCAAGGTTGTGGGGCTGCATTAGCCAAGCGATAGCTAAGTAGTCCAATCAACGAAGGACAATAATTGTAAAAAAAAAACATGTAGTCACAAATTTTTGTGCAGTGGTAGGGGAGTAGGTCCTTTGCATTTTTTTCTGTACAGTGAATAGTGATTTAATGGTGTAAAATTAACGTATGTTGTTAAATAATCTGCGTAAACAGTATCACATATTTGTTACACGTATAAGGGCAGTAGAACCGTGTCAGGGAATATTTTGTGAGCTGGGGGTTTAAAAAGGTGGAAAGGTGGGGGTGGAAGTAAGAAGCAGGAGGGAATGTAGGTCGTCGGATTGTGGCCCTGCATTTTCCCCCTTCACAGGTCTGCAAAATGAAAAGCGAGCAGTAATTCCCCATTCTCTGTGGCACACTACGTCACAAAAAAGGAACGACATGGTGTTTCACAAGCTTATTCCGACCCTTCCGCAGCTCGCCTTTTGAATCACTGGAGACGCAGTGCTCAGTCATGTCCGGGGGGGAGGCTAATTTTCCACGAAGTGCGTTAACGCTACATGGAATACAGATACGAATATTGCTAGTAATAGTAATACAAGGAACACATATGGGCAGAATCAATGTAAATCTCTGCACACTATTCAGTAATGCTAGACGGAAATTGATTCTTAGTCATCCTGCATGCCAGCTGCGTTGTTCTTTCGGGAAAGGCAGCTTTCTCCCCCGCATTCCCTGTCCAGTTCTCCCACGTGAGAAGACAATTTTAACTTCACTGATCTCGTGTTTATACACTGGAGTCATTTTCAGTTTACTAAGTGAGTATTAGTTTGCATTTTGTTAAATGAGCTATTATGTGAAAAAGTTCAATAGCTGGAGCTGTCGGGTGTCTACTGCACCAAAGAGCCTGCCACCAAGTGTAACATGCCATCAATATTTATTCGACAGCATCGATTTTTTGTCTCCACCATCAGTGTTTCGACTACTTTTCGTAACTTGAGGGTGTCAGATGTATTCCTCTCAACTTTTTCTTTTCTAACCTCTGAAGAGGCCAGAGCCTCAAATTGCCAGAGTCTGTAACATAAATAGGTCAACTCGGCGCTATGGTGCAAGTCAAGCAATGCATTACAGCAGATTACTGTTACAGACTGGGACATGATCAGTCCCTTTCCATCAGGCAAATTGACACCACGTTGTAAGATCTACCGAGGATGTGTGGTAAATGGCTCCACTCAGTGCACCCTACTCTAGAAGTGACAGCAATTTCCGAATGGAAGAGAGGTATGCAGTCTACCAGTAACACAATACTTAATGATGAGAGAAATGAAGTAGCTTTCTGGTCATTCACTAACTCATCAACCAGTGACTACAACATGGTTATGCAGTTTTACAATATGCTGTCGATGACAGACAGCAGCAAGATCATTTACCAATCCTATCCGTTTCCCACCAACACTGCACAGGTTACTGACAACATCAAAATTAACAAATTAAGCACTTCTCAATCATTGATTATAGGAACTAATTTTATGTAAGAGTTCATTTAACAACTGCAAATAAATACTTAATAAACTAAAAATAACTCCACTACATAAACACAATCTCAGTGAAGTTATTTTATGTACGTACATAAGAGAAATGTATACGAAATGCTAGGGCCAACAGGAACTGAAGGCGTTTCCCAAAAAATTTGGGCTCATTAGTGCCTCTCGTGCTCGTGTGTTTCCTAGTTGCCGAAACAAAATAGTAGATCATCAGCGCGACGTTAACACACATTCGTTACCAGACACGGTGGACAACATATGCTGTACTTCATTTTCTTACCTTGTCGTATACTATTCTAACGGCATTGCAACATCAAGGGTTCGTCCACGGTTCATTTATCTTATAGAATCATCATCTGGTAATCTCATCTTCATCTTCTTCTTCTTCTTCTTCTTCTTCTTCTTCTTCTTCTTCTTCATCTTTTCTCCTTTATAGAACGAAGTGTCGGAGTGGTTAGTACACTGGACTCGCATGCCGGAGGACGGCGCTTCAAATCCTCACTCTGCCATCAAGATGTATGTTTCCCGTGGTTTTTCTAAAGCACTTTAGGAAAATGCTGGAATGGTTCCTTTAATAAGGACCCAACTGCTAACCCACTAAGGACAGGTGCTCATCAGCTTTCACTACACTATATCCCCATGCAACCGTTCTTCCAAACAGTACGAGACCCGTTTTATTCCTGGCGAGGAAGCAAAGTTAGCTCAGTAACTGCAGTGGCATCTTGAACAAACAATAGATGTGCATTCGGTCAATCAATTGTGAGCAGGCAGTGTTCAGTAGTTGACATGCGGCCGTAGTGTGTCAGCGTTGCGTCACAAATCGCAATGGAACAACTACTCTAAATCAAGTGTTCGATATTCTCCAGAATATTTTGAAGGAGAGAAGAGAGTGTGCAAAGTTTGTCCCACACACCTTGACTACCGAACAAAAACGACGCTTGAATCCGTGCCGGGATTTGAATGAAATGCAAAACGCTGACAATTCTTTCCCGCAAATAATTATCACGGGTGACGAGGCTTGATGTTATCAAAACGAACCTACCACAAAACGATGAAGTACAGAAATTCACTCGAAGGGTCAACGCTTTGACGGCGTAACCGACTTTCAAGCCAGTGTGAAGTACGAGTTGAATAGCATCCCAAAGGAGGACTTCTCTAGTGCAGTTTCACGTGGTTGTATTAACGATTTCTCCATTGCACTCAAGCGGGGGTAGACTATGTAGAAGACAGGGAGCTTCAAAACCGCCATCTAAACTTTTCTCAAATTTTGTAAATCCAGTCTCGAAACTCCTTGGTCTGATGGATTATCCATTTGCACAGGAATGATTTGAGGTTGGTTGCTTCTAGGTTTTTTCGCGAATTATTTTGCTGAGAGCGAGTGAGGCGGCACGGTGACAACACACTGGACTTGCAACTGGGAGAGCTGTTGTGCAGTCCCCTACCATCCACATTTACGGTTCGGTGGTTTGCTTAAATAGCTTAGCGGAAATGCTGGGGTGGTTCCTTTGAAAAAGATACATCCAGTTTTCTTCTCCGTCATTTTCCAGTCGCTGCTTGTGGTTCGTCTTTAATGACCTCGTCTAACTGATTTATGATAGTGTGCTGTACCTGATTGTATGTCATAGAACGCAAACCTCTAAAGCCCGGTCCACACGCAACCACCTGTCTGCGCAGACATCGGCGCAGATGTCTGTACATGCAAAAGATCGCTGCAAATGTGGTGTGTTCACACGACACAAACCGCAATCTACTACTCGCCCGACATCTGTTGGTGTAGGAAAGAAATATGAGTGGCAAGCGACGACGCTCCCCGTAAACGTCAACGTTGGCTGGTATACTTGATCTACTCCTACACCAGATCTTCTAGATTTCTGAACTTTGGATAACTATTTTTCGGTAAACAGTTCGCAACGAATTTTTTTATTTTTTATTACGGTTTCTCTGTTTGCCGAGGAGTCAACTGCCCGCAATTTTTCAATTAGAGCATTGTATGGTGCTGTCTTTTTGTCTCGGTCACTATATTCTTTACTTTTTATCTTCCACAAACATGGGTGGTTTCTATATGTTTCAATTAATTCACTTGCAGACTCTCGAGAACACTGACAGGTATCAGCCATTTCAATGCTAACACTAGACTGAGCAAACAGGTGTATCGCGCCAGATTTGCGGCGATCTACTGTCCACACGCTCCAACTTGTCTGCGCAGATGTGGTTTGAACCCACAGATTTGAGAGGTTTCGCTCAAACCTCCAACTCCAACGTTTGTACACACCTCAGGTTGGTGCAAATCTTCTGTCCACACGCAACGATCTCTCTGCGCAGATGTGGACGGGGCTTAAGTTGTGCGCATGCAGTCCTCTACACCTGGAGACCTAGGAAACCTGACGCTATTGTTCTGCATCCTATTTGATTTCTTAGCCTCTAGTTGATTGTTTATCCAGTGTTCCTAATTTTACACAATCCCCTTTTTCCTGAAGTTGAGCATTTACGGCTGCTTGTTACGCAACCACTGCAGTTGCCAGAGAGAGAGAGAGAGAGAGAGAGAGAGCGCTTCACGTGAGCAGGGCCTGCAGTTAGCCGGCGTGTCGGCCGGGCTAGTCTGTGGCGCGACGTTTCGACATCTGCCCGGGCCAACCGGAGGTGACGGCCACTCAGGCATTTGCATATCCGGCTGCGCCAGGCCGCAGGCCGCTTTTGCGGTTGTGCAGTGTTGCAAAGGCTCCAGCCAACATTCCGCTTCCGGCCGCCTACCTTCTGCCAAATGACACAACACAGCTCAGCCGGCGACAAGGGCACTTCGCTGTAGACTTCATTCGGTCAGATCCGAGCACTAAAAATTTTTTTAAAAATCGAATTCTACCCGCTGGCGCTTCCACAGACTGTGAAAAATGTCGAGTACACAAAAATCAATATGTATCTTGCGTTAATTTTCTAAATCGTTCTGATGACGAGAGTGTCATTCTTCGAAATGCATGGTGAAAACACAAATATTTATCCAAGCTACGCTACCGTTTGGGAAACGTGAAATACCAAGACCGGGAGATGCGATCGCAATGAAATTTATTTCAAGCTACACAGATGACAGCATTACATACCGGTACATGGACTGTGACTGTGGAAATTCAGTATGGAGCAACCATAGCCGCTAAACGTCGTAACTTGGTTCAGATAGCTCTAAGCACTATTGGACTTAACATCTTAGGTTATCAGTGCCCTAGACTTAGAACTACTTAAACCTAACTAACCTAAGAACATCGCACACATCCGTGCCCGAGGCAGGGCTCGAACCTGCGGCCGTAGCAGCAGCGCGGTTCCGGACTGAAGCGCCCAGAACAGCTCGGCCGTGGCATGGCACCAGAGAGTGCCTGAATATGCTGCTGGGGAATACTGTCACAAGGTTTCTAGGCGCGTCCACGAAGCGTCAGGAGAACCTGACCGACCATATCCCAGACATGTACGATGGGCAACATGTCATGCGAACGAGCAGCCCAGGGAAGCACCGGTACCCGTCGTTCTTCGAAGAAGGCTTGCACATTCCTCGCACATAGTGCTGGGCGTTGTCCTGCTGAAATATGGCTCGCGGAACGGCCTGCAAGAGAGGCAATGCCTTGGGCAGTAAGACCTCCCTGACACAGCGGTAGTTCTTCAGATTGCCCTCAAGACACAGGAGGCGAGATAGAGTGCTGCAGACAATGAGCCCCAAACACTCAGACTTGGCGTTTGTCCGCTGTGCCGTTCAACAATACAATCCGCCCCACTGCGCTCAAAAATGGTTCAAATGGCACTGAGCGCTACGGGACTTCTGAGGTCATCAGTCGCCTTCAACTTAGAACTACTTAAACCTAACTAACCTAAGGACATCACACACATCCATGCCCCAGGCAGGATTCGAACCTGCAACCGTAGCGGTTGCACGGTTCCTGACTGTAGCGCCTAGAACCGCTCGGCCACCACGACCGGCCCACTGCGTTTACCCTCAGCTCCGTCGAACGCGTATGTAATCATTACTGTAGGACAAGTTAAAGCGGAACTCGTTGGAAAACACTGCGTTTTATCGTGCATCACATCCCTCTCAGACTTCACATGCCCATTGCAGTCTACGTTGTTGATGGCTTCTGGTCGCTGGGCTCAGTGGTAACTGCGCCACCACTGCAGCCCACAGAGGACGGCGTCAGCAGTCGACTCAGACATGTCCACACTCTCCAATGTCACGTCAACGCTATGGAGGTCATCTCGCTCTGTGGTCACATTGTATCATCCAGTGTCCCGCCGGCAGTGTGTGTGTGTGTGTGTGTGTGTGTGTGTGTGTGTGTGGAACGACAGACCCGCTCCCAGTGACTAATCATTCTGTCCTGTTCGAACGTATTAAGGGTACCGATATTCCGCCCAGGGTTGTCTGAGAGGCATAGTTGGAGAATTGGATAACAACCTGTCGGTCATACAAAAGAGGGCTCTGTTGGGCCTACATACTGGCCACCTGTCTGCCATTTAAATTACTTATGGCTCCGCTGTTCTGCACGTTCTCCTAAAGCAGCATGGTGCAAACTATTGCTTCTGAGTGTGTTAGTTTTTACAAACAGTAGTGCATATCAATTGGTAATTCTAAAATACGTAACTCGTTCTTCGTTGCATCGTTGCTTTCATCCCATGCCGCATTTTGCGTATAGCAGATCTATCTATGTTCTTCAACAATCCTATTTTTCTTCTTGATGTTATTAACGCAGAGAGATTATATTTGAATTTTTATTATAAATGGGAAATCACCGCACGTTTGGAACTCGATCGAGCCCACCATTCAGGAACGATACATCTTCTTGTTGAGTGCCACCATGTACAGTTACGCTTAGTTTCATCGGAACTTATATCTCAGGCCTGAACAAGCAAATTCTTCAGGACGAGCGACTGCTGTCTTGGAAGCTTGTCCACCTAAAGACTTCGGATTGCTTCCGTTTCTTTGTTCTGGTGGACTAAAAAATCACCTGGAGGTGGTCTGTCCTTGCTGACGAGGAGAGTGCGAATCCAAGCAGCTGAGTTATTTTGAAATGTAACCCATAGGATGGGTTCTCGTAGCTCTTAAGGTTGGTATTTGCTGCATAGCAGTAGTAAAATTCCTGAAAGCATAGAGCTTAACCCCAATATTTCTCGAAAGCTGTGCTCAGAATGCACAGGTAACCTTTCAACAAAGCCTGAATTGTGTTTAAAGGTCTCGCTGTCTCAAATGTCAGATGGATACACATGGGTCAGCATAATCCGATCGCTTGAATTCCTAACGTAAACGCTAGCACGATTTTTCCAACTCAAAAAGCAACTTACCATATTCTCGTTACTTCACACACGCCCCGCGAGCTGGAATAAAACAATATTAAGTACCCGGCCTGTGCACTAGTGTAAGTCTTCGTCGTGTGTGTGTGTGTGGGGGGGGGGGGGGGCGCTACCAACGACTAAGAAGTATGTAATACGTGTAACCCTCACGACGAATTGTTATCGACGTCAGCGAGAGGAACTAACGGAGCAAGTTTCTGCAAACGGTGAAAGGAAAGGGAAATCGTGCCGATGTCAGCGGTCCAGTGTGTACTTACTGGATAGCTCGGTATGGCATACTGGAATTGCTACGGACTAGGGAGGTGCGAAACTGTGACTTTCCGATACATTCATTTTTGTGAATGCTACTTTTCAGTAACTGGTATTTTTAGCTGTCATTTGTCACAGATTTCAATCACATTTTACGAACTCATTACCTTTATATCTCCGGAATCTACCAACGTTAAAACCGTCCTTCTGTTTTTTTTGTCACCGTACCTGTTACATTGTGGCACGTATGTCCACTAACTGGTATATCTGGCCGGGTAACGTGCTTCAACGCAGCGGAAGTGGTATGTTTTCACCTGCAAAGGCGATTGCTTGTTAGGACCTCAAGTTACCGTTTTCAGTAACCCGACTGACGGAGTTACTTGAGATGATACTGCCAACAAATGTTCAAATTCAAATGTGTGCGAATTCCTAAGGGACCAAACTGGTGAGGTCATAGGTCGCTATACTTACACACTACTTAAACTAACTTACGCTAAGAGCAACACACATACCCATGCCCGAGGGGGAGGACTCGAACCTCCGGCGGGAGGGGCCGCGCAATCCGTGACGTGGTGCCTCAGACACTGCCAACATCTGCAACTATTCCTCCTCAGTTGTTACATGTTAAATAAAAGTTACTTCGGAAGCCAAGACGCCTGTTCACAGAGAAAATTTGAGTCTAAAAAACTGTTTTAGGAAAGTATAAATTTGTTCTTCCTTTGGCTTCAAATCAGGTAGTAGTGAAAGAACTATGAAAATATCAATAGTACGGTGTAGAGAATTACAACATACGTTGCCACCCAGTACAGTAAGAGTTCTTGGTTAGAATACAGATTCTAACCGCTTTCTACATCTACGGCAGCTGATCCCCCGCTTCCCCTTCTACTCGGGAATGGCGAGTGAGTAGATCGATCGTCGGTAAGCCTCTATATTACCTCTGATTTCTCGAATTTTCTGGTATTATTTCGCAAGCAATATGTTATCACATTCTTCGTGGAAAGTACTCTCTCCCTGGAGTGTGTTGTGCATATTTGTACAGCCCACGCCCCGACCAAACGAAACGCACCGCTCTTCGTTGGATCTTCTCTAGCTCTCTTAATCTGTCCTGCCGTGTAAGGGTCCCAGATTGATGAACAATATTCAAGAACAGGTCGAACATGCGCCTTACGAGCTACTTCCTTCGTGAATGAGTTACGTTTTGGTACCTTCGTGAATAAGTTACGTTTTGGTAAGTAACTCAGTCTGGTATCTGTTTTTCCTATTATTTGTTTTAAGTTGTCATTCCACTTAACGCCAGGCTGGATAGTTATTCCTGGATATTTTACGACAGATACTGTTTCGAGCAATTTGTGATCAGTAGTGTAGTTGCAAAATAGTTGATTTCTTTTCCTGTGTATGCGCGACATGTTACATCTGTTGAAGTTCGGGTTCAACGCCAGAGCCCGCACCGCTCATCAGTGCTCTGTACGTCATTCTGCAAATCGATACTGCCTTCTAGCTTTGCTACTTCCTGATAAACAACCGCATTATCTGCGGCCTTAAAGAAAGTTCGACACTTTCTATTAGATAATTTATATACACTGTAAACAGTAACGGAGTCTTATTACGCTTCCTTGGAGTACTCCAGAAATTATGCTTACATCTTTCGATGGCCGGGATGGTTCCTCTGAAAGGGCACGGCCGACTTCCTTCCCCATCCTTCCCTAATCCGATGAGACCGATGATCACGCTGTCTGGTCTCCTTCCCCAAACCAACCAACCAACCAACAATCTGTCGATTTTGTTCCTTTAAGAGCTACGTGTTGAATTCGATATTCAAGGTAGTCTTGAATCCAGTCGCGCGGCGGTTCCGTAGGGTGTCAAATCCCTTCCTGAAGTCATGGAACATGGCACAATCTCAGCACCGTTGTTTAAGGACTTAATGGGGGACTGAGCCAGTTGAGTTTCGCAAGATCTCTGTTTGGGGAATCCATTATTGAACATAAAACATGTTCCAAAGTTCTAAAACACATTGATGTCAACGATATAGGCCTGTAATTATGTGCATCTGTCTACGACCCTACTTGAAAACGAGAAGGACGTGCGCTTTTTTTAAACTGCTAGGTATCCTTCTTTGCTAAAGGGATCTACGATAAATTACTAATACAGCCAGAGCAAGTTATTTCGCCTCGTCTTTCTTGAATCTTACAGGTATCTCCTCTGACCCTGCTGCCTTTCCACTGCTAAGCGACTGTAGTTGGTTTTGTATTCCACTTGTCAGTTTTATCAGTATCTGCCATTTCGACATTCGTACGATAATTGAAAGGCGGGATGTCTTACGAGCTTCTGCCGTGAAAAAAATTTGGTAGAATGAATGCAGTATTTCCGTCTTCTCTCTATGTCTGAATAGATGATTTCGAACCGCTTACTGATTTTTACGTGAGATCAAAACCTTAGGATTTTTAGTCTGATCGGTTGATATAATTTTACTTTCAAAGTCGATGAAAGCTTCTCTCGTTGCTCTCCTTACGCTCATTTGCGCTTCGTTCAGCTTTTGTTTGTCAATTCTGTTCTGTTCACAAGTGTCTAAAACTACATTTCTGTCACTCGATATAGAGATAATTCAAAAATCATGATTAGGTTATACATCGATAGCTTGAAACACTACGTTCTTCGAATGACGTACGAACGTCGGTCAACTGATCGCACACTACATTGAATGTTGTAACGGTACTTCTACTCCTGCTTGTGACTTCTTTTCGTGGCTAGCGATAACTTACCATTGAAAAATCACTTGTGATATGTAACAGATACGCGATTTCTTGCCCATCAGTGCTGCAGTGTGTGCTTGCAGTCCTTTCCCCCTTTTCACAGTTTATATATCAACAAGAAGCAGTGCCCTCACTTCACAGTAGTAAAGATTTGCCGAACGAGTTACGTGCTTGCATTATCAGAGACTGTATAGGTCAGGATTTTTTTTTTAAAGGCCATCATCAGTCACAATATTTTTATTTTCCTATATTATTCCAATGTTTCTCAGCGCTGCAACTCCATTCTCGTGAAGCAGACTGACTTCTTTTTTTGTTTTTTTAAAAAAAGTGCTTCATTTGTACTTGAAACGTGCATATTCTGCATTGGTGACAACCTTACAGATTTGTGCTTACACCTTAAGTAAATGCCTTAAGTCTAAAATGAAAGGATATCATCAATGCAGAAGATGAAAGTTTGTGCCAAATGAAGCAGATGAAAAAAAAAGTCGATGTAGTTCATGAGAATGGAGTTGTGCCTTCGAAACGCGTTGGACTGAACTAGGAAAATAAAAATATTGTCTGAAAATATCCCTAAACTATGAGTCAGACGCTGGTTAATCTTCATTAATGTTTTGAAGCAGTGTGTAATTGCAGTTCACTCGCTCTTCGTAGTTCACTTCACTTCACTTCTGTGTCATCTGCAGTGTGCCCTCTGGTCAGCGGTTAGGGCTCTGCAGACATCAGACATATAATGCGGAGGAATTCCTCCAGCTTAAGCGAGTTGGATATTAGTGTGTGTGTGTGTGGTGAGGGAGAGAGAGAGGCCAGTATACTCCTGTATGTATCGGAAGAGGCTGTTGCATTCATTGGGTGGGTTCTTGCAGCAGACCTGCCCCTCGGCTTCTTGCGTTGCAGCCATCGGCGTGGCGGCGGCTCGCTTATTGCAAGAACAAACAAGAGCTCCGCCAGTCAGCGGTTCTTGCGCCGGGCCTTGGGTACACACTACACACACACACACACACACACACACACACACACACACCGAGACGCCGCCGCTCTCAGCTCTGGACAGGCCGGGCGGGAACCGACACCACTTAGCTGCTCCATGGCTGGCCTTGACGGCGCAACGGGTCGACGACTTACTAACGGTCCGATGTAATTTCTGTCATCACGGTGGACACAAACTAAAGGAAACCAAGGGGAAATTTGCAAAAGGAATTAAAAGTTTAGCCTTTTTCTGTTTTATCTAACCGTAATGTGGTCTTTAAGGACCGAAATCGATGGTCCTATGACAAATGTTTGTGATTATTGACTGGAGTTAAAGAAAAAAATTGTGTATTGCCTGGATCACTGTATTCGCCACTATTTCGCGCCTGTAGAAGTTGTAAGACATGACACTTTCAGGCGTGTTACAAAGAACTTAATGTGACAGTCAGTTGTCCACTTCGCCAGCATCAACCCATGTATACAAAAAATATAAATGTATGTGCACACAGAGAGAGCATGGTTACAGTTCCTTCGATTTCTGTAATTATATTAAAGCTGAAGACGTGAAGGCGCACGTAATTATTTTAGCGTACGGAACAGAAGACATATTACCAAACATGATAAAAATAGAGAAGTACATAATGATTAGGAGCAGGTAGTTACAAGTAAATACATGCAGTGATATTTTGATTAGATCGGAAGGGGGGAGGATATGCAGTGTTCTGTGAGGGTTTAGATGTTAGGCATAATGATCTAAAGATATCTTTAACATTTTGGAAGAAAATATTTTGTACTGATTCAGTTTGATGATTCAGAATTAATGCGAAGCATTCATTATTTAGTGAACATTAGTAGCTTCAACGTCCCTAATGGACATACCACTTTCGACACACACAACATATTTTAACCACCTATATTTGACATATTGACATGAGAGCAATCCTTTGTTTGGCTGACAGAACTGTAAAACGTGTTCCAAATAAAATTTTGTCAAGTGTCCGGCCTCCTACATAAAGTGTATGAGCGTTGGGGAGGGGGGGGGGGGGCAAGGCTGGCTCGGCCCCGGGGTTAAGTAGTCATCCATCCATTTAACAGACAGCGGGTCATTAAGGCGTGTTCCTGAGTATTAGTTGCGGCAATTTCGCTTGTGATAGAACCTGAATCTTCCAAGGCACGAGATGTGTGTATAAGTAAGGAGCTGATTACCATATTGAACACCTTAAATCCATCATCATCATCATCATCATCCTCTTCTTCTTCTTCTTCTTCTTCTTCTTCTTCTTGAAAGCAGGTTATAAGATACATTTCAACAAAAGTAGGTCAAGGAAAAGAGAGTATAATCGAATTAAACGCTGAATGAGGTAGGTGACTTCTATGATTAGGTTAACAAAATAGCAGACTATGGCAGAAGTATTATTAGGTAGCTAGTTACCACTTAAAGACTGGAAATTTTTTTACTGGCTGCCAGTTGTTGAGAAAAAATCATTTTGGGCTTAGATTTAAAACTTGATTTTCTACCTGTCAGACGTTTTAATTTGTCAAATGATCAGATATTTTTTGTTGCTGCATGTTGAACTCTATGCTGAGCCTCTGACAGGTTTAATAATGGGTAGATCATTTTTTCCGTCTAGTAGTGTTAGTTATAGACATCAATGTTTCTCTCAAATTGTGAGTGATTATTTATGGCGATACGCCACATCCGGAGGTATCAACGAAGAGTTACGCGTGGTGGGGTAAAAAATTGTAGAGGAAGACCAAAGCTTGACTAAAGTAAGGAGGTTTTATTTCGTTCTTCTTCTTGTCAGACTTTTGCATTATTCCTTTCTTTGTCGATTCTGCGGATGACCACCTCATTCCTTACCTTAGCAGTCCACCTAATAATGTTCAACATTCTTCTGTAGAACCATATTCAAATGCTCCTGTTTTCTTCTGTTTCGGATTTCCCTCAGTTCACGTCCCACTGCCACACAGTGCCGTGCTCCGAACGTACACCCTCAGAAATTTCTTCCTCAAATTAAGGCCCTTGCTTGATACTAGAACCGGCCTGTGTGGCCGAGCGGTTCTAGGCGCTACAGTCTGGAACCGCGCGACCGCTATGTCGCAGGTTCGAATCCTGCTTCGGGCATGCATGTGTGTGATGTCCTTAGGTTAGTTAGGTTTAAGTAGTTCTAAGTTCTAGTGGGCTGATGTCCCAGCTGCTAAGTCCCATAGTGCTCAGAGCCATTTGAACCATTTGTCTGACTGAATTATTGCAGTGTTTCGTTTGCAATTGACTCTTCGTCATGAGACCGACGCTACAACCTAACATTTCAGCGTTTTCAAAACGACAGACACTAAAATTACCGCACAATTAATAGCTGCCCATCTTGTTGTTGCTTCGCGAGGATATTCGAAACCCACTGTCAGCTTCTGAGAGATGTTGCTGTCGACCACGTGTAGATAGTTATGAAGTGTACAGTTGAAGGAGAAGGCTGTTAAGGGGCAGGCATAAAGCAACGAGCGCGGTTAACGTCGCGTCAGGAGCACAGCCAGACTGGGCTTTACGGCGTCGTGGCCGACCCCTGCCGCAGTGACCTCTCGCGTCACGCAGTTCAAACTCGCTGTATGTCGCTTTTTGTATGTGTCACGGCTTTTCAACGAAGATTACTTGCCGTTCTCCAAGTTTGTCTCTCTTCAGTGATTTTCAGAAGAGCGTGCTTCTGGCCTCCGCCATTCAGCGAAACCTGTCCCCAAATCATGTAACAATAATGATGTGAGCAACGCTTACTGGCGGCTATCTACTGCCAGCAGCGACCGGGTTGTTACTGAGGTTCTGTGATGCTACGTAATAGAGAGCGGCAAGCACCACCTTCTTTCCCGGCGGCTCTAAACAACCCGTGAAGGTATACTGCAATAACTGAATCATACAGGCTCATGTGCGAACTTTTTGGATCGCCATGTGACGCAGACTTTCCCGGAATATACTGCCGATGAGAAGCTCTCGGGTTTACGGCTGGGTGGCAGCGTTAAGATACCGCCACCTATCGACGTGTATCGTACTGTTCATCTTGGAAACCAGATAAATTTTCATCTGTTTTGAATCACTGTTCGCATGTGCCTGCATCTGATGCTGAAGTGGAGTTACAGCATTTCAGTCTTGGTGACTTATGTGGTCAGCACCCGGTGTTAGAGTCGTCTAGGGTCGAATCGGTATGGTTACAAGCCCACGAGGCGCGTTGCAGGCGATTTCGTGCTGTTAGCAAAGGCACTCGTGTTCGGTCGTCTGCTGCCATAGCCCATTAAGGCCACGTTTCGCAGCACTGCCCTAATGGATACGTCAGTCGAACGTCCCATGTTGATCACTGCTGTTATTTCACGCAGTGTTGCTTGTCTGTTAGCACTGACAGGTATACACAAACGCCGCTGCTCTCGGTCGTTAAGTGAAGGCCGTCTGTCACTACGTTATCCGTGGCGAGAGGTAATGCCTAACGATTTCCGACATGGAATGTCGCATGTGTCTAGTTCCAGCTGCCATTCCGCGTTAATTCCCGTCGTGTGGCCATAATCACGTCGGACACCGTTTCACATGAAACACCTGAGTACAAGTAACAGCTCCGCCAGTGTGCTGCCCTTTTATGCTTTGTTAGGCTATACTTCCACCATTTGTACATGTGCATAATCGCCATCCCATGACCTTTGTCATCTGAGTGTATATGGGTAACTGGTGTGCACTTAGAAAACGCTGTACTCGTGTAATGTCCGCAGCAGAGTATACAGCTTTGCACTCGCTGGGCAACTGCGCGCGGCCGTGGTGCGCGGCTTATCTGCGCCCCCAGCAACATTTTGTTTGCGCGTCAGCTGCCGCCTGTCGCCGGTGTCACGCCAACAGCGCCGCAGCTGTTTCCCCGACTCTCATTCGCTTTCATTTTATCTGCGCAGTGGCTAGCTGACTACACTCCTTGGCACAGCTGGGGCCGTCCGACTGATTCTCCTTAAAATTGTTTCAACTAAACTACATGCACACAACGAAAAAAACACAACACCTACAAATAATTATGAAACAGTTACTAAATTTCGGGAATACATTTGTCTAGGTGACATACGAGGTGGAATCCAAAATTTTCGGGACTGGTGCTGCCATCTGGAAAGTAGGAGTAGTAGATCTTTGTACCGCTAGGTGACGAGAGCTGCATCTCTGACGAGTGAGTGTGCGGAGCGGTATTCAGCTGGGAGGATGTGTTTCGTGTCCACAGTGATTTCCATAATACTCTGTGTTTGATGTGTGGCGATTTTACGATGGATCCGCGAACATAACAGCGCGTGTGTATCAAATTCTGTGCGAATCTCGGGAAAAATGCTACGGAGACCCTTGCAATGATTCAGCAAGTGTTTGCAGAACAGAGCATGAGACATATGCGTTTGTTTGAGTGGCGTGCTCGGTTCAGGGCTGGGTGTACAGACGTCGATGATTACGCTCACACTGGAAGGCCCGCTAGCTGCACAACGCCAGACATCGATGCCAAACTTCAACAGTTGGTTAGTGAGAAGCGACGTCGAATCATTCAAGACCTTGCAGATGAAGTGGGTATTGTTTATGGGACATGTCAACGAATGTTGGCTGATGAATTGGGCATACATCGTGTCACCGCAAGATTTGTGCCAAGAATCTTGACTGCCGATCAGAAGGCACAGCGTGTTGAAGTGTGCACGGACCTTCGTCCCACCGCATCTGATGATCCAACCTTCTTGTCACGGATTATCACCGGCGACGAGAGCTGGATTTACGGTTATGGCTCAGGGACAAAGCAACAATCGTCCCAGTGGAAGAGCCTGGGCTCTCCAAGACCCAAAAAAGCGAGACAGGTGTAGAGCATAGTGAAGAGCATGATGATCGTTTTCTTTGATAACAAGGGAGTTGTGCACAATTCGTCCCAGCCAACCAAACAGTGAATTCCGCGTTTACTGTGACGTTTTGCGATGGCTCCGTGAAAACGTGTGGCTACGAAGGCCCGAACTTTGGCGTCAAGGGAATTGGCTGCTGCATCACGACAACGCCATGTCACATGTCCTTGCTCACCACCACCTTTTTGGCAGAAAAGAACATGGGGGTTGTACCCCACCCACCATACTCGCCAGATTTGGCACTTCGCGACTTCGCGCTATTCCCAAAACTTCAACTTAAGTTGAAAAGCCGTCGGTTCGACACTCTGGAGAGCATTCAGGAAGCATCGCTGGCAGTGATGAACACCCTCAAAGAACAGGACTTCCAGAAAACGTTTACCAGTGGCAGAAAAGCTGGGACTGGTGTGTACGTGCGGATGGGAACTACTTCGAGGGTGATGGTGACCATTAGTCCAAAGGTAAGGTTTTCAACAGATGTCAGCACCTGTCCCGAAAATTTTGGATAGCACCTGCGTGTTTAAGTGATCAACAGTGCAAGATCACCTACTAATATAACTGCGAGAAGCCATTATAAATGTGAAACATTGGTACATTACTAACCGCTGCAACGGCCAGAATGTTGCATAAAAGCATTCAAACGTGCTTGCAACGAGACAGGTGTCGGACGTCAGTTTGTGTGATGGAGTTCCATGCCTGTTAACTTGGTCGTCCAATGCAGGGATGGTTAATGCTGATTGTAAATGCCTGAGTTCTCATCCGACGATGTCCTAAATGTGCTAGACTGGAGATCGATTAGGCCAAGGCAGCATGTTGACACTCAGGGGAGAACGTTGGGTTACAACAACGATACGTGGACGAGCGTTATCCTGCTCCAGAACACCTGTGGTATACTATTCATGAATTGCACGACATTAGGTCGGATCAAAAGATTGAGGTACAAATTTGCAGTTGGGTGCGTAGGGTAGTCACGACAGTACTTCTGGTGTCACACAGCATCGAACCCTCAGACCATAACTTCACGTGTAGGTCCAGTTCGTGTAGCACACAGACAGGTTGGTTACAGGCCCTCAGCTGTCCTCCTGACAAACACTGGGACACCACTGGCACAGCGACAGAACCAGCTTCCGTCAAAAAGCACAACTCACCTCCATCCTGCCCTCCTTTGAGCTCTCCCTTGACATTGCTGAACTCGCCGATGGCGGTGGTGTGGAGTCAATATAATCACGCAGCTGACCGTCTGGTTAGGACCTATCCTCGAAGTAATCCATGTGTAACTGCTAGTTGTGACACTGTGGTGTCAACTGCTGCTCTAACTGCTGCTGCAGATGCAGTATAATGCGCCACAACCTTACGCGGAACACGATGGTCTTGCCTCTCGGTAGTGCCACGTAGCCTTCCGGAACCTGGTTTTCTTGCGGCAGTATATTTCCGTGAGCATCGCTGCCAGCAGCTATGTACAGTGGCTACATTCTTGCTATGTCTCTCTGCAATCACGCAGAAGGAACATCCAGCTTCTCGTAGCACTGTTACACGACCCCATTCAAACTCAGTGACTTGTAGTGGCACTGTTAGGCCCGGTCTAACGCGACTGGCACGAAATTTGAATAGACTTCGTCGTTGAGATGCAGAAACTAGAAATACGCCTACCAACTTTCGTTTATGTCGCACAACTTCTTTTTGTGGTTGCGATTTTTATCCGCCAGTGTATATTTATCTTGCGCAAACCACCTTAATGTTTGTGGCGGAGGGTATTACTGATAGACTATCTGTTCCCCGCTTTCCTTTACCATTCCCATATGGTGTACTGCGATGATGCTTGCCAGTAATCCTGTGTATTAGGTCCAATTTCCCTGATATTCTCGTTGTGGTCATTTCGCGAGACGTAATTGCGTGGTAGGAAGTAAGATGTTATACTGAAAGAACGTACTGTCCCGAAACTAAAATAGTAAACCTCTCCGCGATGCATAACCCTTCTCTTGTAGAGTCTGACACTGGGAGTCTGTTAAGCTACTTGTAGACTAAACGATCTCGCGAGGAAACAATCTGCTCATCGTTAGATCTTCTATATCTCTTCTGTTAACCCAGCCTGGTAACGGTCCGAGACTGATCGAATCGGTCGAGTAAGCGTTTCGTAAGCCACTTCCGTTCCTTGCAGATTCTCCCTATCCGTCTGTCCCTCGTATTTGCTTTTCCTACTATTTGTTTTATGTGGTTATCCCACATTAGGTCTCTCCGGACTGTTGCTCCAACATATTTTACAATAGCCTGTTTCTTCGGTGGTTGATCACCAGTAGTGTAATCGTTCTGGACGCCGTCTTCAAGATTTATGCGTAATATGTTAAATTTGTCTATGTTCAGGATGAACTGCCAGTCCCTGCATTTGTCACTAGTTCTCTATAGGTTTCGGGCAGTTCGCTGTACTATTGTGACCTTCTTATGTTATTATAAAGCATCACTTCAAACGGAAACAACCGCACGGAGCTCCCGACGCTTTCTGCAAGCTCTTTTTCGACGGAGGTTCAATAAGAAACGCAGTACATTTTTGCTCCGCCAATTTCTGTTGAAAAAAGTCCGGAGTCTTTTGTGGGACATCCTCACTTGAGCCTATATAGTTTCATGAAGTTCCGGTAAGTGGCGGTGCTAAACGTAAGCTTGAAAATGGCGTCTGGTAACGGATGAGCATTCCAAGCATAGAGCTGCCTTTGAGTTTTTGTGGCGGAAAACCAGAGCATCGCAGATATTTGTAGCCACTTGCAGAATGTCAACGGAGACCTAACAGCGAACAGAAGCACGGCGAGTCGTTGGGCGAGGAGTCAGTATCGCAACAAGCTCGCACAATTCTGTCCGACCTTTTACATGGCGGCCGGCCGCACACAGCTGCAACTGCTACAATGTTAGAACGTGCGGGCACCCTCATTCGAGGTGATCGACGAATCACCTCGCTCCTCAGCTGGACTTCCCTGTCGATAGTGTTGACACACTCTCTCAGCACGACATTAGCTCCGTCGTGAACAACTAGAGGGGCACCATGCGGGCATAAAGGCCCGCCCATCAAGGTGACGGTGGCAATGAACGGAGATGTGGCCAAAAGAGCGGGAATAATATGGTGTATTGTAATCCTGAATAAAACCAACCTGCCTTAAGAACGGAACTTACGTTGCATTACTTATTGAACGCATTGTTAATAGTAAAGGTGCTGTCACACTCTCTTGGGGTACTCCTGTAATTACATGTACATCTGTCGATTTTACTGCGTTAAGAATGAGGTACTGAATTTCATCTGCAAGGGTAAAGGGGCAAACAGAAAGGTGGTGTATCACGCATTGACTAGTGAATTCGTCTTGTATTTCTCGGGTTGAGGCCAATTGATCATCGACGTATCTGCCGCGTAATTTCAGAGTTCGTTATAGACAGAGCGCTACGGTACTATAAAGAGCGTTCAACGACGATAGAGCCCATTTATACCTTCGAGACAGCGGCAGGACGCTTACACATCCCGCAGGGGGGATTCGGAGTCTGGCAGTGTCCCGGCGAAATGAGGAACGAGCCATGGCGCCGCCACAGAGAGCGGCTGAGCTGGGACCCAGCGCGGACGTAAACCTGACGAATGGCGCGCAATTGCGAACTCGTAAATACAGATTTATTGTTCGACCTGTCGAGGCTGCCTCGACACGGCGCGGGCTGCATATCAAACGGCCGCCCCAGTCGTCCGGGAGCTAATCTGCAGACGCCGTTATTCTAGGGGCTGTCGCCGAATTGCGACTCGTGGATGCTGGAGCGCGCGTCTGCTCTACAGGCCCATTACCTGTTCCCTGTCGCAGCGAAGCGTGTAGTTATGCCTCAATAGACCGCTTTTTGAGTTATGCGCGTACAGATGAACGAAATAAAATGCACATCTTACGTGGTGAAAGACCAAGACCAACTGTGACGTAACGAACAACCTGAATCCAACTGCGATTCGATGCTTATAAATTATGAATGCTAGTCAATATGGTTCAAATGGCTCTGGGCACTATGGGACTCAACATCTGTGGCCATCAGTCCCCTTGACGTACAACTACTTAAACCTACCTAACCTAAGGACATCACAAACATCCATGCCCGAGGCAGGATTCGAACCTGCGCCCGTAGCAGCGGCGCGGTTCCAGACTGAAGCGCCGAGAACCTCCCAGCCACAGCGGCCGGCTCATTCTTAAGCATCAAAAAGATTCAGTTTTATAGTAGAGGATAGTGTGTTCTTGGTGGGACGGGGGCGGAGATACTGTGTAGGGATACCCAGGTTTGACTAAGTAATAGGTTTGCATGTTCGAGTGGATGTAGGTTGCTGTACTTATGCAGGAATGAAGAGACTTGCACAGCATATGCCAGCGTGGAAAGATGCATCAAACCAGTTTTCAAATTGATGAAAACATCACATTGTTCTCCAATACAGGCCACACTGTCTCGATATTGTTTCAGTCGAGTGACTCCTTTGTAGTATGAAACATAATGGACTCTGGCTGCATGCACAACTGCCGTTTAAGTTTTCGATCCGTCGTCTAGCTACAGACTGATCATGATCAGCATTGTGTGTTGCATGATTCATGAGGTTTCGTAGATCATTTATGATTCGCATACGTGAACACTTATGTGTGCTACTGATGCTTTTTTTTGTCATTGATCTGTACGTTTTCATATATTAATGAAAACGTAGCCATGCTTTCTCGAAATATATAAAGTTAATGTGTCACGGGGCTATGACGGGATAGTTCCTTTAAAGGATACTGCCGATTATCCTCTCCATCTCTGTCCAATACGAGCTTGCACTCCATCTGTAATGACCTCGTCGTCGACGAGAGGTTAAAGCTGCATCTTTATACCTGCTTTCCTCGTTTACTAACAAAATTAATACGAAATATATGATATTCTTTCAAAAAGTTTTGGGGATAGAACTCAGATCCTGTAATACAAGACGTCGATGTACTAAGTTATAAGTGCGAGTAAAAGCCTTTAAGTTCATGTCATCGATCATCATCAACCGCATGACAACCACTCTTAGATAAACGCCACGTCCACACTTTTCGACGCATTATTGCCTTCAGTTATACACACCCATGCAACTCTAGTACGATTTGAAACGTGTTGTACCAACCACGCGCTAGTGGGACAAAAATCATATTAGTCGGGTATAGGGCAGAGAAGGTACCATCACAGCATTTGTTTAAAGTGGTTTAGGTCGAGAACGAAAAGCCTAAATAAGCGTGGCAGCAAGGGGGTTCCAGCCTCATTCTTTGAAATACTCCACCTGGATCTGGGTGCAACAATTTGGAAGAATATCAAATGGAATGATTAACTAGGCTCGGTCTTAAGGAAAGCAGCTGGTAAACTTCGGTTCTCGGTAGGATACTGGGTTTTTGGTAGGTTAGTGGGAACGTGCAGTCAGTCTGCGAAGGAGACTGCTTGCGTCTCACTTTAGGATACTGCTAAGTGTATGGGCACATAGACCAGGACTAACAGCAGATACCGAACGTATACAAAAAAAAGGCAGCGCAAATCATCGCAGATGTGTCAGACTCACGGGAGAGCGTCACGGAAACGCAGAAAAACTTGAATTGAGTGTCACTTGAAGATAGACGCTATTTCGCGAAGGCTTACTTAACAGACTTCCAAGAAGCAGTGTTAACCCTGTGGTGCACCATTTTCACTGCAGTGGACAGCTTTTAATGGTTACTTCTCTGGCGTTTTCAGCCTGTCATACGGCTGAAAATGCATGCAGGGCACAACACTAATAGGGAGTGCCTACTGCTTTGGGCCGTATGCAACTGCAGCTCCAGGACTGCCCGAAAACGTTAACAGCTGTCTATTGTAGTAGACGCTATGTGCCACAGGATTAAGTGAAGAATCTAGAAATAACTTTGGGGCCTTAGGAATTGCAAATATAATGTTTGTCACATTACAGCGCGCAGAAGGCCATTTTGTCGACATTCCATACGCGAACCGAAGGTTGAAATGTCTCTGAGCACTATGGGACTTAACTGCTGAGGTCATCAGTCCCCTAGAACTTAGGTTAGTTAGGTTTAACTAACCTAAGGACATCACACACATCCATGCCCGAGGCAGGATTTGAACAGAAGGAGAAGAATCTCTTACGTATAGTAGAATGGTATGTAACGTATGCCATGCAGTTCACGGTGGTTTGCATGGTTTGTATGATAAGAGTGTAATGTCTTAAGCACTAAAATCAACGGGAAGAGAGATAAAAATAATAATATTGACAGCGCACACCATCAGTCGTACACGGGAAAGTTTCAAAGCACAGTGTGTTCCTCATTGGAAGTCCAGCCTGTTGTATCAGTGTCGCGTGCGAGTTGCGCAGACCGCATGATGACGAATGCATTAGTGTAATGTGCAGTAAGCATTCGCCAACAGGCGCGGCGGTGAGCCGCCTTGCACGACCTTGAGTCGTGTGTGGGAGGTGCTCCTTCCCTCCCTCCTCCCACCCCTCCCCTTTTTTCGTTGCGAAACGTTGCCGACTGCTGCAGCTCCTGCCGTCACTGTCGGGCATTCCCGGCAATTCAGTCTGACCGGAAATTGGAGGCGCACTTCGCGCTAAATTGGTTCTGCTCACAGCCCCCTGTGTGCGCTACGATGTCAGGCATTGGAACACTTCACTGTGTTTCGGGGTGTGTGGGTTAATACATAGTCCGTTGTAGCGTGGTTACTGCATCCTCGTACGAAGTTGGTCTTTTACGTAGGATAACTGCACTGCATCACCGCAAAAATACAGCGCTCGTATTCTTCAGATTTTATCAACAGGCGCACATATCGCGTTGGGTGATACTGAAAGGAATATCTGATACTAGCTGATAGTAACTTCTGCTTATCTTATTCGTTATTTCGACACTTTGTAGCATCACGGCTTCTTTCCCGCCGAAGTTAAGCCTCCCCATGTCCTCATAAACGACGCACGTTTTATTTCGGCCTTACGCATACTAGTCGTGGCACTCCCAATTTTTCATCGTTGAATTTCGTACACTGTGGTACCAGTTTTATTTTAAGTAATGTGCTTTAATACATATATACAGGGTATAAAATAGACCTTAATTGCTGACTGGCACTACAGTGTACAGTATCGTGACGGACTCTGAATCGTCAATCATGAGAACAGATTTTCTGTTCGTCCTATCCTTCGCCTCCACTTTGTACTCCCAGTCGTGCTGACAAAGCTACCTGCCCATAAGTTTCTGATTTTCTCGTCATGGCCATTTCGGAGGAAATAACCTGATGCCCGTACATCGACACTAAGTACCACCCACGGAAGCGGTAAAGGCACAACACTTCACTTTACTGCCATACGAAATGTTCCATATCATGAGCGTGAGAACTACCGTAGGCTTGTAGTGATTTTCGAAGAGTAGCCTGGTACTGCCGGTACTGTCTGTAGAGATTGTGTGTAGAATATTTAGCGCCGTTTTTTTTTTATTTCAATGGTTCAAATGTCTCTGAGCACTATGGGACTTAACTGCTGAGGTCATCAGTACCCTAGAACTTAGGTTAGTTAGGTTTAAGTAGTTCTAAGTACACCACTCACATCCATGCCCGAGGCAGGATTCGAACCTGCCACCGTAGCGGTCACGCGGTTTTTTATTTCAGTTTACGTATGATGAAAGTACTTAGCCACTGTTGTGTTCATTATGGGTGGCAAAAAACAAGCACGTTAAGTACAGTATGAGTCAGAAGTTACACAACTCTAAATTTAAAACAAAGAAATAGTGTGGTAAGAAACTGAGTGTCTTACCAGTGGGAATGTTTGTGCTGGCAACGGATAACCTTGTAGGAGACCCATAGAACGTGATATCCAAGCAGTTTCCCGTCCTTTTGATGTCAGTGTTAACTGTGTACGAACAAACACTTTCCCAAGGTGTATGCATAGTCGCTCGTATCAGCACAATTGGTAGTGTGAATGTATGTGAACGTTCCGGCCGACCTTCGGTGTTAAGTGACGTCCCAATGGAAAATATCCGCGTAATCTTGCTACGTTCACCAAGAAAGTCGATTCGAAAACTGTCAGCAAATTGGAATGTCTCGCGGGAGTTTTCGCAGTGCCACAAAGAACCTCAAACACTCTATTTCATTCACGTTGTGCATGAGCTTCCAGAACATGATAGAGAAAAAAAACACAATATTACTTTCAATGATTTTTGCGTTTTATTCGCAACAGTGTTCGGTTGTTGGATTATGTTTTTCACGCTAATAAAGCATGGTTTCCTGTAATTGTCTATGCAAACCTCCAGAACTACAGTTATTGGCAGTTCAGATAATCCTCATGCTTTCCGTGAGATCCCATTACATTGATAGAAGGCTGGAGTTTCGTGTGTAAAATCGCGCAAAAGAACTGCAGGCGCATTTTTTTTCTCGGGAATAATATCAGCTGAACGTTAGCAGGACATCATCGTTGCAATTCGTAGCATTGTTAGAGACTGATGAATGACGTTGCTGGCTGCAGCGAGATAGTGCTACGGTGCGCACCGCTAATAGCACGATGATAATGGGTTCTTTGAGGAACCCACAGCTTCAGGTGACCTAATGGCCACCTAGAACGCCACATTTATCCTCACTCCCCGCCCCTGATTTTTTTCTTTGAGGTCATCCGAACGATAACGTCTATAAGAATCGCGCAAACGACCAACTGAAGCAAATCATCGAAGACGAAATATCCTGCATAAGTGTAGCGACCATCCAAAATGTCGCAGCAAAGTGATGAGGCGTGTGTTGCAGCCCACTAAGAACATTTCCAGTATCTATTAATGAGAAAATATATATTGTTAGTGTATACATTATAGGTATATTAATAAAGATCTGAATTTAGTGTTGCTTACCTTATTTTGTTTGCAAGCTACAACGGTAATCGACTGAGCGAGTACATATTTCTAGATGTGGCAGAGAAGAAACAGTGGTCTAACGTGGCTTTTATACCAGCGTTTTGAGCAGTTATCAATTTAAGCAAGGGCAGAAGCATGTGTGGTTGCGGCGGGGGTGGGGGGCGGGGGATTGTGATGGGGGAGGGGTGGTGGTGAGGGGGAGCGAATGCAGAAGAGCGAGAAGAGAGCACATGACGAGGTCGCAAAATATTCTCTGAGCAGCACACACCTGCCTCCTGAATTACACACTACTGCAGCAGTGGTGCATAGGAACGCGCTTGTTCTCCACGGGACGTGCTGTACATTCCGCGGGATGGAGACTCGAGTGAGGTAAGAACAAACGCGGAAGCATGTACTGCGCGATGTTTACATTCTTGTTAAACAGTTCTGCTCGCCGTGAAACTCATATCGAGTTGATATACCTGTTGACGGGGAGGAATGTGAGTTCTGTTGACGAAGACTAATTTGTTCTAGGCTCGGGGAGGGGATGGGAGGGGACAGATGGCTTCCCCTGCGTCTCGCTGGGTACGCCACTGTTCCTTACGCATTACGCCCAGTACAGCTGCAGTGGGCTGTCACTACCTGTTCAACAGCGCCCCTCCTATTGAAGATGAGCGAGGGTGTGCAGCGGCGGGGTGGTCAGGCTGTCCGCTCCCACGCACCGGGCAGAGGTTGGCGGCGGCTGTCTCGGGTTTCGGGCGCTTGTTACCGCTGGAATTCTGCTCGGCGTCTCCCTTATCTCGTGTTACTGGGGCCTCCGTTTGCATGTATCGCGGCCGTTACGCAGACAAAAATACCGGCCGCCGACCGCTGAAACAACATCCATCTTGTGGAGGAGGCTGCCGCTCTGCAAATTGGAAGGCAACCCGATAACGCTGGCCGCTGGCGCGCCGGGCGGCTCCTTACTTGCCGTCCTGTGCAGTTTCTGCTGCACGGTCATCTCTTCGTGTTAGAGTTTCCCGCGATTCCGCTGCTGATAGTCTGCCGGGCTTTAACGTATGCACCCGCATCCAATGTGGATGCCGCGATATTATCACTGCTTCTTAACAGCGCCTGTAGTCCACCCGCTACCGGGCTGGCAGCCGACTTCTTTGGCTGTTGACGCTCTTATCTGTTGCACCATAGCATACCACTAGGGCGGCCACAACAAAATTATGCAACTCTTGTCCGCTTCACACATCTGTTGCCCCACTTTGTACAAAATGGTTCAAATGGCTCTAAGCACTATGGAGTCAGGTCTTTTCAGCAAAATACAAGACGAGCCTTGTAATGGGGCTGAGGAAGTCCCAGTTGGGAATATCTGCGAGAGAATTTCAAATTCCATTATGTACTTTACAACCAGAGAAATTTCTGGTAAACTTTCCCCAGAACTGGGAGAAAGGAACTATTATTAATTTTATTCTCGGCCATCATGTACCCTACAAAAATGTGAAATCTTAATGTATGTGTGTGAATAACAGCTCGATAACAGCCGCGTACCTATGTCGCTGCCGATCGGAGCCGATGCGAAAGATGCTGCAACAATAGAAGACTGTTTTTTAAGTCCTTCTACGCTATTCGTGAGCAGCGAGACAAAATTCGTGTCAGATTTTCCGTTGAAATCATTAGATATTTGCCGTGGCACGGTAATATGCGATAAGAACAAATACAAGAATAGTTCCTATAGATCTAAGTGAGCATTCGAAAACAACAGCTTTAGTTTGAGCCAAGTACTGAGAAACGTAGGAAGGTGTGAGTCTAGGTCCTGAACTGTGTGTGGCTGTTTCAGCCGGTAAGATTATTGCTCAAGAAAGGATAGTTTGCGCTACACATTTTAAGTGTGCCACGATGTGTGTCAGCACTGGTTTGAAAGTGTGTGTGTGTGTGTGTGTGTGTGTGTGTGTGTGTGTGTGTGTGTGTGTGTGTGTGTGTTTCCCTCAACTACCCCATTTTTGTGGAGACAAGGCGGCATACCCTGGCCGACAACGTGGTCAAAAAAGCAATGGAAAGGCACAGTATAATCTAACAAACTACAGACAATAAGAAACCCAGCAAGGTGTGCCAGATACCGCTACGAACTTCAAGAAGAGAGCTATAGCCATTTCCTATCTCACAACTGGACGTAAAAAATTACGCAGGAACTTACACTACGACAAGGAGAATCGTCGCAATGCTTCTGTGGAGCAGTACTAATGATTCGTCATATCGCGAAGATTGTACAGCTACGCAGTACCTGCGACGTCAAGTGGACCGAGGACAGTTAAAGTGCATTTCCCACTATTGGTTTCCTATCTCAATATAATCAGTTACGGAGCCACTATCACCTGTTTCAGTTTGGCCCAAAAGGTTTGAACACCCTGTATACTAGGTTGCAATTTTAAATTTTTTACGCAATGAACCTAGTTTTCATTTCAAAGTCCAATTTTAGGAGGCTAGCTAAATATTCACGTACGAAGTACAAAACATAAGGTATTTTCATTACCGTTATTGTAAAAAAAAATGGAACACGCATACATGTTCGGACACCGTGAGAGGACTGACGAACTAATAGCCAGTCCCTCTTTGTATTTACAATCGCTGCCATCATCTTTTTCCTGTGGCAAACGATGGTGCCATCGTCATCCAGCGGTAAAGATTCACCAAATGAGATACACCTGGGACTTCCCCATAAAAGTCTTCTCAAAGCTCGGACGAGAGAAAATAAAATGCCGTGACGGAGAATTGGAAACAAGACGTCTGGGTGAGCGCCGTAATACTGCAAGTAGATGGGCACGGCTGCCGCCTGTAAGTGTGCGCAGGGGCTGTCCGCGTAATCAGCGCACCCTCGCGCGCCAGACACTAATTGATAGGACAGCGGCGCGTAATTGAGTGGCGCCCCCCCCCCCCCCCCCCTGCAATTTGCGTCGGCGCCGCGTCTGGCGCCTCTGTGCCGCGATGCCCTGGCCTGGGACACACTGCGCATCCCTGCTGCTGCTTTTTAACACGAGTGTCACTGGGAACGGTACCAGACGCACAGACAGACGCCTCCAACGAGCCATTCCACCAATACTCTTGTTGTGCTCCAATGAACACGCCCACTGTGATGATCTCCATCTGGCGATTGGGGGATGGTGGGAGCACTGTAAGTTCTTGGAGAAGCGCACAACAGAAAACGACAGCTGTTTTTAAATTTGGGTTAATGAACGTTAGTGACTGCAACATACAGAAGGATCGAATGATAACCGATTACAAGATTACTGGTAAACATCTCGAGCAGTCCAGATGATGTAAGTAATAGGTTGGCACATCAATTTTTAGCACTTGTTGGTATTCCGGTTTCTATGCATTTATTTATCGATTGCCATTTTTTATTTGTAGTTCACTGTTGCTGCTGGAGTTCACATTTTGTCATTTTGCCATTACGAGATAGTGGATCTGTGGACGCTAGAAAATGGAGTGCCACGTAGGGAAAGTGTACTCGAGAGCTGGCAGATGTGATGAACTGTGATAATTCCACCACCGTGCAACATTTACATGCAACGGGGAAGGTCCAAAAATCGGGTGTATGGGTTCCGCATGCTCGAAGCCAGAATCACAAAAATTAGCGGGTCGCCATATTTCCTTTTCTGCTTGCTCGTTATCAATTGGGTCGTGAGTAACTGACCATTCTTATCCTGTATCTTTACTGCTGGCGGGAAATGGTGTCTTTATGTTAACATAAGGAAAAGATATGAATGGTCGAGCGCAAGCAAAGCAGCAACTCTCTTTGCAGTGACTGGGGCGCATTTATAAAATATAATGTTATGCATGTGGTGGAACAGCGACGGTGTGTTGTATTACGAATCGCTTCCCCGAGGTGTAACCATCACTGCTGACATTTATTGTCAACAGCTGAGACGTGTTGCAGACGCAGTCCAAGAACAACTACCAGGATATGCCTGGAGTAATGCTGCTCGACGATAGCGCCTGCCCGCATTCTCCTAGACTGACAAAAGGAGTGGACTTGGAAAGTGATGGCATTTTGTAAAGATCAGGAAGTCAAAGTCCGAATTTGCCTAGGTTACTAGCTACTTGAACAAGATGGCTCGTTTACGTATTTAGTACGATACACCAGTAGAACGGAGCAAAGCACAAGTTACGTAAAAGTAGGACTGTGCGAGTGGAAGTTGCCTTCAACCAGAAGATGATAGCTTTAAGAGGCACCAGCCTTGAAATCAGAAAAAGATTTCTCAAAGCCTGTGCTTGGAATGTGGCACATTACGACTGTGAAACCTGTACTCTGCGGACTAAGGAAGAGAAGCAACAAAATTTCTTCGAGCTGTGCTGTTACAGCCGGCCGTTGTGGCCGTGCGGTTCTAGGCGCTTCAGTCTCGAACCGCGTGACCCCTACGGTCGCAAGTTCGAATCCTGCCTCGGGCATGGATGTGTGTGATGTCCTTATGTTAATTAGGTTTAAGTAGTTCTACGTTCTAGGGGACTGATGACCACAGATGTTAAGTCCCACAGTGCTCAGAGCCATTTGAACCATTTTTGAACTACAGAATCAGTGAGTTACAATTGAAATTAGTCAACTCTTGCAACATCACGAGTTTGTGCTGTTATACACTCATGCTCGAAATAAGAGTGCTTACAAACAAACACGTCCTTAAGAGTTGGTGAGAAGAGAAACCTGGAGAACTCAGATGTTAAAAGAAGAGTGCAAGTTAGTGGCCCTCTAATGAGGTGCGAAGGATTACAGAACATAATAATAAACGGATTTTTTAATCAAAAGAGACATAAAGGAAGATCAAATTATGATGTGAGATATAAGAGCTAGGGAGAAACGAAAAAGAAATCGGAAGGACGTTAAAATAATTCCTTCCAACCAGTCCTGGGCTAGATAATTACAGAAAAACGAGGTCATGCAGCGCCCTTGCGTACGAGACAGGTAGGAGAAGCAAACCCGCATCGAATCCGTGCGGCGGGTTAGAGACGGTTGGTCTGGTAAATTGGTCAGACCTTTCTTTCTATTTTCCAAAGGTTTCCATGCCCTGATAGGACAAGTAAAGAATTAAAATCACACATAATGTTGTGTGAAAAGTGCATGATTACTCCTAAAAAAAAAGAGCAGCTATTGAGCGACATAATAAAACTTAATTGACAGAAACTAAAGCCGCATTACTTGTTTGTGAGAAACGGTAATCACGCTTTCTCTGTGTATCTAGCATTTTCCCAGATACAAATCTGAAGGTGAGGGGTATCATACGCACCTGGCCCTCGTATTTATCTTTACGTACGCAAGGCATTGACAGAAGTACAGGCCGCGTTCTGCACTCATCGTTAAACTGTAGATTTCCTTAAAATTGTCTGTGTAAGTCAGTTGACGGATCGAAGCAAAACCAGTGCGTGCCATCTTCAAAGTCTTGCGGACGGTAAAGCATTGTGGCATGGAAGCCAGCCTTTTGATTACTGATATCCTTACTATAATGTTAGAAATGTTCGAGAAAATACGATGTGTACATTGTGCCATTTACATATCGACTATCCAATGCAGTTCCCTGTTGTTCCTACACCATCTCAACTAGGATACTTCAAACAAAAATATCACAGGTGGGTAACAGGAGAAAAATCCTGAACACACGTAATGGACATTATCTTCATTGCATACCGCTAAGCAGAGTTACCAGCTTTACCCTCGTCTTTTTGTGCAGTCTCATTCGTATTACTCCACGCTAGCACAGTTCCCCAGACGCCACCATAATTAATTCCATTTATATATATATAATCAGCTAACATAATAAATGACACCCAAAGATTCCTCAAAGAATTCAGATGATGCTGAAAAACGCAAAGCAGCGTTTCACGAACTGTGACGAAGTAAAATTTATGACTTTCGAGTTGGTCCTCGTCGCTGATGATTTCGTCAAATCTGGCCTCGGTGCGACACCCGACAAATAGACCGGCTGGTTTTCCCCCCGAATATACCCCCAGAGTTGGCTCGCTCGAGAGGATGCGGCCAAATAGGAATTAGGGATTTGGACAGCGTCCCACGGCGCCTCGCCGACCGGGGGCAGAATCGAACACTGGCGCTGATCCAACCGCTCAGGGCGAATGAGCGACATGTTGCGGAAGTTGCAGTTTCGAAATAGTTCTTCTTCTCTTTGTCCAGACTGGCTCGCTCTCCACTGTTGCTGCGTTTATTAAGCCGTTTCCTCCGATCCGCTCGTGTGCCGTGCGTTTGGGTAAGCTCGATCTATGCGCCCGCATTCCCACCGTTCTTGACTCTTGTCAACATTAGTTTGGAACTGGTTTATATGATTTATTCGAGTATTACTAGCTCCCTTCCCGTGCAGTGTGAAACTGGCTTAAGTTGATACAAAAAATAACGTTGTTTCGGTAAGATCTAGCTATGTGATACAGTGTTCGACAATCAACGAGTGGGCAGCGCGTCAATTCTTGTAATGGCGACGTTTCATGGCGTACGGAATTTTCTGATGTTCGTGCTCGCGAAGTTTTTCTTTCGGGGCATCTTAACAGTGAAATCTGGCCTCTCACATTTTGCACTCATCGCTGACCTAATAAAGAAAAGTGAGGAGTAAGTCATTAACATTCTGTGAGACGTTGATTTATCGAAATTCCACAGTTTGCAGAGAGGTAATCGTAACGAGTACCCCTAAATGGCACATTTTTTTTCAGTTGTCGCTTTCAAAACAGGAAGAAACAAATATGGGTAATTCCCAGGGAACAAGTTAACGGCATATTACGCAGTTTTCCTTGAGTGGAAGCAGCGGCCGTTAGTCGTCATACACTAATGTGCTACAGCACACTGTAAATGTCGCACTACGGTTATGACATTCCTCTTCGAACGCAAGTCGCAAATGGCGTTACAATTACACCATTTCTCGTGTTTCGTGGCGCTCTCCCCTCGGTCACTGAAAACCAGTGTAAAGTGGTCAGCCGCTCCCGATTATCGCAGAGAACGGCCGCAGCTGTCAGTTTTCAGCAGTGCATGTTCTGATGATTGTGGACTCACCGTTTCTAGCTCTACGAGTGGTACGTTGCTCACAGCATCAGGTCAGTATTTTTCATTGAAATTACGTGTAGTGTATCGTGCAAGCGTAGCATGTGAGGGTTTTTTGAGGCGCTACTTTCACAACAGCATAGTGGCCAACAATTTGTGGGCCTGGGTTCGATTCCCGCTGGTATCAACAGATTTTTGTTTTATTCCTCGCAGTTTTAAACTTGTAATTGTAAAATTTAATTTTTACACAGATCAATTTATATATGTAAAATTAATCTGTTCAATTTAGTTATGATTACTACCCATTTAAGTCAAAAGGTTACAGGCCGCCACGTTGTAGCACCGTGGTACAAGTTCGCATGTGTCGCACTGAGTGAAATAAAACACATTGTAGTTCAAAGAAGGCATCGAATATGTGTAATGGTAGCAAGTTTGTAAAACACATGAAACTGCGTAACCAATAGATGGAAGCCGCGGGGTCTAGGGCACCTCGCCACGGTTCGCGCGGCTCCCCCCGTCGGTGATTTCGAGTTCTCTCTTGGGCATGGCTGTGTGTGTTGTCCTTAGCGTAAGTTAAAGTTAAATTAAATAGCGTGTAATCTTAGGGACCAATGACCTCAGGAGTTTCGCCCCATAGGAACTTACCACAAATTTCCAAAAAAAATTCCAGTAGATGAAAACTCTTTCCAAAGTACAGAATTTGATTTCGAAAGTAAGTGTTTGCAACACACAAAATTGATGTTTCAGGTTTGTGTAGGACAGTCTTAACGGCATGGTACTGCGGGACCGCTACTGTCGCAGGTTTGAATCCTGCCTCGGACATGGATGTGTGTGATGTCCTTAGGTTAGTTAGGTTTAAGTAGTTCTAAGTTCTAGGGGACTGATGACCATAGATGTTAAGTCCCATAGTGCTCAGAGCCATTCGAACCATTGAAATAAAAAAATTAAAAAAACGGTGCTAAATATTCTACACACAATCTCTACAGACAGTACCGGCAGTACTAGGCTACTCTTCGAAAATCACTACAAGTGATTTAACGTCAATACCGAAGTGTGATTATCGTAGTAGTAACGCAATATTGAGAATAATACTGTTAATGCTGTTCTTCAGCTTCTCACGGCGTACTTCGTGAAAAAATAGTTAATGCACGAACGGCCGTATGATGTAGACATTGACATCCTACCGCTCATTCGTGAAATGTTTCGTCAGTACTGTTAATCGTGACGTATAAGAGCTCTATAGAGAGTGAATGCCATTCATCTAACAAGGCTACTCCCGTCACGGCAAGGGCTTAAAGAAGCATATCGAAACTAAATATTCATCCCCGGGAGGCCAGATGTTAATATGCCCCTAGCTTTGATAATGACATTAATTCAGTGAGGAGGCGAGTGCTCAAGTTTCCTCAGGTGTGCCATACCTTGCTGACGCCGCTGATCGCAGATTAGGCCCTGTACCGCTACCAAATTGCGGGGGTGTTGATGAGCGTCATTCGGAACAGTAGTTGAAAGAAGCAGATGTTTTCACTGGAATTAAAATCGGGTGATTTACCGGGACAGTCGACGAGCGAAAACGTGCTTGAGTGCTCATGCTATCAGGAACTCGTGCGTACAGCTCTGTAAACACATAATCTCGTAAATGAAGATAGCGTAATTATTACGAAGAAAGATCAACTGGTTACCGAGAACATTGAAATGAACAACGTGGTCCATGTCCACGGTAACCCGAATGGACTGGGCTATGTCAGGGTATGAACAACATCCCCAAAATGTGACAGCGACCGCCCCCCCCACCCCTCCCGGCCAAAACTGCACACTCGACAGAATGTGAATTAAACGTCTCACTGCGCTGTCGGCGTACTCGATGCCTTGCATCATTTGAAAAGAGGCAAAATCGCGACTCGTCGGATATCACTATACCTTCCAACCAGCTGCTGTTCACTTTCTGTGTTGTCTGACCAGCTGAATACGTGCAGCCTTGTGTGCCGCTAGGAGCAGTTAAGAGGTGCACGATCCAAATGTACATGTCTGTAGTTCCTTAGCAGTGTTCGCTCGGAAAGGAGTTGAGATCGACATAAATTCGCTGACAGCAACGAGTCCTGCAGTCCTGTTGCGTTTGAAAGCGACTGGCATTGGCAAGGCCGTTGACGAAACGAGTGTGACTGCTTATACCGGTCTTCGGCTACCATTGCTAACATGCTCTTTAGTCAAAACTCGCCTTTTGCTCGCAGCTTCGCCTGGATATGCGTATGTTACATATATTTTACAGACATATATTTAAAATATTTGAGACATATTTCATCCGCATCGCTAGCAAATTCCTGCCTGCAGTTAATTCTGAATTCGAAGGAAACTTGTAATTCTGCCAGTAATTAATTATCGTTTCGAGAAAACTGTATATTTCTTTCCTCTTTTACACCAAGTGAAAACGTTTAATGTATCTGTGGTATTCCAATTCAACTACATAGTTAAAAAAAATAAAAATAAAAAAAACAGCAACAGAATGTTTTGGGACGTTTCTACAAATCACAGATTATAATTGTTACTCCAGCCACTAGCGGTAGCAGTTGTATCTTATTCCCATAATATTTTGATACAAATAATGAGTCATGCTTATAAGAAGTAAGACTGAAATTGATCCAGGTGTCCTTATTTGTGATTTCTTTTCAGCCGTTTTCACCCCAAACCCTCAGCGATAGGGGGAGGGGGGGTTAAATGCTTGGGATGTATTACTCTCACAGTAAATTTTTCCGTGCAGTAAGTTATACGTGTGTTAATTTTGGTAAATACGTCCTCAGGCGTTACAGAGATGTGCTGATACGTCACTGTCTGTGCTCCCCATCCCACCCCCCTTTCATCTATCCTAGCCCAAACTCTGTGTGTGACATGAAATGAAATGTGCATGTGGCATGGTTGCCCAGAAATCCGCTTCTGAGCAATTAGGCCCTCTGGTGAAATTCTCTCCAAATTTTTAAGCATTTGATTGGCTGTGAGACAGCAGCCGTACACTATTTAATTACGGGAGGTATATACAGCCACTTCGGTTGCACAATTTAAAAAAGGAATTGTGCAACCGAAGTGGCTGTATATACGCCCTGTAATGAAATTCTCTTTGACACCACTTCGGCGACTTGCGCTTCGATGATGAAATAATGATGATGAGAGCGCACACACACACACACACACACACACACACACACACACACACACACACACACACACACACACAGTGCCGACCCTGCTGGGAATCGAATCCGAGGACCCATATAAAGAGTCAGCAACGCTAAAGGAGGCTCCAAGCTTGATACTAAATCTGCTAAGGCTGTAGGAGTAGCCAGTTTCCAGAAATGCTAACATCGAAGAAAACAAGACAAAAAGTCTAAAAAAAAACATGGTATCTGAAATGCATTCCGTAAGAGCTATGAGCGCTTGTTCATCTCTGCTTGTGTGAAACTCATTTGTACTACTGAACAAGTGTCTATAGCTCCTAAGCCGTGCATTCCGTAAGAGCTATGAGCGCTTGTTCATCTCTGCTTGTGTGAAACTCATTTGTACTACTGAACAAGTGTCTATAGCTCCTAAGCCGTGCACTGTAGGACACATATTTACTGGAAAATTTTTCATTGTTCGCTCTACACTGCCACCTTCATAAATTGGCTACCCAGCCATCGTAGCAGCAACAGCACCGGCGCATGTACTCCAGTCGGAGGTATCAGAACGATTTTCTTTTAGAATTATCGACCCGGTCGTTTCCGGGCGAGGGTTCCATACCTGAGATTGTTACATTTCCATTTAAACATAGTTTCAATTTTGCTATAAATGTTACGAAGGCCTTGCCACAGTGGTATAACCAGTTCCCCTCAGATCACGGAAGTGGAGTGTTGTCGCGTAAGGCTAGCACTTGCACAGGTCAATGTCTGGGTCTGTCGAGTGCTGTTGGCAAGCGGGGTGCACTCAGCCGCTGTGAAGGCAACTGAGGAGCCACTCGACTGAGATGTAGCGGAACTGGTCACAAAAATTGACAACGGCCCATAGAGCTGTTGGCTGGCCACGTGCTCCTTCGTACTCGCATCCGGTGAGCCTAAGGGCTGAGGACGACACGACGGTCGGTCGGTACCGCATGCCCTTCAAGGGCTTTTCAGGCGTTTTTTTTTATAAACATTGTTTATTTTTAAACAACACATTAGAGGATAACTAAGTAGAACAAAAATATTCAATAGGTTACACAGTCATTTATAAATCCTCACGCAGTTTCTAGATGTTTCACCACTTCCAGTTTCTAGGAGAATCTGTGAGGGCTATTCGGAAAATAGCGTCCGATCTGCTGTGAAATGTAAACTAGTATCAAAATGAGAAATGTTTTATTTGCAACATTTAGCTGCACCTTCCAGCTACATATCTATTTATTCGCCAGCCCAGTTTACTTAGACGTTTCTCCAACCGCCTGTGCTTTCCACCAGATCTCTATGCTGATATACAGCTCATTGTCTGTACCAAAATGTTATCTTCACACCCACCAGTTAATGGGAGGAAAAGTGAAATTCAGAGGGTCTTAATTACACGTTGTATTGTGAGCGATCAAACATGTCCCATCGTAAATGCTGCAGGAGCATCTTCAGTGTGGCAAAGATTCATCGGATTTTCACTGTGGTTTCCACTACATGCGCGAGCATAGTAAGTCACTGATCGCATATGCGAACAAAGCAATCGAAATTAGGTAACGCCCGATAGGTATGCAACACACCTAACATGCAAGTAACGCAGTTACCATCTTAACTGGCCAATACTGCTAGGAGAACTACCGTAGATCACGCTTATTTACACTACTGGGCATTAAAATTGCTACACCACGAAGACGACGCGCTACAGACGCGAAATTTAACCACAGCAAGAAGATGCTGTGATATGCAAATGATTAGCTTTTCAGAGCATTGAGACAAGGTTGGCGCCGGTGGCGACACCTACAACTTGCTGACATGAGGAAAGTTTCCAACCGATTTCTCATACACGAACAGCAGTGGACCGGCGTTGCCTGGTGAAACGTTGTTGTGATGCCTCGTGTAAGGAGGAGAAATGCGTACCATCACGCTTCCGACTTTGATAAAGGTCGGATTGTAGCCTAACGCGATTACGGTTCATCGCATCGCGACATTGCTGCTCGCGTTGGTCGAAAACCAATGACTGTTAGCAAAATGTGGAATCGGTGGGTTCAGGAGGGTAATACGGAACGCCGTGTTGGATCCCAACGGCCTCGTATCACTAGCAGTCGAGATGTCAGGCATCTTATCCGCATGGCTGTAACGGATCGTGCAGCCACGTCTCGATCCCTGAGGCAACAGATGGGGACGTTTGCAAGACAACAACCATTTGCACGAACAGTTCGACGACGTTTGCAGCAGCATGGACTATTGGCTTGGACACCATGGTTGCAGTTACCTTGACGCTGCATCACAGACCGGAGCGCCTGCGATGGTGTACTCAGCGACGAACCTGGGTTCACGAATGGCTAAACGTTATTTTTTTCGGATCAATCCAGGTTCTGTTTACAGAATCATGATGGTCGCATCCGTATTTGGCGACATCGCGGTGAATGCACATTAGAAGCGTGAATTCGTCATCGCCATACTGGCGTATCACCCGGCGTGATGGTATGGGGTGCCATAGGTTACACGTCTCGGTCACCTCTTGTTCGCACTGACGGCACTTTGAACAGTGGACGTTACATTCTAGATGTGTTACGACCCGTGGCTCTATCCTTCATTCGATCCCTGCGAAACCCTACATTTCAGCAGGATAATGCACGACCGCATGTTGCAGGTCCTGTACGGGCCTTTGTGGATACAGAAAAGGTTCGACTGCTGCCCTGGCCAGCACATTCTCCAGATCTCTCAGCAACTGGAAACGTCTGTTCAACGGTGGCCGTGCAACTGGCTCTTCACAATACGCCAGTCGCTATTCTTGATGAACTCTGGTATCGTGTTGAAGCTGCAAGGGCTGCTGTACCTGTACACGTCATCCACGCTCTGTTTGACTCAATGCCCAGGCGTATCAAGGCCGTTATTACGGGCAGAGGTGGTTGTTCTGGGACCTGATTTCTCAGGATCTATGCACACAGTTGCGTGAAAATGTAATCACATGTCAGTTCTAGTATAATATATTTGTCCAATGAATACCCGTTTATCATATGTATTTCTTCTTGGTGTGGCAGTTTTAATGGCCCGCGGTGTAGGTAAAGCCCGACAGGTACGCAACACACCTGACATGCAAGTAACGCGGTTACCATCTTAACTGATCCAAGCTGCTACGAGAACTGCCGTAGATCACGCTTATTTATAATGGTCTACGGTAACATACGATAGTTTTACAACTCTAATTTAAGCAGATGCTGGGACCGTACTGGGAACCCAGGACGTTTCGATTTCTATTCAAAGGCGCTGCCCCCAGACACGGTGTGTAGAGCTACAGAAGATGGTGGGAACTTGTTATTTTATACAAAGGGGTTGCTCTGGTTTGCTGGTGAAGGGCGGTGTGCGGGAGTGCGTGGGCGGCGGGCGGCGCGGTCCCGATATGGAGCGGCGCGCGTGACGTGGGGCGCGGCGCTGACGGACGGCCTTCGCGCACAGCCGCAGCCGCAGCCGCACGGGCGCGCCGCCTCGCCGCAACCCGCCTGCGTCTATTCCTGGCGCCGCCAGCCGCCAGTCGCGAGCGCAGCCCGCTCCACGCCGCAGGCGCCGCGGCAGCCTAATCTGCATTTGCTCTGATTTCCGGCTATTACGTTCTGCGCGCCCTAATCTGGAGCAACTCGTTTTGAAACGACCGCAAATGTGAGAGGACGCGTTTCCACGGAAAACTTCGATGCGCCCGAGCTGCCTCGCTTACTGTGTTACCGCCGGCGACTCTTTGTGCGCGGCCGTACACCACACGGGGGACAAGTTTGCAGCAGACTCGGTGCTTTCTTAACCTCGTTTCGTCGGCCGTGGTGCGAAAGTTGGGTGCGGAATGCGGGGCCTACGGTTTCTTCCAGTCGCCGAGTTGAGCTACCGAGTCTGCTCTCCTTATGGAGTTGTACTTGCGAAAATTTACTGGCGTAAGAGGTAAGTCAGCTTTGTGATGTTATAAACGTGAAGGATATGCTCTCAGTATGTTTCGCATCCCAAACTTTTCCGGATTGATGGCTGATGTCGGATCCTTTATGAGAGCAAATTCGTTCAGAGGTTCAATACAGTCACTACCGGATGTGTGTACCTTCTCCGCAGCATTCACTCACTGATTACTTCTAACGATACACTTGTCCCCCTAATTCAGAGCTGTTCGACGGACTCTTCTTTTTGTCCCAGTGAAACTTTAATTTTGTAGCGCAGTGTGTGTTGTTTTGAAAGTTATTGGCAGATTAAAGTTGTATGCAGGAGTGCTACCCACACACTGAGTTTTAGGGTGAGAGATTATTCAGGGGCAACCCCCTGCCCAGTCTTTGGTAAAGCGATTTTTCCGCAATGTCGTGTCTCCCACGAGTACTTGTCCAACAAGGTGTGCAGGATAATTTCGGTGAAGTCTGGATGGTAGGTGGAAGATTGTGGCGGAAGTAAGCGGCGAGGCGGCGTCTTGAATCATGCCATGATAGTTCACTCTCTTTGCAGGCGGGAGGCAACTTTCCGGGTTACAGGCCAAACCGGCACACAGTTTTATATTGCCAAGAAGCCTCGGTACAGCTCTTGTCTGATTTTCTTCTGGTTGTTTGCGCATCAAGTAGTCAACTTGTTTTGTCAATATCTATAACACATACGATTCGCAGGTACAGCTTGAATTCTGTGTGTTTGAGAAGTTACTAAACGTAGACACACACAGCGAAGCATACTTACAGCAAGACCAACGATCGCGACGAAAGATACTCCATTTTGCTCTCTTCTTTCTGGAAGTTGCACACCGCAGTACCAACGGCTTGAAATACTCGCTGTCGCCATTTTCGGCTATAAGACAGCGCCCGTGCCGCGTAGATGCAGGCCAATTAAGGGTAGTAGGTTTCTTGCTATCGCAATTTTGTCCAAAACATTCCCAGAACTGGGCGACTGTAACAAGAGTATACTGTAACGCACATGGTAATCTTTTACCAGCTGTTGTAGACATAACGGAAGGAACTGTTGAATTATAGAAAACAAGATGCATGTCGAAAGCGTTACAGCGAATGAGTCAAAGTCAAAGTCAATGAGAGGTATTGCAACGGCGCATTGGAAGTTGCGAGTAATTGCTTCCAGCTCAAGTCGAAGTAATTTTCATATAATTTGCGGTTATTTTGAATACTTTTATCTGTTCACTAGCTACGAAACCACGATCCGAGAGCTGTCTTCATTATCCCTGCACTGGGAAAAACAGGAAAAAAAGTGTAACAGTCGCTTAAGGTGTAGACTAAAGTTAATGCAAGCTAAAAGTTTTAATTTAAATAGCAGTATTTTTTTCTTCATTTTAAAGTAGTAGAATGTTTCTGCTCCTTGTATTTGTAGTGAAACCTTCTGCTGTCTACTTTGTTTAGATACTTAAACCTGCCGCTGCCTCCGATACAGTTAGTGTTGTTGACGCTACTTGTTAAGTACACAGCTTCCATGCCAGCCCGTTGCGCAAATCACTCCTCGGCATTTCCGTTCAGTCTGTTGCTAGGAGTTGAGTCACGGAGCGTGCTGAAGCACCTGATACAAACTTAGCTACCCTTGGTCCATTTGCGGTGGCAGTGTACGAGGTAGGTCAGGGTGGGGCGAACTTCGCGCGTGTGCCAGCATTCGTGTGGGCATGCGTTCATTCACAGCTTCGGTCTGTTCTCATCGTCACCACAGGATGTAACAACGAGCGTTGTATCTTTAAGGTCCTCCATTAAAGTCTTCCGTAAAACTATAATCTCGACAAATTTCGTGTTTATCCGTCACAGTTTCATAATTCCAAGTTAATAACTGTTCCCAGATCCAACATGAATACTTCATTTACTAGTTGCCTTTTTGTCGTTTGCGAATGTGTAGTTTGCCAGATTGGTTTTTTCGCGAAGTATGTAAAGTATTTGGATGTTATGAGAGCGCACGCCAGGTGAATAATTATTAAAACAATTGGAGAATTTCCATCAATCCTAGAGCGTTGTAATTATATCCCGGCATAACCCCCCGAGACGTAAATAAGAGAAAGCAAAAGATACTGCGTTTATCGGTATTCTATTACTCGTTTGTTTTCATTAGCGTCTACACAGACTTCTCAACGTGTCTGTATTACTCATAAAGTTCCTTTCCTCTTTCATTTAGGCTTCTACCCATTAAATTTTCAGTGCAGATCTGTTTAAGAAAATTGAAACCTTAAAGTACGTGTCAGAACATCAATAAGAATCGTGTTTCATAATATTCGAAAAAATAATTGGGGTCTATCACCAGTGCAGAGTTGCGTGTACTTTAAGTTCGTATTTTGTGAATAAAAGCATCTAGATCGATTACTAAACTGCTGATTTATTCCCTTAATTAGTTACGTTTATAACTGAACTACAGTTTCTACCATAGAGAGCTTTTCTGCAAGCTCTTGATGACCTGTGTCGAACAGACGAATTTCCACTACTTTGTTGCGTTTTCGGATGATACGCTTATAACATACCTGACCAGAATTTTGTAATGATGACTTGTATGTCCGGACCCCAGAATAAAAGCTGAGTATTTTAGTCGCTACACACATCCTGTTTCCATGGGGCTCCAAAACCCGGACCCCGTATACCGATTTCGCAATACCGCTTCTGGGTAGTTACTTGTACACTTCAAAATCGATTCTGGAAATCCGCTTCTGGTTGCCGGTTTTCCAATTCCGCAATCGATTTCCGCTCCCATGTAAACGCTACGGGTTTTGAAACGTGCTTGGACTGTCAGGTTTTGTCTTGTTTTTACAATTTTCGGCTGATATGAACGGAATGCCTGTTTGCACAGTGAAGGATAAGCAGAAAGACTGAAGCTGTTTACACCTCGTCCAATTAACGACTGTGCTGACTAAATCACAAACTCTAACAGCTGTTTTTACAGGCGCCATATTTAACTGAGCTTGCAAATCCGCTTCAGGCCTTCACATGTAAACGCGACAGCGAAAACGGTTTCCAAAATTCGGTTTTTGTCCTCCGGAAGATGTGTCGCATGGAAACGTAGTGACATTGTATAATACAAACTTGCGAAGTACTTGTATCGACTTGGCTGTCGATGACAGCTACGCCTTGGTACATTTCTTTAATTTAATTGTTGGATACTAACCTCCCTTGTTACACGGTACAGTGTAAACGGTTGTTGTTGTTGTTGTTGTTGTTGTTGTGGTCTTCAGTCCCGAGACTGGTTTGATGCAACTCTCCATGCTACTCTGTCCTGTGCAAGCTTCTTCATCTCCCAGTACCTACTGCAACCTACATCCTTCTGAATCTGCTTAGTGTGTTCATCCCTTGGTCTCCCTCTACGATTTTTACCCTCGACGCTGCCCTCCAATACTAAATTGGTGATTCCTTGATGCCTCAGAACATGTCATACCAACCGATCCCTTCTTCTGGTCAAGTTGTGCCACAAACTTCTCTTCTCCCCAATCCTATTCAATACTTCCTCCTTAGTTATGTTATCTATCCATCTAATCTTCAGCGTTCTTCTGTAGCACCACATTTCGAAAGCTTCCATTCTCTTCTTGTACAAACTATTTATCGTCCATGTTTCACTTCCATACATGGCTACACTCCATACAAATACTTTCAGAAAAGACTTCCTGACACTTTAATCAATACTCGATGTTAACAAATTTCTCTTCTTCAGAAACGTTTTCCTTGCCATTGACAGTCTACATTTTATATCCTCTCTACTTCGACCATCATCAGTTATTTTGCTCCCCAAATTCATTTCCTAATCTAATTCCTTCAGCATCACCCGACTTAATTCGACTACATTCCATTATCCTCGTATTGCTTTTGCTGATGTTCATCTTATATACTCCTCTGAAGACACTGGCCATTCCATTCAACTGCTCTTCCAAGTCCCTTGCTGTCTCAGACAGAATTACAATGTCATCGGCGAACGTCAAGGTTTTTATTTCTTCTCCATGGATTTTAATACCTACTCCGAATTTTTCTTTTGTTTCCTTTACTGCTTGCTCAATATACAGATTGAATAACATCGGGGAGAAGCTACAACCCTGTCTCACTCCCTTCCCAACCACTGCTTCCCTTTCATGCCCTTCGACTCTTATAACTGCCAGCTGGTTTCTGTACAAATTGTAAATAGCCTTTCGCTCCCTGTATTTTACCCCTGCCACCTTCAGCATTTGAAAGAGAGTATTCCAGTCAACATTGTCAAAAGCTTTCTCTAAGTCTACAAATGCTAGAAACGTAGGTTTGCCTTTCCTTAATATTTCTTCTAAGATAAGTCGTAAGGTCAGTATTGCCTCACGTGTTCCAGTATTTCTATGGAATCCAAACTGATCTTCGCCGAGGTCGGCTTCTACTAGTTTTTCCATTCGTCTGTAAAGAATTCGTGTTAGTATTTTGCAGCTGTGGCTTATCGGTAATTTTCACATCTGTTAACACCTGCCTTCTTTGGGATTGGAATTATTATATTCTTCTTGAAGTCTGAGGGTATTTTGCTTGTCTCATACATCTTGCTCACCAGATGGTAGAGTTTTGTAAACGGAACAGCCATAAAAGTAGCAGAATCGCTAACTCTGTCCCTCCATATATGTCGATTTAGGTTAGCGGAAACGATAGCATGCCGCACTGTCGCTCAAGGTACTGTGGAGACAACCTTGAACTTTTCATAAAATCCTCAATAACCATAAATATTTGTATTGCAGAAGTATTTCATTGGAAAGAAGGAACTTAATTTCAAAGTTTGCTTGTGGCTTGTACAGATACCCTTCGTCTTTTTTGTGTAACGTTTTACATTTGTGCTTATCGAGCGAGATAAGTTTCCAGACGTAAATATTTGCAGTATTTCGTAAAATGATCATTTCATGCTTGTTATATAAGAGCAGTTTCCAAAACGTCAATACTGTTTCTTCGATAGTCTTTTTTTTGTAATCTATATTTCTTGCACTGTAAGTGTTAAAAACGTGTTGTAGTATACCTGGTTTATACTTCATATTTCATAATATCTGCCCAACTTCAGTGAAATGATACGAACTGGTTTCTGTTAGGGCCTATTCATCGTGGAAAATGCATCATGTAGATAACGCATTTTTATTTTTTAGTTCCGATTTTTTTCCACAAATAGAGATTTCAAGCCGAGACGAAACTCTTGATAGAACCTACAATAAAACGACTAGATATCTACTGCAGGGAACACATTATTTACATTAACGTGATTCTCTGTTTGCAGAAGAGGTTAACAGCGGTCTCAAGTGCTGTGACAATTAACCTGAAAGCCTACGATTCGAAGCGGAAATAATCATTTCTTTCTTTGGCCCTCTAACGGGAGAGATTAGTTGCCGCGAAGTTCTTGACCACCAGATTGTCCCCAACAGTCTAGTTTAAATTCCAAAATCCACCGTAATATCTCGCAATGTTTGTCATGCTAGTCAGTTCTTAATAACCCGTCCTTTCGGTTGGAACATCGAGGTTAGCGCCATGTTTGGTATTTGGGGAAGTTGGCTATGTGCTGTCTCCAGCCTACACACTCTCCGTCCTTTTCACTTATATAGTCATCCACAATACTAGTCAGAAATCCACAAGACGCGTAGCGCTTTTGGAGTCATCCACATTATACAGATTTACATTAGACACGTCATTCAAGTGCGAGAGGAAAGCGACGTTGGATGTCGCAAAGCATGGTTCCCAGTTTTGGCGAATTTAATCTCTCTTCGCTTGATACGTTTGATTAACAGTAAAACAAACACTTGTTGCAGGCTATTTGCCTTTAAGCGGTAATGATAAAATTGTTCAAATGGCTCTGAGCATTATGGGACAACATCTGAGGTCATGAGTCCCCTAGAACTTAGAACTACTTAAAGCTAACTAACCTAAGGGTATCACGCGCATCCATGCCCCAGGCAGGATTTGAACCTGCGAGCGTAGCGGTCGCGCGGTTCCAGACTGAAGTGCCTTGAACCTGCGGTCACATCGGCCGGCCGGTAATGATAGTGCATTATGACTCACTGTCTGACAATCCTCGTGAATTGGTCCTTTTTCTGGGGCTTTTGTCGAAGCCTCTTTTTGCTTATTCAGACAAAAGTAATATTACGTCAGACCTCTCCACGAAACACCCCCAGGTCTATTAGAATGAATAGTATTGTTGATAAATTATCTCTGTATGTTGTTTGGTCTTTTGGGCAGTCGTTTTTGTAAACTGACAGTAATCGTTAGTGTTTCTCCTCACGACAAATGTTCGTCGAAAGCGGTTCCCGGGCAACTTGATCCAATGTAGAAAACCTTGTGCGACGCGGCGTGAGTTGCTCCTGACTGCGGAGGCCGTAAAGGTGAGCCTGGTTGACGTGACGTGACGTGACGACCCGCGCATGCGCAGTTTATAACCGCGGCCGCTTCCGCCTTCCCCGCAAGACCGGCCGGGCGCAAAGCTGTTTCCTGCGGGCGAGACAAAAGCTGTCAGGGTCGGCGCTCTCGTCTGCCGACCGCCGGAGCGGAACTGGGAATCGTTTAGGTGTGAAGTTTCTCCGCCTCGCTGAAAACCTGGCCAGGGAAAAAAAGGGGGAGGAAAAAGCTACCCCCGCTCGCCTTCACCAGCGTAGCGGACCGCAGCACTCAGAACAAGAATGGACCGGTCCTGCGGGAAGCAACAGTCATCTTTTTGCCCAGATTCGTGCCCCTGTTTAAGTTTCAGTTAGAAACGTCACGTTTGGCTAAGACAGTGCTATAAAGTATCGAGGTGAAGGACAAATAAATGTAATCTTCTGGCAGACGAAGCCGATAGCCTCATAGGTATCTTTTCATACATTTGCAAGAGACAAGAAATTAATTATAGAACATATACATTTGCAAAATACAAGAAATTAATTATAGAACGGAGCGATGAATATGAATTACTACTTGGATTATTGCTCGTTGATTTTAAGAACTGTTATGACTAGAGACTGGATTACATGCGTTTGCATGTTGCATATGCATTTGCATATTTTGACAAAAAAAACTAGTGATGAGGCATATCTTTGCTCTTCGTTAACAATATTTTAAAAAATTGGACGGCTGGTCTCTAGCACCATGTCTCACAGGTTGACCGCGATCTAGAATTGCGTGCAATCGCTAACCGAGAGCCCACTGCCTAGCGAAATCATTAAAGAAGAGGAACAGGCAGACAGAGTCAATGCTCCGCTGCCCGCGCCCCCCAGTTAATCCCCTCCGTTGTCGTACTGTATCGTCGGCAGTAGTTAAATTAAAGAACGCAGGGTTTTAGTCGCACGTCCATTGTTTTAGTTCAGCTTTCAGCTTTCTGCTTACTTGTACACAGCTGAGAGTGTTTGCGACGTGTAGTGGGTACCGTGTTGTGCGCCATGCCGCCGGAAAAAAGAAACGTCGTTTCATGGATAGCTGACCATCCCGGAACATTTACATATGACGAAATTGTTTTATATTGTCGAGTTTGAGAGAAAAATAGATGAGCATGTCAAGACAAGTCTTCATATCGCAGGAATGCAGAAGAAAGGAGCACAACAACTACTTCTGACTACAGCAAGTTGCAATAGCAGCGATTTCTCCAAAGATAATCAAAAAATAGGTTTAACACGGATCTATGTGAAGCATTTATTGCAAGCAATATTCCTATTCATAAATCCTATCCTCAAACGCTTCCTGCGCACATATTTCTTAAATCAAAATATACTAGATGAATCAACGTTTCGTAAAAAATACATCGACAATTTACGTAAATGATCTCATGGACAGCATTATTTGGATATCAGTTGATTAAACTACAGACACAGGTCGCCATTACATTGCAAATTTAAAAATTTAATTGTTGGTGCTTTAAAAGAAGATCCTACTCCTTCCTCTTTACCGGTTTGCAAAAAAGTAAATCGTTCTAGAGTCGGTAGATTTGTAAATTATGGTATTCGAAAAATATTTCCAGGCTCTTCTGCAGATGAAAGGGTGTTTGTGTTTATTTCAGATGCTGTTCCCTATATGATCAAAGCAAGAAAAGCCCTCCGAGCATTTTATCTCAATTGGATTCATGTGACGTGCTTTGCTCATAGAGCACATCGCCTTGCTGAAGAAGTACGTTCCACGTTTGTGAATGTAAATAAGCTGATTTCATCCACAAAGAAAGTGTTTGTAAAGGCTTCTGCTCGCGTCAAGACCTACAAAGAAAAACTACCAAATGTGCCTTCACCGCCCGAACCAGGGCTAACTTGCTGGAGTACACAGGGGTTGAAGCTGTGTTGCTTTATAATGAACATTTCGAGGCCATTAGAGGGGTAGTAAACGACTTCGATGGTGCAGATTCTTTGCCAGTTGGACAGTGCAAGGAAACTTTTAATGATTCCGGTATTAAAAAAAGACACTGAGCTTGAAACACAAAGTGTGGCGTTTAATGACACTATTCAGTTAAAGATTAAAATTGTACTAGTGAACTCCTTATTGCCGGGAGTGGAAACAAAACGACTATTCACGTTAGTGTGTAGAATGTATGAGTCTGGCGACATACCATCTGACTTTCGGAAAAATATTATCCACACAATTCCTAAGACAGTAAGATCTGAGAAGTGCGAGAATTATTGCTCGATCCGCCTAACAGTTCATAAATCCAAGTTGCCGACAAGAATAATATACAGAAGAATGGAAAAGAAAATTGAATATGTGTTAGATGACGATCAGTTGTGCTTTAGGAAAGGTAAAGGCACGAGAGAGGCAGTTCTGACGTTGCGGTTGATAATGGAAGCAAGGCTAAAGAAAAATCAAGACACGTTCATAGGATTTGTCAACCTAGAAAAAGCATTCGACAGTGTGAAACAGTGTAAATGTTCGAAATTCTGAGAAAAATAGGGATAAGCTATAGAGAGAGATGGGTAATATACGATATGTGTAAGAGCCAAGAGGGAATAATAACAGTGGACGATCAAGAACGAAATGCTCGGATTAGAACGAGTTGAAGACAAGGATGTAGTCTTTCGTCCTTATTGTTAAATCTGCACATCAAAGAAGCAATGGTGGAAATAAAAGAAAGATTCAGGAGTGGAAGTAGAATTCAAAGTGAAATGATATCAATGATACGATTCACTGATGACATTGCTGTCCTGAGTAAAACTGAAGAAGAATGTGTGATGTGCTGAATGGAATGGAAGTCTAATGAGTACAGAATATGGATTGAGAGTAAATCGCAGAAAGACGGAAGTAATGAGAAGTAGCAGACTTGAGAACAGCGAGAAACTTTAACATCATGATTGATGGACACGAAGTAGATGAAGTAAAGGAATTCTGCTACTTAGGTAGCAAAATAACCAATGACGAACGGACCAGGGAGGACATCAAAAGCAGACTAGCACTGGTAAAAATGGCATTACTGGCCAAGAGAAATCTGCTAGTATCAAACACAGGCTTTAATTTCAGGAAGAAGTTTCTGAGAATGTACTCTTGGAGCTCAGGATTGTTTTGTAGTGATACAGGAACTGTGGGGAAACCAGAACAGAAAAGAAGCAAAGCATTTGAGATGTGGCGCTACTGACGAACGTCAAAAAGTAGGTGAACTGATAAGGTAAGGAATGAGGAGGTTCTGTGCAGAATCGGAGAGAGAAAGAATATGTGGAAAACACTGACAAGGAGAAGGAACAGGAAGATAGGATATTTGTTAAGACATCAGGAAATGACTTTCTTGGTATTAGAGGGAGTTGTAGAGGGCAAAAACTATGGAGGAATACAGAGGATGGAACAGGCTCTGCAAATAATTGAGTACGTAGTTTGCAAGTGCTGCTCCGAGACGAAAAGGTTGGTACAGGAGAGGAATTTGCGGTGAGCCGCATCAGTCCAGTCAAAAGGCTGGTGACTCATAAAATAAAGTACAGTCAGAAGGCTACAGGCCACTACACTGTAGCACATTGGTGAAAGTTCGCGCGAACAGCCACAGAACGAACGCCACAGCAATGGAAATAGTACAGGATCTTTTCGTTAGGAGTCGGTCTAGGGATTCATGTTTCCATTTCTGTGAATTCATTTATCGCAAGGGACGAGCCCTTTACTGTGCTAAGAGAGCCCCTGCTAACATTTGCAGAGTCGGTCGGGCTTTCGGCTAGAAAAGAGAGAGTGATATGATCCGGCAGCTGCAGACCGTGGCCGGGAAAAGCGGCGCGCCTGTTCGATGCGGGTGGAGTTGGTGCCCCCAACTTGGGATTTGCCCGCGGCGTAATCTGCGAGCGTTGGGGTTTATCTGCGGGCGCTGTCATGGCACGGGCAACTTGCGGAATTAGTTGCACGCTCCCAACTTGCCCCCCCCCCCCTTTTCGCTTATTAGCGGTCGCGGGGAGCGTTTATTTAAAGGCTGGCTTAACCGGTGCAGCCGTGCCCCGGCGAATCAGCTGGGAAACGAAATTCAGCTGGCACTGTGCAACAGGAAACCGAGCAATTTGCTTCGATGGGGGTGGATCAGCTGCGGGAGGAGGTGGTCGCCGTGCGGACAGCGAAGGAAGTAGGAATCCGTCTGGAACCAGTTCATATTTCAGAGTCATTAGATTGTTAGAAAATGATTTGCTAATATAGTTTAACGCGATGCGCACTATTTGCTACCGAGCTAGGTGGAACAGTGGTTAGCATACTGGCCTCGTATTCTGGAGGACGACATTTCAAACCCGCGTCCGGCCATCCTGATTTAGTTTTTCCGTTTGTTTTGTTTTTTTTTGGGGGGGGGGGGGGGGAAAGGCCAAACCACGAGGTCATCGGTCTCATCGGATTAGGGAAGGACGGGGAAGGAGTTCGGCTATTCACTTTCAAAGGAACCATCTCGGCATTTGCCTGGAGCGATTTAGGGAAATCACGGAAAACCTAAATCGGGTCTACTTACCCATATTAACTACTGAACTCAACCAACTAGTTCGCGAGCGGAGTAGGTGAGCCAGACCCGGATCGAACTGGCGCGCCGGATTGGGGACTGTTGATCTTGCTTGCATGCGAGACTTTCGTATTTAGGCGAGTCTCCATGCGCGCTGCAGCAAATGCTGCGCTGGTCACCAATCTCCACCTCGATACGCGAACGGTTAAAATACGATAACACGCAGAACAATTTTTACTCGACACACGGACAAATAGCCCACACGACTTCCGTAGGGCATCCGGCCACAAAATAAGAATAAAATTAATGTGCTACATCATGAGAAACGCGGGTGCCCGCCCATACGATGGGACAAATGCTCGGAAAGAGATTGTTAAAAATACTGTGAAAAAGGTAGAACACCATGTCATGTCACATCGCCTCTTAACACCGTTATGGTTGTACACGTTACATGAGACAGCTCATGTATTTATTTATTTCAAGTCCCTAATAAAAAAGCAGGTGAAATACGTCAGTTGTAGAACTACTGCCTCCGCCGTCTGAAACGGCTTTAAGATATTTGAGCCTACTCAGTGTCCCCCCAGGCTGTTGCTCCCTAATACTCAACCGGCAGAAGCCGTAAGACTTCGGGTCAATGTTGTTACGTTTCTGGTCGCTGCCAACACTTGCGATCAAACAATTGTCCAGTGCAGCAGAAACTACTGGTGATTACTGCATTTAGTTTCATTCTGCCATCTTTGAATAATCAGTATAAAAGGCAAATTTATTTTCGGTTTAACTAAATATTTAAGCATCCATTACTGCTTTGTTTCATCATTTCTTGGTACGAATTGCAAGCCTTATTTATCTTATGTTCGAGTGACGTGGTGCAATGTATGACAAGAGACTCGTTTTCGGGAGAACGGTAGTTCAAATCGCTGTCCCGACGTCCAGATTCACACTATCCTAATTTCCCAAAATTGACTGGTGCTGTATACTTATATAGTTTCGGTGAAATGGAACGATCGATTTCTTCCCCGTCCCGAGTCTCAAATTAATCTTCTTTTTTTTCCATCGCGCGCGCGCGAGTGTGTGTGTGTGTGTGTGTGTGTGTGAGTGTGTGTGTGTGTGAGTGTGTGTGTGTGTGTGTGTGTGTGTGTGTGTGTGTGTGTGTGTGTGTGTCAGTAAATCAGTCAGTCCTTTTATCCGCCCCGCTTGTAATAGGGTGTAAAAACTCCACCCCAATAACTGTCTTCCGGCACCTTTACAACACGATGCTTGCACTTTTTCATACTTGTATTCAACAATCTAGAGCTTACACCGGTTATTAATGTACCAGCATTTCACGTTTGCAATAGCTTATCTCGCGCTTACGTTAATCTGTGATCTTGCAGTGTTAATCAGTTAAATATGTTACCTAGAAATTTCAGTCCGCAGCTCGTGGTCTAGTGGCTAGCGTTGCTGCCACTGGGTCAAGGGGTCCCGGGTTTTCTTTGTCCGGGGAATCATTTCATTATCATTTGTGACAGCGTCTAAACTGGATTGTGAAAAAAAAATGAACTGTGAAAGAACTGGGACTTTGTACGACCGCGCAGTTGAGCGCTGCACAAACCAAACATCATCGCCATAATCGAAATTTTATTATTCTATATTAATTTATTCTTTGATGTTGCAAGTTTTTTCCACCAGAGTGTCACGCAATCCTGTCTACTACTCTCTGGGATAGAACTTAACAACCGATGTTTTCGACCTCCTCGGGTGCGGAAGTTGCTATAGATGAAGTTAATTAGTCGACGACATTAGTATTTGTCTCGAGGGCGACAGGGCGAACGGAACTGAAGTAGCCGCATTCGCTTTTGAAAAGCAGAGCCGGCTCATTGTGGTGGGCGGGCCGCCTGGAGAGGTGCACAAGGCGCCCCTCGCCCTTTGTTGCCGGAGTGAATGTGGCGGTCGCGTGAAGCGCCGACCCCTGCAGCAGCGTCGCGTGACGCGCCGGGCATTATCTAATAAAAATAACGTGGCCCCGCCCCGCCCTGGCGTGCGCTCGCCTCTTACCAATACACGGCGGTCGATGCGCTCCGTGGCCACGCCCGCTGCCCGGGGACGGTCTCGCGGGCGATATTCGCGCAGGCCGCGCTCTTTCGCGCTAATTGGTTTTGCCTAATGCCTCCGACTGCGGTGCGGTCGGCGGTGTCAGTCGTAAAATGGAGATAATTTGCGAGAAAGGCTGTGTGTGCATAGGCCGTAAAGATTAGCCAGACCTAGTACGACCGAGTGGTGAACACGCTGAGCCACGAATAGTTTGTTCAGTACTTCTGAACGAGGACCCAAATTCTGGGTCGTCTGAAGTCGGTCGAAAAATGGTTCAAATGGCTCTGAGCACTATGGGACTTAACATCGGAAGTCATCTGTCCAGTAGAACATTTTTTTTTTTAAATCTTCATTCTTCAATATATATGATACATAATAACCCACCACCTTAAACAATTAGTGGGTCCTAATTGATACAATTCAAGCGTTAATACTAAAGCTTACTCTGTTAGTTATTTTACTCACACTATAGGCACTACTGTTATGTCTCGATTATGTTGTTCTATTTCTACCATGCTAATCTACTTCTACCTGCCCCTGGCACCAGGCTGGCCGGAGTTCTTGATCGCTGCAGTACTATGATAGTGTTGCTATCCTAGCTTATCCTACATCTAACGTAACTTAACCTAATGTCAAAATCGGTAAGTGTCTAGGTCGGTAATAAGGCGCACCTTCCCCCTAATCCCAGACGTGGCGGATCCCAGCCGTGAGGTGGCTGGCCAAGTCCACGCCTCGGCGGAACGGGCCAAGTGCACGGAGTCAGATCGGTTGCAATGAAGTCTTAATCGTTGTTCCTAATAAATTCCTTTATGACATTGAGATCTCGTTTGCTGGTTTTTCCAGGATTGAAAAATGGTCGTCATGCCTGAGCAGGTGGTAAGTGTCGTGGTTGGGTAGCTGGTGGCGTAATAGCGCTGCTACGTCGTCGAAGAGGTGGCACTCGTACACCGCGTGTTCTGCGGTGCCTGGCGTGGTCCCACAGTCACACGCTGGTATGCCGGGGAGGGTCCATGACCTGTGAGAAAGTGCAGCAGTCCTCTTGAAGGTGTGAAGTATTTTAGTTGCAGTCTCTCCCTGACATTGGGCAGTAGTTCGTATGTTCTGCGACCAGTTTCTTCATTATCCTACTGTTCTTGCCAGAGTTCTTGCCCCCTTCGTTTGATTTCCATTTTGTTTCCCACGTTAATCCCCACTAGATCAATTATCTTCTTTCTGTATCCCTTTTTAACCCAGTACCACGTCGCTTGCTCTCTGATCTTCATATCGAGCGGACCGAGCCCCATTGGTACTGTTAGCGCTCCCCCTGGGGTTGTTCTATATGCCCTAGTGAACTGAGAAGCATGTTTCGCTGCACTCTTCTCACAGCCATGGCAGGCATTACCCCCTAGAACTTACAACGACTTAAACCCAACTAAGGACATCACACACATCCATGTTCGAGGCAGGATTCGGACCTGCGACCGTAGCAGCCGCGTGGTTCCGGACTGAAGCGCCTAGAACCGCTCGGCCACACCGGCCGGCAAAGTCGGTCGATTTCGAGGCAAAGAGTACTTGGGTCCGGCAGCTGCCAACACTGACGATCTGACAGTACACTACCTGCATGTACCGTAGTCGTTACGAAGTGATTTTCGTGCCGCGCTGTGGCGAAGACCTTAACCTCACACCTCCCTTTTCGCAGCAGTCAGTGTGTTGCTCCGGGAGGCATTCCTCTGCTCTCCCGAGCCTCCCGAGAGCGCCGCCAGGACGTCGTGAGCAGACCAAAACGTGTGGACGCCCGTAACGTGTTATACACGGAGAAAGCCATTGAAACAGGGGCTGTATATAAAGCGGCAATTTTTTTTGTTTTGTGTTTGATACTTATCACTTTGCTCTAAAAAGATATAAAATAGAGTTTTATGTTTAGTGGAAAATCTGTGCCGCAAGGCCGCAACCGGACTATCGGCCTCACTGCAGGTAGAGTGCAGCCTTCCTTCGCCGCGGCACTAGAAGGGAGAGGTCAGGGCCCATTACCAGGACCATCTTTTACCCACAGGACAGGCCCCGGCACTCATTTGGCAGAAGGCTGAGTGGACCCGCCCCGTCCTGTAGGGAGTGGAACGAGGGATGAAAATCCAAGGAATGTACAGTTATAATTTGAGCCATTTTTCTCTGCAAAAACTGTTTAAACAGGTTTTGTGGTGTTTTGCATCAGAACATTAATTTTTGAACCTCTGGATCGTGGTAATAGATAATTAAATAGAAACATTTCCTAAGTTTGCTGAGAATATCATCTTAAGAGTAGTGGGGGCAAAGAAAGTTCTGGTGCATTTTTTGTGCTGGTTGCACACATTCAGCGGCAAGCATACATTCAGTGGAAAATTATCCCTCTTTCCCTCCCTTTAATCCGTTGCTAGGTTAACTGGTTTTTGACCCACCAAGTGCTGATTTGTGAACCCCTACTGATAATCCCTCCTGTTCTCCCTCCCTCTTCCCTATCCCTATGGGAAAAGGAATACGTTTTTTCGCACCACCTCAGTTCTGTGCTGAACCACTTTTTCCTCTCCTGGGGAAATCTCCCAGGCCTCCCTTCCCCCACTCGCCCCTATCCAGGACTGAAGCCGGTAGCTCCAGGACCTGGGTCCAGTGCTGTATCCCCTAGACTACCAGGGTCACGTGTTGACGGAACGATGTTTTCGACAGAACTTCAGAAGACAAGTATAACAATATGACATCTCAGATAGAGCTTGCAGAATTTTTTTTTTTTTTATAAAGAAAAGCACGAAGTGACGAAATGTGGAAAATGTTAAAGTGAGGAGATTTTTTCAAAGTTGTGGACTGGGACTGTGTGCTAAACGTGAAGGCTAAAGTTGTCGGTCATAATTTCCACCGCATAATGCGATGATCGCGTATCTATGGTGGCAAATTACACTGTTTCTACAGCTTGGGCCTTTACATTGAACCCATACCCGGTTTCCCCGGTACCCCTTTTCTACCCAACTAAAACTACTCATAGTTTCAAACCTTCCTTGAGACTCAAATTAGTACGCTACTCTTTCTGGACTCTGATAAACCTCAACAGTATCCGTGGTTTAAACCAGAACGGCCCGCTAAAGTTCTCCTGCACATGCTGTTTTGGCCAGGCAAATAGTAATAAACTGAATTCCAGTAACTTTCGGTTTTTCAGCCGGATCCCATCAACATTCTGCCAGAATGGCAAACACTGGAAGAAGAAATACGCCGGGAAAATTTCAAAAGTCACAGTAAACTGAATGCATAGAATTAAGTGTTCCTTATTAGTTTGTTGTTTTAACAATGCGCGTTGTTTTGTCGTGCGTGTGGTCCCTCTACTCGCTGGTGTAGTCGCTAATTTTTAAGAAACGCAGCCATTAGATGTGAATTCAACCAGCTGATGTTGAACAAACTGTATACATTTTACTGTGTACATTTTTTTCGTGACGGTCGGCAGCCTCTCTTCAGAGAATTAGTATGTGTCCTGCTCCAGAAGATCTCCAGAGAACTTCGTTCGAGTAGAGTACGTCATTAGCTTAGAGTGCTAGATGATGAACTGTAGAAGTCACAAGAAGTGGAGCGATTTAGGGAAGAATGTGAAAATTAAATACAGATGAAATCGTACATGATTTGTAGTAAATTAGACAAAAGCATAACCAAAGTCATATACGCAAATGAAAAGTAATCAACATGCAACTGATGCGTCCCTTGCCCCCATCCATCACTCTTCGATACATCACAGTCGTCATCGTGTAACATATTCATTTTCCTTCTCTCTTTCTACTAAGGGAGGTGGCACAGTGGTTAAGACACTGTAGTTCCATTTGTGAGGATGCTTTGGTAATCCTCATTTAGCCATGCAGATTAGGTTCCCCATAGTTTGCTTCAATGCAAAATGGCAAATGACAGTTGTTTCGTTCGCTTCAGTACTCGCTTGTGCGTGATCCATAAAGCCCCTTTTACACAATCGACTTTATCTCAGTTGACTACTCCAGACAAGTGCGTCTATTGCACTGCCGCAGGCGTTCTATTCCCGCACTAAGTCTTGTCTATTTTGAGTAGTCATTTTCGTTTAAACGTCTGTTCAAAATTGGCGGCGTTGTGAGAGGTGTCTCCTGTGCAGTTTGGCACCTGTATGGTAAAAGTAAGGTTATGAGGGACTGACCATTTTACGAAAAAAATCGAAATACAGTAACAAAATATAGGAACAAGCAATGACAATAGAATTTATTAAAGACCAAACCAGAATTTATAGTGTAAGTTCTTGTCAACGATTGTGTGGTAAATTCTCTACACTTCAGAGAACTGAAAAAAATAGGAAAAGTGCCAAGCAGATATTTCAGAACTCATACATGTATTTACTCGAGCCAACATATACTTGAAAACACATCAGACAATATGTAGAACGCAGTAAATAGTGCTTTTTTGCTTTATTCATTTTATATTGTTTTCTTGCTTAGTGGCAAATAACAATGAAAATTATTTTTCTCGTCCAAAAATCTGACTTTTTTAACTGTTGAAATAAATTTCATTAAAACACGTTCATCTGTTTACATTCTTTATTTTTTACGCAGTTCAGGCTTTTTCTCTGTACAACATAAATACTTTTTACTTTACGGGAACATTATTAGGATGTGCCATGAAAGCAAAGCAAACAACATAAATTAAAAAGACACTTCTGTAATAGGAATGAACTCGACCAGAATATGTTAAAACTTAAGATGTCGGCAAACGCCGCCAGAGTCCCTTGTCTCTGCGCGTGCGCAGTGTGCAGCGTACTCGGAAATTTAGAATTCCGCACTCGGCGAAATAACAAAAAAAAAAAAGAAAAAATAATCATTGACGTCATAAACACACTCGCGTCGTGTAGTCGATTTTGATGAGAAAGTCGCTCGTGTGAAACGGGCTTAAAGAGGTCGTCGTCAATCGAACGTATGCGTCTAGTCTTCCTTTTACCTCTAACTGCTTTCTTTGGCTTACTTTATTGTGCGTCCCGAGGGGAAAAAAAATGGTTTACCGGTTGAGCTGATCTCTCTGTTACCTCACGATAATCAGTGTTGTTTAATAGGAGATTGCAACCTTGATGTATTTCACGATGGCTGACTCATCCGGTTTTGCAGGCTGTCTAGCAAGACAAAGTTTGCTGTTTTATTATTCTAACCAAATGGTATGTAGTGTTGTAATATAACGTGATAATGGTAATATAACGTGCTAATGATGTGTGTTTTAATTATTTTTTGTTCTCTGTGAACGTGATTTAAAAACAGGGAACTAGAAATTACGGAGTTTCTTATTCGGAGCGTGATTTTATATGTTTTAATTGCATTCACCACAAAATACTTTAGTAAAGGCGCTGATTACGGCATAGTTAAGTGCTGTTATGGCACAGTCAGTACCACCAATACCATCATGATAATTTTCAGCGTACATTCGGCTTGGTCTAAGCAAAGTCCTGTGTGATCCTTAGCTTGTGTCTTGTTCCGCTTTCTGCAACTCGAAGGAAGGGTTTAGGTCTGCATGAAGTGCATTTGGAACGACACTCGATACTCGATAAAAGTGAAGAAAGAATGTGTGCCTTACTTGCTTATTTTGTAATGGCGATATTAGCGTGTTCCGTGGTTTGGAGAGGAAACTGAGACGCGGAAGTACATTACACACTGATAAGATGATACCGTGGCAGATGTTGTTGTTAGGTCTGTGTGTGATTTACTTCGTCTTGAAGAGAAAATTGCGTTCGTTGCACTGCCATATCGTAGCAGACTAAACGTGCGAAAGCAGACGCAAGATATCGCTCATAACCGGATTTTTGTGTTAAAGTAATCTTAAGGATGTCGTTCTTCCCAGCAGCAATGAATACAGGCTGGAGGAAAACAAACAGGACCCACTATCTTATCTGCGGCATTAATAGAATGGAGGCATGCTTGTTTTTGTCATCACGGAGCTATGTAAATCTGGCACGCCTTGGCTGCGCTGCAAGGATTTCTCGGAGCTGCCCTTCTTATCTCGCGGCTTCCTGCATGCGAGCCCAGTGAAACTGCCCCCCCCCCTCCCCTAACGATTTGCTTCTTTTTCTCTGTTGCTTCTGTGCTGCTGCCAAAGTTTAAAACCAACTTTAAATAGCCTTTCCTAAGAGCACATTACAATACGGAGGCGAAACCTGTATCATACATAACCTTTTACAGCTGCGTTATATATTTCCCAGAAACGGATGAAATCATTAAAATTGAGCAAAGGTCTAGGACGCAGTGCAATCTCTGTCAGAGTCAGTACTTAATTTGCATAATATACGTTACTTTCTTCGAATAGAAAAACGTGCCCGGTGGTTAGAGTAAAGCACGGGGTCATATCTGTCTACAAGAAGAGCAGCGGAAGTGACCCACAAAATTATCGTCCATTATCCTTGACGTTTTCTTTTGTATCGTAAAACACTTTCTGAGAGCTGGTAACTTCTTCCATCCGAACCGGCATGGATTCCAAAAACATCGATCATGTCAAATCCAAGTCGCATTTCTCTCTCACTACATCCTGAAAGCCATGGATCAAGGCAGTCAGGTGGATGCAGTACTTCTTGATTTCAGAAAAACATACGACTCAGTACCACACCTACCCATACTATGAAAAGTAGGATAGTATGGGCTATCAGATGGAGTTTGTGAATGGATTGAGGCTTCCTTGTGGTAGGCAGGACGCAGCTGTTATCTTGGGTGGAGAGTCGTCGTCAGAAGTGGAAGTAAGTACTGACGTGCCCCAGGGAAGTGTGTTGGGACCTGGTCTGTTTGTTCATTTGTATATTAATGATCGTGCGTACAATATTAATAGTGATTTCTGATTATCCGGAGATGATGTAGTTTTCTATAACGACGTAATGTCTCAGAAAAGCTTTATCAATAGTCAGCTTTTGATAAGATTTCAACGTGGTGCAAAGATTGGCAATTTGCTTTAAATGTCCAGCTTGAAAAATTTTGTACTTGGCAAAACAAAAAGAAGCACATTATCGTATCACTAGACAATCGCCGGCCGGAGTGGCCGAGCGGTTCTGCGCTCCAGTCTGGAACCGCGTAGCCGCTACGGTCGCAGGTTCGAGTCCTGCCTCGGGCATGGGTGTGTGTGACGTCCTTACGTTAGTTAGGTTTAAGTAGTTCTGAGTTCTAGGGGACTGATGACCTCAGCAATTAAGTCTCATAGTGCTCAGAGCCTTTTGAACCATTTTTGAACTAAAGAATCAGTGAGTTACAATTGAAATTAGTCAACTCTTGCAACATCACGAGTTTAACAGTTTGTAAGTATATGAAATGGAATTGCTTCAGTCGTAGGTAAGGCACGCGACAGACTTCCGTTCATTGGTAGAATACTGGGGAAATGCAATCAATCTACAAAGGAGATCTGGTACAAACTCTGCTGTGCGACTCGTCCTAGAATGTTGCTCAGTTGTGGAAACCGCACATAATACGATTAATTTTAGTTATCAGTCTTCTGACTGATTTTATGCGGCCCGCCACGAATTCCGCATTCGTCCCAACTGCTTCATTTCGGAGGATCACTTGCAACCTACGTCCTCGGTTACTTGCTGAATGTATTACAAATTCTATCTTCTCTACTGTTTTTACCCTCTGCAGCTCCCTCTAGTACCATGGAAGTCATTGCAAAATAGGATTAGCGGGCGATATTCAACGTATACAGAGAACGGCAGCACGAATGCCCACTGGTTTGTTTATGTTGTTTCACAGAGATGCTGAAGAAACCCAACTGGCAGATTCTTGAATACAGACATACTATCCCGAGGAAATCTGCTTACCAACTTTCAAGAAGAGGCTTTAAATGATGAGCCTAGGAATGTATAACTACTACCTACTTATCGTCCACATAGGGATCGTGAGGACAAGATCAGATTGATTACAGCGCGCGCACACACACACACACACACACACACACAGGCATTTAAACAACAATAATTCTTGCCGCTCTTAATAGTGAATGGAACGTTCTTCTCATTAAGTAGTACAATGGGACGTACCTCCTGCCATTCACTTCATACTGGTTTTCACAGCAAGGATGTATAAGTAGGAACCACCGAACAGATGGCCAGAGAGTACCTTATACCTTTCTTGTACGCCGTCTGTTTTATTCGTGGATGGAGCGGTGGAAAATTTATTCAAGCCTCCGACCGCGTCTTAAAATATTTTGTCTTACCTTCATCACTCTTTCACGAAACTTACGATGGAACCATTATAGTTGTTGCCTCCGTTTACCCGAGCACGTGACATCTGTAGATGCTTTCGCGAGAACAAGGTCGCGTTTCTGCGAACTGTTGCCATATCAGTTCCATGTACATTTGTTGTATACTCTTCGAATGGGTTGTACCAAGCTGTTACGAACCTAGCGATGATGCTCAGAGTTAATTTGATCTATTTTCGTCAACGCCACACGAAAAGCACCTCAAAACATTTTAGTACTACTGTAGAATCTGGCACTGTAAGATCCTGAGGGCGTTTTTCTTAACAGATGCAGTATTCTCTATCGTAATACCCTCAGTAAATGTACGTCTTCCATTGGACATCCCTGCTATTGATTTCAGAGGTTTAGTCACATTCTCAAACGAGAAATGTCGAACACTTATTGCCTCTCGAGGAGAAGACTGTTTTCCGACGTAATCATATTCTCACCTACATTGTACAGTGGTTACACATTGAAAAAGGTCAGTTTTACTCCGGGTCTTCTTCCAAGGTATTTACACTGTGACACTTCGTAAACGCTTTGCACGCTCACTCAGTATTAAGTTTCGGGACAGCTAGAAGTTTCTTAGAAGAGTTACATTTGAGTTTTGAACCCTCTTCTCCACAGTAGCCTTACAAGGAAAACCTTGTCAGCAGTGCGTGGCAGAGAGTGTGTTGTACCGATATTATCGATTTTGTTTCCTACTCCATATACGTATTAAGCGGTTGTCGGCGTAATGGCTGTCTATAGGCCTCTATCCTTGCGTCTTTGGCACCATAATGGTCGCACAGTCTTCTGATATACCTGTAGGGTTCTGCGAGGGTCTGATTTCTTTCTTCCAAGAATTCCGTTTTAAGTTCGCCAGGCGTATGTTCACCCTTCCGTATGGACTATACTGACCTGTTAACGATCGCAGCATTACGTCTCTGACCTCATTCGATGCCTATTCTCATGGCAACTTGATACACGCAAAAACTGAGACAATACTCCAGAATTGATCGAGTGGAGTCTTGTTTGAGATTTACGTAACAGAAACATTGCAATTTCCCAGAACTCTACCAACAAATCTTTCTCCCCATTCGCCTTTCCTAATACTGATTTAATACATGGTACTACCCATAAATACTTACACGATTCCACGTGCCAAACTACCGTTGCTCACAGTTGTGTTCCAACTTCCAGAGTGGAATGATTTTTTCCCCGAAATGAAGAGCATGGTAATATTTCACTGTCCGCTGGTCAGCCATCTGCCACGTAGCAGTGCGGCCTGTCTCTCTATGCCAGCCTGCCGACATAAAAAATGTATGTTCTCCATTTAAGAAATACAGAACGAATAGCTACTAGGACTGAACGAAAGCGCAGCTGCTTAATTTTTGTTAATGGTATGAATAAGAATACATGTTGTTCATAAATTGATCTCTGTGCTTCTATTTCCAGATGTTCAGTAGACAGAAAATTTGAGATTCAATCGCCCTCCTCCCCCCCCCCCCCCCCCCCCGCAAAAAAATAATGTAACAGGGATGATGGCTTTCCACCGTCAACAACATTTCAGCGACTGCATCAACAGTGTCATTTTTCAACTTCCTTAGGATCTTCGTGAAAACTAATGTTAATTATGTAACATCGCACACCGTATTGACCATATTGAAGATTGTTTAAGCTTTATAAAGAAATTGCAACTACGGTTGTAAGAAACGCGTAGTAGCGCTTCACCCCTGCAAGTCGTTCCCGGCATAGTTTTCGAGAAGTAAAAGTGACAGTAAGCGCCACGGAGAAATCCTAGACCCGAATGACGACGAGGACACGGCAGGTGCTGTCAACCAATGTTCCAGGAACTTCGCTTAGTGGGAGGGAGGGTCACAAAGCAGAGCGAACACGTATCTCGGCTTATCCGTAGGTAGTCGACCATTTCTGAAGAAACGACTGTCAAAGTTTTTGAGGCACTTAACGTGCCTTTCACCGTGCGGGATCCTCAGACAAAATGGCCGTTCCAGTAGTTAGCATCGCGGCCTCTTAATTTTGCGCCCGGTGTACGAACACGATTATTTTATTTATTTATTTATTTATTTTGAAATATTTTGGGACTTCACTACTAAGGTCATCAGTCGCTAAGCTTACACACTACTTAATCTAAATTATCCTAAGGACAAACACACACACCCATGCGCGAGGGAGGACTCGAACCTCCGCCGGGACCAGCCGCACAGTCCATGACTGCAGCGCCCTAGACCGCCGGCTAATCTCGCGCTGCTATTTAATTTAATTTTTGTTTTTCTTCACAATTAAGTCAATAAATACCACTACACGAATGTTCCTTATTAAATTAGATGATACTAGGGCGTAATATTAATTGTAAAATTACAATTGTGTTTCACAGTGTCACACGTGTATTGTATAATGTTTGTGTGTCTGAAAACGATTTCAAATAATGTTTCCATTCTTTTTTTTTAAAAAAAAAGTGTCACGCAAATAGTAGACGATTAAGGACAACGTTATATCAATATCCACTGGAAGCCATTCGTGTAGTAATCTTCTCCAGACATGGATATATAAATGAGAAACAAAAATAAAGATCATAATCGGGTTTCGAATACAGATCGCAAAATTAAGAAGCCGCAACGCTGACCACTGTGCCACCAGTACATCTGAGAACATCGTGCAGTAAAAGGCACATACAGTACCTGGAAAATGCCTCGATAACTTTGACCGTAGTTTCTGCAGAAACGGTCGAGTGTCATCGGTTAAGTAAAGACAAGTGTTCGGTTATTTTGACCCATCTTCCAGTAAGCGATGTTTTTGGGAAATCTGTTTATGGCCCTTGCCATATTCTCCTCGTGAGAATCGAAGCGCAGACTTTGTATCATCCGAGGCAACGAAATAAAGTAAGGGCACATTATTGGGAACAAGACTGTACTTCTAATATGACACTTACGCATCATTCTTGAGACATACGGAATAAATGACAATGTAAGCTACAGGACTACAGAATGAGTATTTTTAAAAGCAAGGCAGTCGAAGGTTCCAGAATGTTAACAATTCTAGTATTGTAAGTGGTTATGGAAACCAACATTGTAGCAAATTAATGTTACATTACTGTAATGAGCAGAGCATGTTATTCTGTAACTGGTAAGTTGTATTTGAGTCTTTCAGATAATTCGCAAAAAGGAGGAAATAAACAGTGAGCTACTGAAAACATGAAACTCCTGCAAGCCTGTCAGGAAACAAACACGAAGTACCTTCCAGGACGCGGTCCTGGAACGTCTGCTGTAGGTGCAGTTGTATGCGGTTCCCAATAAGTTTCGGAGACTGACAATTTATGTGCGTCGGCGACGCGTGTTCTGTTCATTTTGTAGACGCTTGCATAGGGCAACAAGCCATGTGTTAATTTGCCTGCTAAATGTACAGTGTGTGCAGCGTAATGAATAAATGTGCTACCATACATTCCTGCTGTAATATACTGCACTTTCCTGAGATAATTGAGACGAATTGTGGTTTGCGTGAGATATAACACAGGTCTACTCTGTTATCCTGTAGCAGAAGGCTCATCTCTCGCACTTTCAACTACAGATTGCAGTGAATCTGTGCGGCGTGTTCAAATTGTAGGTCGACGAACATTTAGTGCTTATTTTTAACACGTATCAGAAGAGAGCAAGTCAGACTGTAATACGTGAGCTTCGAAGGATTGACTTCTGTCGTTAGATTACTGCGTCGTAGACTGCCTGCTTCAACCGTCTGTTAATATGAAATGATGACCCTAGATAAGTTTTTTTCACTATTTTTTTAAATCTAAGCCTCATTTCCGATATTTCACTCGTGCTACACTGTTAGCTACCGAAAGAAACATTTTCTCGTGAATTTTTTTTAAGATTACGCCGTAGTTTCCCCTATTGCCTAATTTAAAATGAGTATCTTTGCTTCGGTAAAGAAGCCGTATTATTTCATGATATCGAAAGAGCAGATCTTTATTACTGGGTGCTGATACTTAACCATGGGTGCTGTTCAGGTATGCAAAGTAATGCTTCGACGTATTTGCATAGTTCTGTGTTCTATTCTGCCTCTGCCCCCCCCTGCCGTCTTGCAGCGATATCTTATCTAAGTGACTTCCTTTGTTTTACGCCCTCTTCTTTACTGCGTCGTAAAGCGCTGCCTGTTTCTAGCTAAGCCGGCGCATTCTCAAGCGTCGTGCTCTTCCAGAGATACTCGCGGATCGAAACCCGGACTGAATAGTCGGGACACAAGTGGACTTTTGAAGACACTTTCAAAAGTCTGCGGGAAGACGCAGTTGAGGGAGCTGCCGCGTCGCAGCGCCAGTATAGCCAGATGGCGCCTCTGCGCCGGACATTGGCAGACACCAAGGAAACTAATAACAAACAGAAAAGAATAAGAGGTTTAGAAAACTAGAGTATATCGATGACTGACGACCTTACTATTGAGATATCATTGGAAGACTTTGGAAATTAACAAATCTTCGGTAAGGTAATTATAGTGACTTACGTGTACAACTGAGCCAGAGAGCATTTCGGTTACTTATTTTCTCCATATAATACAACTTATTAGATACTCTATAATCATCGGACGCTATTCGATCCTGGTTTTTCTTCAGACACACCACTGGGAGAAAAAAGGAGGAATTAGAAAATCTAGCTAACACAGTAGTCTATTTTGTTGCCTTGAAGTGTAAGAGGAAATGGTTAGCACTGCTTACATTTTTAACGACTACCACACAGGTAAATAAAAAAAAGTTTGATAAAAAAGTTAGTGACATTTGTAAAACGTAATTTGAGACACTCAGCTCCTTTGATTCATCATTCTGTGGTGTGGAGTATAGTGCATAAATTACGAATGCGGTTCAGGAAACGATAGCTAGATTTTAATGTTTCGTTGAATACTTTGTCATTAGAAACGAAACACAAGTGTTGATTAAAATAATGGGGAAAGAACTAAGCCACCGTAAAGGACACGGAGGTAGCTTCAACGAATTTTCTTGCCAAAGAAATGTTCAGTGATATTATTTGTTCGGGAATGGGAGAAGAGATGGACACATGAAGTTCGAGTTCGTGATCGACATCTTTTATGGCAGTGTCTCACTGAGTGAAAATATGTGGAGCTGTTGGTGGTGGACTAGATGACTGAAGACGTTAAGCAGATGCGCCTCCCAAGGTGCTTTGTAAGTCTATGCCGGCAACCAGTATCAGCCTCACCCATCGTTTCACTTGATTTTCATAACAAGACACCGTACGTCTTAGGACACTCACAAGTGATGCCCTTACTTTAGTAAACAACACTGTCACCCGGAAACAGGCCTTGAACTGATGGTTAGGTAGATCATTAGCCACAAATCGAGTTTTTGATTTTCTTTATGTGCACTATGGAGTTCGAGAAACGAAGACACATCTTCAGGTGCTCAACACAATTATCACATCAGTATGTCTGAAGAAAAAACCGCGACCAGTCACAATTTTTGATGTATGATTTATTCCCAGGTTTTCTCATATCATTTTCACATTTTTATCTGATAACATAACAGAATATTCATTATTTTGTAAATTACATAAAAGCTTTTATTTTATAGACAAAGCATTTACATTTTACTTTCTTAAGAAAATGTTTTACTTTATTCATTACTGCATAGGGGTCAGCATGAACACGTATGCTGACCGTGAGCTAAAAACGAGATGGCGGACGCGCTTGATTACTTCTGACTCCAGTTATTGATTTGATTGGTTGCACCGTACAAAAAATGGAACAGTAACGGATTGCTTCTATACCTACGATGAATATTATTGCCGATTCCTGTCTTTGTTCTACATGTTGGTGGAAATAATTTAACTTTTAAAATGGTGGCATCACTGACTAGTCTGAAAACAAGACTCTTTAAAATAGCATTCGTCTTAACTGTAGAAGTAGTCTCTTACGGCGCCATGTTGCTGTTTTGTACAGCCAACAAAATCTCTAGCTGATGCTTTAGTATAACTCATACTCAGTTCGCCAAATATCAATTAAGCGGACGCCAATACAGTGATATATAAAACAAATCATGTAAAGACATTGTATGTAACCTAAAAGCTTCTATAAACAATAAAGTCTTGAATATTCTGCTATTTCACAGGAGAAACATCATTTGTTCGATAAATTCTCGCTGTCATCTAATGACTGGCCCAGGCCTGAATCTGATTACGGTGAGATAAATCATTGATTCAAAAAGTGTGACTGGTTGCAGTCTTTTCTTCCAGAGATATTTACGAAAACAGACGCAGTGTTCTCGAACTATTCTATGCAAATTATCTCGTCATTGTTAATATTTGGCATATCTCGCAACGCTAGGTTCTGCCTTTGGCCGGGCCTGAGTTTCTGCGAAGAATGAAGCGCCGACGAGGGAAATTGGAGCGAGGCTTTGGCGGGACGGTCGGTGGTGAGTGAGCCGGCGGCTGTGTACCCTTTGTGGCCGTTGCCGGAGCTGGCGCGCCCGTCCTTGGCGAAAGCACAGCCAGCAAAACGACGACGCGGGGCAAGTCACGCCGGGACTCGAACGAGGCTCCAGGGCGCGCGCCGCGCCGCGCCGTGGGAACACCGCCTCCCACAAGGACGGGGGTCCAGCCTCTAACTAGGGCTCGTTTGTATCGTCCCTCCGAGGTTGGCTACACTGTGGTTTAAGGTAGTTGGCATCTGACAGTACTGTCCCCGGGCCTCTTAAACGCTAGCAAAACCGGATTTGTAAACAGATTTCTGGTTGGTCATTCCAAATAAGTTCTGGAAATGGTTATTTCCAGTTCCACAATCTGTTTTCGCTGCCATGAACGAGGGACTTTCATTAAGTATGCAGCACAATGGTACAAAACCGTGTCCACATGATTCCATTCGACTGGTGGGAGTCTGAGCCAAGGTCTTGCTGCATCAGTAACCTCCCCATCGTCCACATACTGCTTCCCGCGGAGTGCATCCTTCACTGGCCCAAGCAGGTGGAAGTCGGAAGTTGCGAGACGCGGACATTAGGGTGGCTGAAGAAGTACATGAACTTTCGTGAGCTCCCCTTGGTTCCGCAGACTTATATGAGGCCTTGCGTTTTCATTTTGCATTTTTATGTCGACGAACACGTTGAATTTCCCGACGGTCGGTTGGCACGCGGGAAATTGGACAGCGTGCGCGATGACAGACGCCTCGCCCAACGACTCACCGTGCTTTTGTTCACTGCCAGGTGACAGGAATACAGATGTCAAAAACTTGAGACTAACAGAAAGTACAAAATGGGTTTAATGTAAGATATAGAAACAGATGTAACCAGAGGAAAGTCAGATAACGCCAACAGGAAAATAAGAGAGACGTTTGAATAAAAGAGAAGCAGCCGTATGAATATTAAGGGCCCAGTTAGAAAACCAGTACTAAGCAAAGAAGGGAAAGCAAGAAAGTGAGAGGAGGAGACAGGGACATTGTACGTGGGAACTGAACTTGAAGGCAATATTGCGGAAATGGAAGAGGACGAATATGAGACGGAAGACATGTATTGTGAGAATAATTTGACAGAGCACGGAAATACCTAAGACGATATAAAGTTCCTGGACTAGACGGCATTCCGTCAGAACTGTTAATACCCATTGGAGAGCCAGCCATCACAAAACTGCTCCACCTTGTGTGTAAGACATATGAGACAAGTGAAATACGAGGGTGAGTCAAATGAAAACCTTAAATATTTTTTAAATATTATTTATTGTGCAGAAGTGATACAAAGCTGTATCACTTTTCATCATAATCTCCCCCACGTTCAATGCAAGTCCTCCAGAGCTTACAAAGTGTATAAATTCCTTTAGCAAAAAATCCTTTTGGTCGTCCGCGCAACCACTCGTGCACTGCGTATCGTACCTCTTCATCAGAACGGAACGTCTTTCCTCCCATTGCTTCTTTGACTGGTCCAAACATTTGGAAATCACGTGGGGGCAACGTCTGGTGAGTGTGGTGGACGAGGAAGACACTCAAAATGCAGGTCTGTGATTGCTGCAACTGCTGTACGGGCAGTGTGGGGGCTTGCATTATCATGTTGCAAAAGGACACCTGCTGACGGCAATAAACGTCGCTTGGATTTGATTGCAGGCCGCAGATGATTTTTTCGGAGATCTGTGTATGATACACTGGTGACTATGGTCACTCTAGGCATGTAATGCTCCAAAATACGCGTTTTTCGTCCCAGAAGCGAGTCAGCATAACCTTCCCTGCTGATGGTTCTGTACGAAACTTTTTGCTTTTTGTGATGAGGAATGGCGCCATTCCTTGCTCGCTCTCTTCGTTTCCGGTTGGTGGAAGTGAACCCAGGTTTCGTCCTCAGTAAAGATTCTTGTAAGGAAGCCATCACCTTCTCGTTCAAAGCGCCGAAGAACTTCTCCACAAGCATCAAAACGTCGTTCTCTCATTTCAGGAGTCAGCTGCCGTGACACCCATCTTGCAGACACTTTGTGCGTGCATGATGTGTTCCAGTTTCACTATGTGGTATTCTGACCCACGATTAATCTGTAAACATGGTGCAATGTTATTCAGTGTCACTCGGCAGTTTTCCTTCGCTGTGGCTTCAACTGTTGCAGTGTTTTGTGGAGTCACAACTCGTTGTGCCTGACCTGGACGAGGAGCATCTTCCACTGAAGTCACACCATTTGCGAACTTCCTACTCCATTCGTAGACTTGCTGCTTTGACAAACATGCATCACCGTACTGCACCTTCATTCGTCAATGAATTTCAATAGGTTTCACACCTTCACTGCGCAGAAACGGAATAACAGATCGCTGGTGTAAGTCGCAAGTGGGTCGACCATCTTTATACTGATACTGCGACGGTATGTGTGCATCTGCACTATGCTGCCACCTACAGGCCATTCTGCACGCTGTTTGTAGCACGCTTACCAACTTACTGGATAACTGCGCGAAACTTCGATTTTTATTAGAAATTTAATGTTTTCATTTGACTCACCTTCGTATATTTATCATTGCTTGGCTTTATTCTGAATAGAAGTGATATCCCCTCAATGGTACAACTGCATTTAGTTGCATTTCGAGGACAGCACATTTTCTGGTTACGTCTAAGCCTTATAATTTTGCTACGGAAGACGCGTGCTGACCAACATCCATGCTAGTTTTTTTTTTTTTTTTTCTTCTCTCCTTTTGGTGTGCAGAGGACACTGCATTTCTGCATTCGCTAATGAGGGCTGTGCGAGGGAAGGACGCTGCATTCGTGACGCCTTAGTTCGCGGCTCTGTAGAACGAGACGTCAGAAGCGCCTTTCAGAAACACGGAATGAGTGTAGCGAGAGGAGCAGTAAAGGAAAGGAAATTCTGTCATTCTGCAGACTGGCGACCCTGTGAGAGCGCAGCGAAAGGGCCATCCGCTGCTTCCAGCTAGCAATAGCACTGCGCGGAAACCATTGGTGGAACCACGGTTAGCGCATGCGCAGTTGCTACACAATCGGACTGATTTCTGTAATACGCCGTCTCTCCAAAAAGTTCAGATACAGTTTTCATCCTGACGGATGAACGACGGTACCAGCTTGAACTAATGACTACAAACAACAGGTGTGCATTCGATTTATTATTTTAGTTGAAAAATGTAAAATATCGAGTAAAATATTTCTACACGGTAATTCCGACTTCCTAATTTCGTTTCCAGCGACCTCAAAATACTTCATACCCGGAGTTTTGCCCGATTCCGCGAAGTTCATAATTCTTGATCCGCCAAATTATATCCCGACATCGGATTCCCAAAGAAACTAAAAAGGACATGGTTTTGTAGGATTTTATAGTGACTTTTCGCTTTTGAAGCGAGTTGGCTCATTGTGATGTGGATTAATTTCGATGGTCAGTGTGTCGACTAACTTGGATGTTTCAGTTGGTTTCCCTCATCCGACCGGTTGAATATCGATCTGGTATCGAAGTCCAGCCTCAGTAACACACTGAGGCTTTTTGCGGATGATGCTGTGGTATATCGAGAGGTTGTATCAATGGAAAATTGTACTGAAATGCATGAGGATCTGCAGCGAATTGACGCATGGGGTAGGGAATGGCAGTTGAATCTCAATGTAGACAAGTGTAATGTGCTGCGAATACATAGAAAGAAAGATCCCTTATCATTGAGCTACACTATAGCAGGTCAGCAACTGGAAGCAGTTAATTCCATAAATTATGTGGGAGTACGCATTAGGAGTGATTTAAAATGGAATGATCATATAAAGTTGATCGTCGGTAACGCAGATGCCAGACTGAGATTCACTGGAAGAATCCTAAGGAAATGCAGTCCGAAAACAAAGGAAGTGGGTTACAGCACGCTTGTTCGCCCACTGCTTGAATACTGCTCAGCACTGTGGGATCCGCACCATATAGGGTTGATAGAAGAGTTAGAGAAGATCCAACGGAGAGCAGCGCGCTTCGTTACAGGATCATTTAGTAATCGCGAGAGCGTTACGGAGATGATATATAAACTCCAGTGGAAAACTCTGCAGGAGAGACTCGCAGTAGCTCGGTACGGACTTCTGTTAAAGATTCGAGAACCAGTCTCAGGACTGAAGACCATAACAACAACCACCACTATCGCCGAGGAGTCAAGCAGTATATTGCTCCCTCCTACGTATATCTCGCGAAGAGACCATGAGGATTAAATCAGAGAGATTAGAGCCCACACAGAAGCATACCAACAATCCTTCTTTCCACGAACGATACGAGACTGGAATAGAAGGGAGAACCGATAGAGGTACTCAGGGTACCCTCCGCCACACACCGTCAGGTGGCTTGCGGAGTGTGGATGTTGATGTAGACCCGGCCGCCCCCAAATATGCCAAATCCATATATAACCATGTCGCTGAGGAACAAAGACACAAGGAAAATATGAGCATTATTATTAAAAACGTAGTCGATCTGACACTTTGAAACTGCGTTTATGATCACTTCATAATTTTTGCCGGAGGGATGGTGGAAGTGGGGAGAGGCGTGATGTAGGCAAGCTACAACGGAAGTAGATTGCACCCTCCATTCCTTTCCAGCACAGACGACGACGGTAAAACATCCTGAAAGTCACATCGCTGTCAAACTGAGGATTCGCAAACGCTCACCCTTCAGGTCCTCAAATGATTGAGAGATGAAGGCTAGATTAAGGGTAGAGTGCAAAACTTCGTAGCCCGAACTACATTCGATTACGCGCTTTACCGCTAGACCATAGGGCCAGATATTTGGGAACAATAGCGAAACGGCTACGTAGTAAATTCACGTTGTAATTTGCTTTTGGTAAAGAAACATAAAATACACGTAGTATTCATATTTCGCCACGAATGCAGAAGCTAAATTAAATGTTGCGGTGCGAGTAGCGAGTAAGTACGGGCAGAAGGGATTGCGAGACTGCGCGATGCGACAGGACGGCTGGCGACGCATTGAGGCGCACAGAGCGCCGGCGCGGCGCCGGGCGGCCAGCGTGCATGCGCGCCGCGCCTCTGCGTGCTGCCCCTCTCGGACGAGTCGCCTACTAAACCAGAAGCCTGCCAGACAGCGGCCCGAGCGGACGTGCGGCGCGCTGCGCTACATGGAGCTCGTCCCACACACCACCATCACCGGCAAGTTATTGCGCATGCGCACACACATTACGCAACTTAGGTAGCTATCGATGTTCCGGACCTGTTTCTGAGCGAGCGTTGGCAGCAGTGGTCAGCCACCGAGTGTTTTATTTTTTTTTTAGCAGTCGCGTCAGCTCTTTGAGGTCAGTGTCAGCAGCGCGGCGGCGATGTCTGGCGGCTGGCTCCTTCTTTTGTGTTGGCGTCCGGCGTGGCCCGCTGCGCGCGGTAATTAAAAGTTTCCGGGTGAAAGAGGGGCGCCGGGCGGCAGAGGTCGCTTATGCCGCGGCCGTGCTCACGTTGGCTCGCGCGTGCGCCCATGAATATTCACCTCTCCCCCCCCTCCCCCCCCCCCCCGCCACATCGCCAGCCGGACAAAGCGCGGCCCCCGCCAAGCGGGCCGCCGGTGCACAATCGATACGCGTCCGTCGCACGCACTTGTTGCACGCACACAGGCGCTCACGCACTCACGCACCGCGGCGCGGCCCACTTGTTCGCAGGCGCCGTTGTCTGCCTGAACAGGAAGGGTGTGTGCTCTGTGGAAGGTCTGCGCGTGGCTTGCGCATTGGCTAAAATCCCGTGGTTTGTCAGATGCGAAAAGATCGCTGCCACCGTATACCTACTTCATTCCTGATGTTACCGGCAGTTGCTTACACATCGCAGTTTCTGTTTCAGATCTTTCCGCGTGTTAATTTCACACACGAGCGCACATATTATAGGAATGTATACAGGTGACGCAAGTCATGGGATACCTCCTAATATCGTGTCGGGTCTCATTTTGCCTAGTCTGGTGCAGTAACTCGACGTGGCACAGACTCAAAAAGTCCAAAAAATACTGACCCTTGCTGTCTCTATAGCCGTCCATAATTGCGGAGCTGCTGCTACTGCATGATTTTGTGCACGGACTGACCTCCCGATTATGCCCCATAAATGTCGGGAGATCTGGGTGGCCAAATCATTGTCTCGAATTGTTTCACAATGTTCTTCAAACCAATCGCAAGCATTTGTTGCCTGTTAACATGGCACATTGTCATCCATAAAAATTTCATCGGTGATTGGGAACATTAATTCCAGGAAGGCTGCAAATGGCCTCCACGTAGCCGAACATAACAATTTCCAGTAAGTGGACCAGAGGACACAGTGCCTTGCTGACTTGTGTCCATGATTTCGTGGAGTCCGCGCCACTCTCGTACACTACCGTCAGCTCTAAAACGGTTGAAATCGGAACTGTTGGGAACAGGCCACGGTTTTTCAGTAGTCTGAGGTCCAACCGATAGCCGGCCGTTGTGGCCGAGCGGTTCTATACGCTTCAGTCTGGAACCGCGTGACCGCTTCGGTCGCAGGTTCGAATTCTGCCTCGGGTATGGATGTGTGTAATGTCCTTAGGTTATTTAGGTTTAAGTAGTTCTAAGTCTAGGGGACTGATGACCTCAGCTGTTAAGTCCCATAGTGCTCAGAACCATTTGAACCATTTTTTTTCCAACCGATATGGTCACGTGCTCAGGAGAGGCACTGCAGGCCATTTCGTGCTTTTAGTAAAGGCACTCGCGTCCGCCATCTGCTGCCATAGTCCATTAACGCCAAATTTCGCCGCACTGTGGTACCGAATATTGAATTCCCTAAAGAATTCCGAAATGGAATGTCCCATGCGCCTAGGTCTTCCTACCATTGCGCGTTCCAAGTCTGTTAATTCCCGTCGTGCGGCCAAAGTCACGTCGAAAACCGTTTGACGTAAATCACCTAACAGCAAATGACGGTTCTGCCAATGCACCGCCCTTTTATACCTTTTGGACGCGATTCTGCCGCAAAATTAAAAGCAGCATGTCAATATTTGTTTGTAGATTCTGAACGTTGTACTAGAATGAGCAATTAGGATCTCTTCTTAGTTGTATAAAGTACGCTGGGTTTTACCATGCGCTTTTTCTAATACAAAACTGAAGCAACTATCCGACATTCTCAATTCTTTTAGGTCTCCAGTTGCGAATTTTTTCAGATGCTCTTTGGATGCTCGATGCAAATCTTTCCGACCAATCCATTTTCATACTCACTTTCTCTTCTATAACATTTATTTCTTCCACTTCTTCGAGGATAACCAGTGCTGCGCCGGTCATGATGGCCGAGCGGTTCTAGGCACTCAGTCCGGAACCGCGCGACTGCTACGGTCGCAGGTTCGAATCCTGCCTCGGGCATGGATGTGTGTGTTGTCCTTAGGTTGATTAGGTTAAAGTAGTTCTAAGTTCTAGGCGACTGATGACCTCAGATGTTAAGTCCCATAATGCTCAGAGCCATTTGAACCAACCAATGCTGCAAAGATATGTAGCGTGGATAGTCCTCGCTCTCCGAATAATGTTGCGGTGCACAGTCGCCAACATGCAAAACTTGACTTCCAACTAAATCAAATGTGAATGTGTGCTTGCCGTTTAGCCGACAGATAGAGCTACTAAAACACGTGCTGCGTGACTAATTACTGGCTAGTGTGAACCAGTGTTTACACTGGTAACGCAGCGCTATGAAGCGAATAGTCTTATCTCCAGAAGAGTCGAATTGGTACGGTACCCAAATGGCAATGCAAAGAAATGTACAGGTAATACTGATTTTTATGTACGTAATTGTAACGAATATGAATCCAGGATCGGTAATCTACAAATTAAAAGAGCTAATGGAATGTGGTGCTTTACGGAAAATCATCTTTCCTTTCTAGGTAATTTCTTAATATTTCCCCGACGATATCGATGGGGCTGGGCTGGGGGAGACAATTTGTAGCCACAGTGAATTGTCAAGTCGCATCATCGTAATCGTAATCAGTCTGTAAAGCGTCGCCAGAATTAAAGGTGGTAATTTGTGTTTCCTTGCAGCTACACAAAATAGTTTCTTCACACTGTCATGACATGCCTCTATTGTATCTCCACATTCACAGTGCATATTCTAGATCAGTAGTATGTACTAACCACATTGACACTACTGTATCTGTTGTGTTCTCAGTATATTTCTTATTTCTTTCGTAGCCATTAAGAGCTGTTAGAATATTGGCGACATCGGTACACGATGAATCATTACGGAGAATGACCTAATTTTGTATACGAAGTAATCAGAAATTCGATACACCGGGTTCAGAACATGCGTAATAGCAATTTGAAATAGAAATAATTTTACCATCAGTCCGAAAGATGTTTTGAATATTATGCTTTACTTTAAATGACTAGTCGGAATCGTACGAATTTTCCTGACACCAGTTTGAGAAGCGATCACCTAGGCAGTTATTGTGCGACCTACAGTTCGACGTTGAATCCTTACAGCGGTTCTCCTCGATATTCCCACAACCACTTAAAACACTGCCAGTTTTCAAAATAAGTTCCATACCAGACCAACCGAGATATGTACCAAAAGTGTTTGGTTTTGTAGTCTGCCCACAATTCATCCACTGTTAGAACATACAATGACGGCCATCTGACACTTAGGATTAGGCTTCCAGAGTTCTCCGGACCCAAGTTGTAAGCAACATTATGATATATTTTGCATTACTGTTTATCATTTAGCTCTTCACGTCAATCGTTGTTTGCGGTATAATCTAAGAGGATGCTCCTTTTGACTTTGCTAACAAATCTTAGCCGGCCGCGGTGGTCTCGCGGTTCTAGGCGCGCAGTCCGGAACCGTGCGACTGCTACGGTCGCAGGTTCGAATCCTGCCTCGGGCATGGATGTGTGTGATGTCCTTAGGTTAGTTAGGTTTAAGTAGTTCTAAGTTCTAGGGGACTGCTGACCACAGCAGTTTAGTCCCATAGTGCTCAGAGCCATTTGAACCATTTTTGAACATATCTTATTTTGGCTATATTAATGTTTTTCTCATTAGTTTTGTATGTGGTATAAGATAAATCAGAATCATAGCGTTCAAACCGCTGCATTGTTATAAACTTTAAGTCGTGTTTCTTTCGATGGTGTGCCTTTTAAGGTTCTTACTTTCTCATTCGGGAACGGCTTGGAACTGCTTCTTTTTCGGAGGTGAAGCAGATTCGACTGTAGGCGCACGCAGTGTGTTTCGTGTGTTGTGATAAAGCGACAGATGGGGTAACAACGGTGAGAGAACATGCAGACTGATCACCTGCCAACATGCGCTTTACTTCAAGAATGCCCTGAGAGAAACAGCGGTCCACTAATTGTGTGTCGCCTGGTGTTTATGCGCCGTTTCCCGTCAGGACTGTCTGCTCGTCGCCTTAACGGCGTCCGAATGGTTGTAAGACTTCCTGCAGCGCTCGTTAACGGGAGGTCCACCCATGCTGCGAAGCGGCAATCTGTAAATAACCCGCACACGATTCTTGCTGTGTGGAACACCAACGGTCGTCTGCGAAAGTTGACCGCGTTGTGGGTGGTTGTAAATTAAGCCCTTAACCGGTCTCCGTGACACGCGAAATGGCCTTGCCAAGCATACGAAGTGCATGTTACTACATTCTTGGGGGAACGTGTCTGAGCGGCTGTGAAGTTAACTACACTGTTGTTGAAGACTTCTTTGTTAGTGTTTAGTCTTCTTTGTGCTTCCCTCTGTGCTGTGCAGTCTGCCGCAACATTTTGACGTATTTTTCTTGTCAGTTTGTTTCAGTCTTCCACTCGCGTGAAGTTTAGTACGGAAATTCAGTTAGTATATTCCAGGACTTGGGTTTTCTCGTCGCAATAATTTTTTCTTTCACCCCGCCCATACAATGGCCGGCAGGTCCTGTTATCGATTTCTTCTAATGTGCCATCGAAATGCCGCTGCACACGTGGAGAATAGTTGAGTTTTGCTGCAGTTAACTGTGCTAGCAGTGTTCCGATGAGATTATTGCTGATTTAGACAAGGCCACTGGGATAATCGCTCTAGCACACCTCTCATCTACGTAAATCTAGGTATCTAATCCAAAAACTACTAGTCTGTTCTTGACAGAGAGTACTTCGTTCTCTGTCGTGTTGGAATGCTGGGAGAAAACATCCCTGTCTCTTCCCTTCATTGACCGCTTTTATGTCATTGCCTTGATCAGTACAAAACACACACAACGGAATTAAAGGACCTGTTGCACAATCTACCCCAAACGTAAAGTGATTACTGCTGTTTTTTGAGCACTGCTGTTAAAGTTTCGCTTGGCTAACAGATCTGTTAGGGTTCTGTTGGAGCGTGTTTAAATTTCACCGACGTCTTCTTTCATCCCGACTTGATTATGATCCCATTTGCGCCGTAGTCTGTTGAAGATCACACTAGACCTTGTAGGCAGTTTAACAGGTGGAGGTTCCCAGAAGTCTCACAACAAATCTCAGACGTCCCTTTTAAATATTACGCATCTTCGTTGCACTGCGACACGAAAATGCCTATCGAAATCAAAGGAGATATATGAAAACTGGTGATAAGACAAGCTTCTGCATACCTTTCCGAATGCTGGCCTTCGCGCAACCAAGTTTGCTCCAGGTTACAGAGGCAAGGATGCCACGCTGGTCTGGAGGAATGACCCTAAAAGAGAGAGTAAGAAATGACAACATCCGAGGCTCGTTTAAAGTAGCAAGAAACGAAAAGAGACTCTTGGCGCCCATCGAGTACATTGATTAGGACCCTAAAGAACAATTGTTGGATATAGGCCCCTAAAGAACAAATTGAGAGCGATGGGACTGCACCCTGAAATGACTAAAGTACATTCAGAATGGCTTAAAAAGACTAGGAGGGCCGAATGCAAGAGACATGTCAAATAGAGTATGGAAGATCTTCGTTGGACTTAAAAGTTTTATCCCTAAGCAATGTATCTGACTCTAGGAATAATAAATGATGTACTGCTACACTGTTTCGTTCTTTATTTGGTTTTTGCTCGAAAATCTTCGTTGCACTTGAGTTCCTAAATAACAGAACACAGCATGTCATTCTCAATGGAGAGAAGTCTTCCGAAGTAAGAGTGATTTCAGGTGTGCCGCAGGGGAGTGTCGTTGGATCGTTGCTATTCACAATATATATAAATGACCTTGTGGATAACACCGGAAGTTCACTGAGGCTTTTTGCGGATGATGCTGTAGTATATCGAGAGGTTGTAACAATGGAAAATTGTACCGAAATGCAGGAGGATCTGCAGCGAATTGACGCATGGTGCAGGGAATGGCAATTGAATATCAATGTAGACAAGTGTAATGTGCTGCGAAACATAGAAAGAAACATCCTCTATCATTTAGATACAATATAGCAGGTCAACAACTGGAAGCAGCTAATTCCATAAATTATCTGGGAGTACGCATTAGGAGTGATTTAAAATGGAATGACCATATAAAATTAATCATCGGTAAAGCAGATGCCAGACTGAGATTTATTTGAAGAATCCTAAGGAAATGCAATCCGAAAACAAAGGAAGTAGGTTACAGTATGCTTGTTCGGCCGCTGCTTGAATACTGCTCACTGGTGTGGGATCCATACCAGATAGGGTTGATAGAAGAGTTAGAGAAGATCCAACGGAGAGCAGCGCGCTTCGTTACAGGATCATTTAGTAAATGCGAAAGCGTTACGGAGATGGTAGATAAACTCCAGTTGAAGAATCTGCAAGAGAGACGCTCAGTAGCTCGGTACGAACTTCTGTTGAAGTTCCGAGAACAGGCCTTCACGGAGGAGTCAAGCAGTATATTGCTCCCTCCTATGTATATCTCACGAAGATACCATGAGGATAAAATCAGAGAGATCAGAGCGCACACACAGGCATACCGACAATTTTTCTTTCCACCAACAATACGAGACTGGAATAGAAGGCAGAACCGATAGAGGTACTCAAAGTACCCTCCGCCACACACCGTCAGGTGGTTTGCGGGGTATGCATGTAGCTGTAGATGTATAATCCAGAAAAATTCTAACAGTGCCATTGCGGTTGGAATCTATCGTGCCCAAAAATTTCTTGAACTTAGTCCCAATGTCCAGTTCGTCTCTGTGGTGTAGTGCAGATGACTAGAGGTCGCGCTGCCCATAGCCCCTCTCCCGACTGGTAATCTGCAGGGAAAGTGAGATTTTCTTCTGGCTGAGAAGGTCCGGCAGAAGGGATTGCAGTCAGATGGAGCGAGGTACCTGCTGCGACACACACACACACACACACACGGGCCGGCGAGAACAGTAGAGCAGCCATCTGGAACTCCGGGCACGTGCGCGTATTCAAGGGAAGCCGCCAGGTGGCGTATCTGCCGCATGATGTAGTGGGCAGCGCGGGACACGGTAGTAGTCGCATCCCACACACACTTCTTACTGCCTCGGTCCAGTAAAAAACGTGCTTATCACTCTACAGAGATCAGAAACTGAATCCTAGAATTCAAAATTTAATCGCGGAACGACCTATTCTGTTCGCCCGCAGTTTTCAAATTACAGCATCTGACGTCGTTTCCGTAGTGATTTGTGTGCTTTTCAATAAGCAGTTGATGAAGGATAAGTGTTACTTTGGTCATATCATTTAATAAATTAAGATCCCACTGAGCTCCTCATCTGCCAGGGTTAAAAACTCGAAGAGAGCGCGTGAAAACAAATGCGCGTCAACGCGCGCAGCGATCACCATATCCGGGTGTTATACTCCGTGTCCCACCTTATCTTACGATAGATACACCTTGCTTGGCGAGCAAATTCGTAATACGGAAAAACGTCCTTTATAGTGTAGACAATACTGACCCTACGAGTTATCTTAGAAGCTAGATTAAGGAAAGTCAAACCTATGTTTCTAGCATTTGTAGACTTAGGGAAAGCTTTTGACAATGTTGACTGGAATAATCTCTTTAAAATTCTGAAGGTGGCAGTGGTAAAATACAGGGAGCAAAAGCCTATTTACAATTTGTACAGAAACCAGATGGCAATTATAAGAGTCGAGGGGCATGAAAGGGAAGCAGTGGTTGGGAAGGGAGTGAGGCAGGGTTGTAGCCTGTCCTCGATGTTATTCAATCTGTATATTGAGCAAGCAATAAAGGAAACAAAAGATACGTTCGGATTAGGTATTAAAATCCATGGAGAAGAAATAAAAACTTTGAGGTTCGCCGATGACAGTGTAATTCTGTCAGAGACGGCGAAGGACTTGGAAGAGCAGTTGAACGGAATGGACAGTGTCTTGAAAGGAGGGTACAATATGAACATCAACAAAAGCAAAACGAGGATAATGGAATGTAGTCGAGTTAAGTCAGGTGATGCTGAAGGAATTCGATTAGGAAATGAGACACTTAAAGTAGTTAAGGAGTTTTGCTATTTGGGGAGCAAAATAACTGATGATGGTCGAAGTAGAGAGGATATAAAATGTAGACTGGCAATGGCAAGGAAAGCGTTTCTGAAGAAGAGAAATTTGTTAACATCGAGTATAGATTTAAGTGTCAGGAAGTCGTTTCTGAAAGTATTTGTATGGAGTGTAGCCATCTATGGAAGTGAGACATGGAGAAGAAGAGATTAGAAGCTTTCTAAATGTGGTGCTACAGAAAAATGCTGAAGATTACATGGGTAGATCACGTAACCAATGAGGAGGTATTGAATTGAATTGGGGAGAAGAGGAGTTTGTGGCACAACTTGACTAGAAGAAGGGATCGGTTGGTAGGATATGTTCTGAGGTATCAAGGGATCACCAATTTAGTATTGGAGGGCAGCGTGGAGTGTAAAAATCGTAGAGGGAGACCAAGAGAAGGATGTAGGTTGCAGTAGGTACTGGGAGATGAAGAAGTTTGCTCGGGATAGAGTAGCATGGAGAGCTGCATCAAACCAGTCTCAGGACTGAAGACCATAACAGCAACAACAATTCATGTTGTCCCAGAAGTGTTGTGACAGAGTTGGAGGGGTTGTAGAGGAACAAATCGAGGGTAGGAACCCGTGTCCAGAATCGTCATCAACGACGCTGCAGAGCGTCGAAGTTAGAGGACTGCCATCAGGCCACTCTTTCGGCCGTAAAAGTTGACTTTGTACGCTTACGGACCTTAGGCGGAACCTCTCGACCAAAGCAACAGAGCATCGCATTCGTAGGAGAAAAGGCATGTCTACGCAGCAACTAACTCCATCTTCTCCACTGGCAATTGTGACAATCAGTCGCGATCGCTGAATACCAAATGACATTACGAGGCGTCCCGCCTATGATCCGTCGGCTTACAAATCCACATTTGCTGGCGAGGAGGTGATCAAGTAGCAGTTGCCTACGCCTATAATTTCAGTGCTGTTGCTGACGTTTCTGGACACAGATTCCTATCCTCGATTTGTTTCCTAGCACACTCCGTACAACCTAGCGAAGTGTGTCGCAACATTTTTGGAACGCCATTTACATTTTGTTTGCAGCCGACCAGAATATTTAGTTGTAATGTCTGCAGCACCAATCATTGCAGATGCTAACATCGTCATGCAATATGTAATCGTATATTGTTTCAGTAAAGTCGTATTTTCTCTTCTTGTGAGAACAACGACCTTGGAATTTTTATAAATTATTTTGCTTCTTACATTTTAAATCAGGAAAAGATAACATTGTGCTGCGTGTGAAGGTTTGCTTGGAAACAAAACTGCTCTTAGGTAAATTTATCTTTCGGCAGGGAAACTTAAACTGGTTGCTGAGTCTTCTTTTTGTTATAAATAATCTCCTTATGTGTCGTCTCGATCCAAGTTCTCAGTGACTTGCGCTTAAAATAAAACGACAGACGTGATTTTCAACGCTCGCTGAGTCGATTACTCCGTTTTGGTCATTTTACAGAAATAACATTTAATAGTAGACTTAGAGAAAGCTTTTGACAATGTTGACTGGAATACTCTTTTTCAAATTCTAAAGGTGGCAGGGGTAAAATACAGGGAGCGAAAGGCTATTTATAATTTGTACAGAAACCAGATGGCAGTAATAAGAGTCGAGGGGCATGAAAGGGAAGCAGTGGTTGGGAAAGGAGTGAGACAGGGTTGTAGCCTCTCCCCGATGTTATTCAATCTGTATATTGAGCAAGCAGTAAAGGAAACAAAAGAAAAATTTGGAGTAGGTATTAAAATTCATGGAGAGGAAGTAAAAACTTTGAGGTTCGCCGATGACATTGTAATTCTGTCAGAGACGGCAAAGGACTTGGAAGAGCAGTTGAACGGAATGGACAGTGTCTTGAAAGGAGGATATAAGATGAACATTAACAAAAGCAAAACGAGGATAATGGAATGTAGTCAAATTAAATCGGGTGATGCTGGGGGAATTAGATTAGGAAATGAGACACTTAAAGTAGTAAAGGAGTTTTGCTATTTAGGAAGTAAAATAACTGATGATGGTCGAAGTAGAGAGGATATAAAATGTAGACTGGCAATGGCAAGGAAAGCGTTTCTGAAGAAGAGAAATTTGTTAACATCGAATATAGATTTGTGTATCAGGAAGTCGTTTCTGAAAGTATTTGTTTGGAGTGTAGCCATGTATGGAAGTGAAACATGGACGATAACTAGTTTGGACAAGAAGAGAATAGAAGCTTTCGAAATGTGGTGCTACAGAAGAATACTGAAGATAAGGTGGATAGATAACGTAACTAATGAGGAGGTATTGAATAGGATTGGGGAGAAGAGAAGTTTGTGGCACAACTTGACTAGAAGAAGGGATCGGTTGGTAGGACATGTTTTGAGGCATCAAGGGATCACAAATTTAGCATTGGAGGGCAGCGTGGAGGGTAAAAATCGTAGAGGGAGACCGAGAGATGAGTACACTAAGCAGATTCAGAAGGATGTAGTTTGCAGTAGGTACTGGGAGATGAAGCAGCTTGCACAGGATAGAGTAGCATGGAGAGCTGCATCAAACCAGTCTCAGGACTGAAGACAACAACAACAACAACAACAACATTTAATAATGAATGTTGACGTAATCGTGAAGTAAGTACCGTTACTTCGATCAGGGTAGCCAGGAAAGACAGTTGTGGGATCGTAGATGTCGTCGAAATGAGACTACTGCTCACTCTTTAGGTAGAGAGATGTGGAAAATGAAATATGATGAAACTGAACACTCGTCACTAATTAACGTCAGTGCAAATTAGTGTGGTGGCTCTTAGAATTCCTAAAGTAAACGTATGATTGAGATGAATTACGTTACGTGTCGGCGTTCATGCCAGGCGAATGCTAATAACTTTAGTTCAACGTCGCCACGGTGAACTTTACCTAAGGAGACGTTAAAGATGTATTTATCTTCGCAGCTTGATCATGGTTCACTGGACGGGCAACTTTAATGACAATGCTGAACGTGTTCGGCTTTAATGCATCGAAGTGAAAAACCCAGCGGTCGGAAGACTGGGTGTAAAATCAGATGGTCCCTGAGAACAATCACATGGCCACTTTTGCGATAACTCGACTGCCAAAGCCTCCGTTCCAGAAACTCTGCCTTCCAGAAGCAAAGTAAAACTAGCGGTAAGTCTGTGCTATACGCAAGTGATGGGAATTGAAGCTCTGTAGCAGCTGCAGACAGAGACTTTCCAAGGCTCACCCGTGATTTATGACACTGTTACATATTTCGACACGTCGGAACGGGTTTTACCCTTCAGCTGTTTCTCCTTTAACTGAGCTTATAAACAAACACAGGCTTTCGAAAGGCAGCCACGCTTCCGGCGTCTCCCTTGAACTCAAGGTACATACATTATTCAGCAGTGATCTTTCAGTCGTGCATAACGTCATATATTACCTGACTGACACACTTAATAAACGACAGACGGCATGATTGACACACATCGTGTCGTAAAAGCATTCTATGGCATACATAGTCCTTCCGTGACACTGTAGATTCATTGCTGCGTTCCGCGTTTGACATGTTTGACACTTTTGAATCTTTATTTCATACATGTTGCGTTGAGTGTGTGACGGTATGTTTTCAATCCGTCGGTATTGTTATCTCCTTTCTGGAAAATGCCACAGACTTTACATTGTACAATGTTTCAAGCCTGCTTATTTCTTCCGTAGATGTTTCCGCAACAATGAAAATAAGATAGGATGGTTAAACCGAAAAATAATCATAGACGGAGCTGACGCAAAGATTGAGCGAGAGTGGGGGCGTCAAATAGGTAATGGCATTTACAAAGGAACCATCTGCTCTTTCAAGACACAAAGGAATTAAAGACATTAGCTGCCAGTGGGCATTGATTTGTAAGAATGGGAAAAGTTGAAACTTTGTGTCGGACCGGAATTCGAGTTAAGGTTTCCTGATCACAAGGCAAGTGCTCTAACTACTGCGCCAGCCGAACACAGTTTCACCACAACCCACGGACTACCCTAGCGTGCCTCCCGCCAATTCAGATTCTCAGCTCATACCGCACACAAATGATATAGTGCCCCTGTTCAGTAGCCCCATTACTCGCGGCATCTCGCCGTTTCCCCTAAGAGTTTCGAGCTTGGTGTGTATCTGCACTGAAGGAACCATTTGCCGTCTTAGCCTTTATCAAACGTATTTGATTTCTGTTATTTCGGACATAACATACATCTGGTGTTTCTCCCAATAAAATAATGGTGTAGGCTGACCTGACGGGGATTTGAATGTCGCTCTGCAGCAATAGCATTACAGCGCCACGTAGTCATCTAGCTATGGAAAACTGTGAATACGGGGCTGGTCTGTTTTTATTGGTTTGTTGCAGACGCGTTCGTTACTTCCTGCGTGCCCAATTGGCCTGTTTTTGGAATGCGACTGCGAAATCATATTCGTAAAATATTCTTTTTTCCACATCGCAGTATTTTACAAAAGATGGACGTAATATATGATGACACTGGTGCTGATCTATAATTATGTTAACGACTTACCGTGCAGATAGTGGTATTAATGAAATAATTTCAATTTCTATATACTGTGTCCACATCATCCCAAACGCAAACGGGTGCGTTTTTGCCTGTCTCTGCTGTATCCAGACTGTTGACCACTCCTGTGCGTTGGTTTTATTGTGATGTTTTATTTAATTGGAAAATATTCAAGTTCTATATGGATACTAAATATGCTTACCAAACATGAAACAGATACATATAGTAGATGATGAATCTGTATATAATGACGGTTCACTCCGGATCACAACTTTCTACTTCGCCTTATACTATTAACGCATTTCGAGTAACGTACCATCAAAATCTGTGATAACAAAAAGCAAATTACAATTGCTCACGAATACGTATTTATACGTCTACAGCATTACTCTGAAAATCGCACTTAAGCACTCTGCACTTTTCTACTATTTCTCGCCTCGCGGAGTGGCCGTGTGGTTTGAGGCGCCGTGTCACGGACTGCGCGGCCCCTCCCGCCCGAGGTTCGAGTCCTCCCTCGGGCACGAGTGTGTATGTTGTTTAGTTTAAATAGTGTGTCAGTTTAGGTTCCAGTGACCTCAACATTTTGGTCCCTTAGGAATTCACTCACATTTGAACATTTTTGACTATTTCTCCACCGTTGCACTCTCTACAGAACTTGGGAAAAATCTTCCTGACACTGACTGATTATTCATATTTTATCACTGCAGTCACTTCTCCCAATGTAGAAGGGTGTCAAGATATTCATTCGGAGGAGGAAATTGGTGACGCCGCCGATTACTATTTAGTAAGGATGCCATACCGCACAGCAGTGGTCCAGGAAACGACGGAAAAGCGAAGTGTACGCAGTCTCGTCTGTAGTAAGTTTGTTACACTTCCTAAGAGCTCAGCCAGCAGGTAGTTTTCAGCATGACAACAATATAGAAATTAGGCGCATGGTTGCTCTCCAGCGCTCTCTCAATGATTGGTTGTTCGCCAACACTTACGCGCAGGTCGAAAACTAGCGCCTTGACAATGAAGCTTAAGCATGGACAAATTTTTCACGGAGTTTAAAAAAGTTTTAACATCTACCCAAAAAAGGGATTTCAGATAAGCGTCAGCTACACGTCTTTTCAAGATATTTTTTCGCCGATCCCCTTTTGTTCTTTTTCGTGAATGGTAGCAGCTCCATTTACGAAAACACGAGTAATACGTGAGTCTGGCCTTACAAATAGCTTGTCGATACCTCTTCAGATGAATTACGTTCTTGCTACGCAAATTGCTGCAATCTACTCCGCCTTTTGTGTCTCGTCGTGGCTGCGAAAATAGACCTTAAAAATATCGGCTTCGCTTCTATGGCTCCAACGTCTACACGAAAACATATCCGATAAAAAAATCTGGTTTGTTATTGTCTGCGTGTCGTTAATTTCCGTAGATATCGAGTGGATTATCCTACACGTACTTCGCACATATTGGTGCGTGACAGGAGCCTGCTTGAAATAGAGAATTTTACGGCAGAATAGTTTGCGAGTCTTTTTGCCTCACGTTCTAATGATGCCGAGGGCGTGGACGCTGTAATTTGAATATCATTTTACACTCGGCGAACATGCAGCATAACGAGCTACAAGAATAGTGTCCAAACAGAGGGCCGATGAAGCACAGCCATCCCAACTGCACGGTGAGCCGGTGCTGGTGGTTCATAATTCAATTAACGAGCAGCATGCAACAGATGAAAATAGCGTCTGTTCTATAGCTGTACGGCATGGTTCCTAGTATATTCCGTATGTAGGTTCACGCCATTGCAAGTTCCTTAGATTACGAAACGATTGTCGATTATGTGACACAGGTTGTGTCCGTAAGTTGAGTCAACGCAAGTAGATTGTTTAGAAACGATCTGCGGTACCGTTTTCTGCTTGAGCAGCGTAGTCGGTTAAGAAGTGTCGTGAGATCACTCACAGACTCTTTCTCACTTAGCAATCGTTCTGAAGCAGCTACAGAAATTTTCATCGCCGATGTTGACCCTCAAGACTAGAGAGAGATAGTTCTTGATCATCAAAACTGTACTCAGTTCTTGTTACGCCATATGCAGTTTCTCATGGAGGAAGGGCATTATTGACGGAAATGTAAAATGTTATAGCATGAAGCAGTAGTCTCATATTTGTTAGACTTCGTGGAGATGCTCACAATATATATATAATGATTATATTTTCATTCCATCATTTATCACCATCATTACAAGTATAAGGCGAGAGCTCTGCGTTGTGGCAAGGAAGTAAATAAGCTCCAGATATCTTGAGGAATTTCTTGCCATCCCTAGGGTTGCAATGTCCGGCTTTCTGTTAAACTGTCTAGCGACGAAGTAGAGAAGGCCCGTTCCAAGCTAACTCCGTGAGGAATAAATGTAGGAGGAATGAGGAGATTTACCGTGAGATATGTAGACATACCAACTAATGCTATTTCTACGCCTTGTGTCTTTCTTCCTAGGCCGAATTCCGTACTTTAAAAGTATCCTGTCAGACGTTTCACGAAATGCTTTCCAAGATAAAAATGTTATTGATAAAGTAGATTCAAAAGAGAAATATTACTATTTAACTACTTATTATTGTTGTTTAGTTATGTCTAATCGAAAATATAATTTCGATGTCTGCCCAAGAGGAGTAGAATTTTTTTATTTTTTAGTGAAGTACCTTTAGTTTATTTTGGAATAAGAGTATGTTAGGAAGAAGACAAAGCGGTTAACAAAACCGAACAATTAACTTACGAATTATTAAACTGTTGACTGATTACTTTTTAGTTTAAGCACGATTAAGCTTGACATCGCAAAAAATTGATTGTAATTACTTATTAATAAACGAATGAAAATTCACTACTGATTCTATTGCCGTTTACCTTAGGTAGTCCAGTTTTTAAGGCAAAATGTCAGGCTAAATACAACGCCCATTCCAGATTTTCTGTGTTTTGGACCTGGCAACCCTAGCCGTCCCCAAAAACACATGCTCCGTCAGGTCATAAATAGTGTTGGGTCGGGGCTTGTATGGGAGTGTACGTCTTCTCATCGCAGCCCACACGTTTTCTATTGGTGACGAATCGAATCATCGACCGGACAGGCCATCGAGGATCCGTGCGTTCGTCGATGTATTTGCGGTGTGAACCGAAGTCCGAATTCTTACATTATCCATTTTCTGCCTTGGAAGAGCCAGTCCTGACAAACCTCTACCATCTGGTGAGCAAGATGAATGAAACAGGCGAAATACCCTCAGACTTCAAGAGGAATATAATAATTCCAATCCCAAAGAAAGCAGGTGTTGACAGATGTGAAAATTACCGAAAAATCAGTTTAATAAGTCACAGCTGCAAAATACTAACACGATTTCTTTACAGACGAATGGAAAAACTAGTAGAAGCCGAACTCGGGGAAGATCAGTTTGGATTCCGTAGAAATACTGGAACACGTGAGGCAATACTGACCTTACGATTTATCTTAGAAGCTAGATTAAGGAAGGGCAAACCTACGTTTCTAGCATTTGTAGACTTAGAGAAAGCTTTTGACAATGTTGACTGGAATACTCTCTTTCAAATTCTAAAGGTCGCAGGGGTAAAATACAGGGAGCGAAAGGCTATTTACAATTTGTACAGAAACCAGGTGGCAGTTATAAGAGTCGAGGGACATGAAAGGGAAACAGTGGTTGGGAAGGGAGTGAGACAGGGTTTTAGCCTATCCCCGATGTTATTCAATCTGTATATTGAGCAAGCAGTAAAGGAAACAAAAGAAAAATTCGGAGTAAGTATTAAAATCCGTGGAGAAGAAATAAAAACTTTCAGGTTCGCCGATGACGTTGTAATTCTGTCAGAGACAGCAAAGGACTTGGAAGAGCAGTTGAACGGAATGGATAGTGTCTTGAAAGGAGGATATAAGATGAACATCAACAAAAGCAAAACGAGGATAATGGAATGTAGTCGAATTAAGTCGGGTGATGTTGAGGGAATTAGATTAGGAAATGAGACACTTAAAGTAGTAAAGGAGTTTTGCTATTTAGGAAGTAAAATAACTGATGATGGTCGAAGTAGAGAGGATATAAAATGTAGACTGGCAATGGCAAGGAAAGCGTTTCTGAAGAAGAGAAATTTGTTAACATCGAGTATAGATTTAAGTGTCAGCAAGTCGCTTCTGAAAGTATTTGTATGGAGTGTATGGAAGTGAAACATGGACGATAAATAGTTTGGACAAGAAGGGAATAGAAGCTTTCGAAATGTGGTGCTACAGAAGAATGCTGAAGATTAGATGGGTAGATCACATAACTAATGAGGAGGTATTGAATAGAATTGGGGAGAGGAGGAGTTTGTGGCACAACTTGACAAAAAGAAGGGACCGGTTGGTAGGACATGTTTTGAGGCATCAAGGGATCACAAATTTAGCATTGGAGGGCAGCGTGGAGGGTAAAAATCGTAGAGGGAGACCAAGAGATGAATACACTAAGCAGATTCAGAAGGATGTAGGTTGCAGTAGGTACTGGGAGATGAAGAAGCTTGCACAGAATAGAGTAGCATGGAGAGCTGCATCAAACCAGTCTCAGGACTGGAGACCACAACACCAAACCTCAGCCAGGAAAAATATGAGAATAGCGTTTGGCGATCTTACCAGATATTGGCCGATCATTCATATTCTCTTGAACAATTACTAATTCATCCTCCTTTTGACATCGAACAAGCTCCCCCTGACCATGATTCTAGGAGTTGGAGATGTATGGCTCTCGAGAATAGCTGCTTTCTTTGATCTTTCACCAGGACTCTACTTGCATGTTGACGTCGATGTGATCGTCACAAACAGAATCGAGACTCGTCGCTGAACACCACCGAACGCCACTGAATGCCCCAGTTTACTCTGGCTTTACACCTTCGAAGTCGCAGTATTTTGTGGTATGGTGTCAGCGGTGAACAATGCAGGGCAACTCGAAATCTCAACTCTGCTTCAGGAATTTGTTCCAGAGGGTTCGTTATGACATACTGCTTGCAACGTCAACCCGGATTTCAGCTCGTGTCACCCGTCTTTTCGTCGGTGGCAGTCGAAAAATCCTTAGACTCTCTGGTGCTGTAGTCCTTATGTGAGGACCCGTGCCTCCTTTTCTTGCAGTTTTTTGGTCGCGATCGCATCTCGTTCTGCAGCAGTTAAATAGCAGTCGCTATGTTGTTTCGTCAACGATTTAGTAATTAGCTTTGGCTGAACTTGGCGTTCGATGTTGTCAGGTTGATGCTAAAATTGTCACTATTCGGATTGCCATATCCAGCTGGGACCTTGTCGGAACACTCTGAGATGGGGGTGTAGAAATGAATTAAAAATTTATTTAATATAATTACTTTTTATTTATAACACAGTTACTTGGAACCTGTTGCCGCAGAAATAATTGTTGCTCCGTGTTTTTCGGGGGACTCCACCTTTTTCAGCAGGACTTTCTTCCGTTTCACGTATTTGTAAAACTATATGCAAGTCAGCTCGTAAATAAGCTGCCACTGTAAGATTGATTGTACATTCCCCGGCAGCAGTCGATTTCTTTTATCGGTCCACTGGTCCATCAGCGAAAATACTGTTCCCACAGTGGCGTTGCGTGTGGGAGTAAAAAAAAAAAGTACCCTTAGCAATGCACTACACAGTGGGTGTTATGTATGTAGATGTGCTGTAGTTATAAGAGCCAGAAAGGCTCATTGTTCTTGAATTACGCGACTGGTAACCAGTCGCAACTGCTGAACATGTGATAGTGTTTGAAGTGGATAAAGAACAAATTTAGATGTGGAAAAGACAGATTCCTCACTGAGAAGTGTAAGGAAATGGATATAACATATGAAGTGGTAGCTGGCGAAGTTAGACGAATTATGGTGTTTTAGGCGTCATTCAGTGTCTGACGAGGCAGGGTTACGAGATCCGGAGAAGAGGTTGTACGGAGTCTGTTCAGTGGGTATTCTCCCTCGAATCATTAGCGAATGGAACAGATAAGGGGGAAAATGATAGAGGTACAGAAATTACCGTCAGTCACACTCCATGAAGTTGCTTGCAAGGCGACTGTATAGGGTAAAAATGAGCCCAACCACAGATTTCTGAGGTACGTGTCACCTTATTTCTATCGAGTAGATTACGCTCTGAGTATTGACGGAGAATCTGTTTCTTCTCGACCTCTCTTTGCCTGCTTTCTTCTTCCTCGAAGTATTTCGAACATAAGTCTGAAGCAGTCGCAATCGTGACAGTTGTATCTTGTTGTAGAGTAGCGCTGCAAGGGTGCTGTATTTATGGGCCGCTGTGCTGGCTTTTGGCCGAGTTCTGCGAATCGTGGCAGAGCGAGGTGAGCGCATAGGCGGACGAAGGCTGTGACGGAAACAGGGCTGCCCGGCTCGGCATTCATGTGCTAACGACGCTTTTAACTGGCGGCATTAACGGCCGTTTATTGCAACGTGACCCGCGCTTTAATGCCGAATTCGAGACGCGGGGGGCGGCGCGCTTTTATTGCGAGGACGAACAATGGCGGCGGCGAAGAAAGCCGGCAGAAAGGTAAAATGGAAACAGACGCGACGCTCGAAGCCGGCGCGGAATGTGTGTCGTTACAGGGAGGTGGTGCTACCGGACGCTTTTATGTCACTACGTGGCCCCGCCCATGTGCCGGCCCCTCGCGCTTCACGCTGTGGAGGCTTGCCTTATGTAAAACACAATATTTTAACAAATGGGACGAGTCCAGTATCATTCACGCCATGACAGTTTTTACAAATTTCATTGTGTATATAGATAATTCATCTGTAGTTTTTAATGAGTGATTTTGCAAGTATCAAAATAGATGACCTTTTCACTGGAGCGACTTCCAAGCCTAGGTTTTTTTTGGTACACCGCCTAGGGACCGTAGACCTTAGTATTTGACATAAATTTCAACTTGATCCCTCTATCCACACCTGAGGAAACTGGATCATAACAAACGGACATACACTTGAGTGTTCCTATAACAGTTCCGTTTTACCAATTGAGGTCCGGACCCCTAAAATGGGCTAGGATCCACCTTGGCGGTTCGCCGTTTAAACGTGTGAGATGTACGCATCGTTTTAAAAAATTCATTAATTCTTGTCCTCACTAATACTGTAGATTGCGCCCGTCGGAGTGCCCGAGCGGTTCTAGGCGCTACAGTCTGGAACCGCGCGACCGCTACGGTCGCAGGTTCGAATCCTGCCTCGGGCATGGATATGTGTGATGTCCTTAGGTTAGTTAGGTTTAAGCATTTCTAAGTTGTAGGGGACTGATGATTTCAGAAGTTAGGTCCTATAGTGCTCAGAGCCATTTGAACCATTTTGAACTGTAGATTGTCAAATCCAACATCAAATGGTTGAAATGGCTCCAAGCACTATGGGACTTAACTTCTGAGGTCATCAGCTCCGTAGAACTTAGAACTACCTAAACCTAACTAACCTAAGGACATCACACACGTCCATGCTGGAGGCAGGATTCGAACCTGCGACCGTAGCTGCAGCGCAGTTCCGGACAGAAGCGCCTAGAACCGCTGGGCCACAATGACCGGCAAATCCAACATCAACCCCTCCATTCCTTGGCTATCAGTCACTCTGGAATTCCAATTCAGAAATACGGACCACCAGCCACTCCATATCTACTGCACAGGCACTTTTTTTTTTTTTTTTTTTTTTTTTTTTAAATTCTTCGTATGCCGCTGACACCGCTGGCATCAGGTAGTGCACCCAGTCACGAAATTAAAGCCACACCCCCGTGGGAAAGTTCCCCGTTGTTTTGCCCTACAGGCAGGGGGATTGGCGTCAGATTAATTAAAAGGAGCCTCGTGACAACATGACCACCTTTGCAAAGAATTTCACCTCTCTTCATTCGAGCGCTTTTTGCCATTTGTGAGCTAGTGAGTCATTGTAGGAATAGGCTCAAACTGTATAACAAGGGATGTGTGTGATAAAATGCAACGGAAAGCTGAAAGACAATACGCCCACCAGACAAGGATGAAACCGTGTACAGAATTAAAAAACATTTATTTGGTAAAAGTAGCCAGTGTGAATGTTTTAAAACCTATATTTTATACACAGACCGAGCAATGTGGCGCAGAAGTTTTGACACTTGTAGGACTCGAATTCGGAAATACGGCGTGGAGCATTACAATATCATCATCGTTGCAGTTGGTAGTAGCAGACAGCTTCCCAGAGGCTGTGAAGATAACTCAAACATATTATTGGATATTGTATCCTTGCGCCATTCTGAGCCTGGGTTCTTAGGCATTGTATTGACGCACTGCGCGGAAATATGATCGTGATTGTATTCATGCGCCAAATATCATGGAGAACTTTTCACTGTGAGTACAACAGAATAATTATATTCCATTACGAACAGTGTAATTCAGCATTTAATAATATCTAGAACGCCACAACATGTGGAACTTGCGGGGAAAAAAAACGTTATTTTGGGGAAGATTATTTTGTATTATGGCACTGCGGCGCAAGCAGCGCAGTTGGTGAGGTACCCAGGCATGTGTTATTCGGAATCTTTTCCGTTGGGCAGTGCTGGAGTGTAGTCACAAATAAAGTGAAGTATATCTGTAGTTTTCATATGGCTCAACCAGCTGCATACATTTAACAAAGCGTGATTTGACGCTATGATAGGCAAAGAACGGAGCAGTTATTCGTATGTCATCTCCTAAAGAGCCAAAAGTAAATAGTAACTTTAACGATAAGATTTTCATAACCAGCAGTGCCGATTAACATTCTAGTCGTCTGACATACCTGTTCGGCCATTCGGATTTATATTTTCCGCGATTTCCCGAAATCGCTTAAGGCGAATGCCGGGATGGTTCCTTTAAAAGGGCGTGGTCGATTTCGTTCCCCCTTTTTTCAGACAATTCTGTTTTGATTGGATGTCGATGGGACATTAAAACCTAATCTTCCTTCCTTCGTTTTTTTCTTTTTTCCACCTGGTCGCGCTGTTTTTCTTGCAGTTAGCGAACAGTATTAACTGTAGCTGTGAAAAGTAATTACGCCCCCGTAGTCGTGGGTACTCTGGGCTACTTTGAAATGATAGTAAAATTATCAGTATGTTTTAATTATAAAAATTTTATTGTACTTTTAATTAAAACGTCATAAACGTAGTATCTAGCAAACTCAATGATAGGAACTTTCATTTTTACTTTAATCTGCACTTACATAGATTAGACTAAATTAGGAATATGCCATCGAAAAAAATTACGTTGAAACTACTAAACAGAGATCGAAGAAACAAACAACACTTTTTTCATAAATTTTAAGTGTCCTCCTTCAAAGCATCAAAGCAAAAACTTCAAATTTCCTTCAACAAAAATGCTGATGATGGCCAAGTTACAAGCACTAATTACACAGTAGTTTAGAACAAGTAATGCAGATAGGCAGCTTGCATTTAGCGTTCGAATGTACAGTCTTCGCGTTGTTACTAGTCGAACAGAAAGAGCACCTTTTCCTGGCTGAAGTTTTAGAGCTGAAGTCAGCTCTAGAGCTGAAGTTTTAGAGTTGAAGCAATGCTCATCGTAAGTTGTTTGGGAAGCTTTTAGTTATTTGGATCAACTGGCTCAATGCTTCGACAACTGGTGCAAGGCAGTGTGATAAGACAGGGTGAGTCAAAAAGGCCTTTATAACGTATGGAATGACATAGAAATGTATTGAGATAACTTACAGAATAGGTAGATGCGCCATTATGTGGCAAACACCGTAAAGTTTGATTCTCATAGTACATCAGTACTCCATTCCGCCACCAGTTGGCGTAATGCACAGCCAAAATGGTGCGGAGCGCTCTCGCTGTGATTTTTGGTTTCATGAAACGAAATCTGCTACAACTGATCGGCGTAAATTTCGCACCGAATATGCTAAAGAACCTCTAAGCGAGCCTACAATTAGCTCTTGGCAGAAGAGCTTGGCAGAGATGGGTTGTTCACTGCCACATACTTTCCCAGGTCGGTGGATTAGCCGTGAAGGGCCAATGGCATGGCCATCTCGCTTCCCAGACTTGACACCACTGAATTTCTTTCTCTGGCGGTTTATTAAAGACCTGTTCCTCCCCTACCAAATAATTTAGCCGCCCTGAAAAACTGAATCTATGTAGCCGTTGCACGAATTATGCCCGGTTTGCTGCAGCGTGGTTCAAATGGCTCTAACCAGCATGGGACCTAACATCTGAGGCCATCAGCCCCTAGAGTTAGAACTACTTAAACCTAACTTAACCTAAGGACATCACACACACACACACACACACACACACACACACACACACACACACACACACACACGCCCGAGGAAGGATTCGAACCTGCGACCGTAGCAGCAGCGCGGTTCCGGACTGAAGCGCCTAGAATCGCTCCTCCACAGCGGCCGGCTCCTGCAACGTGTATGGGAAGAAATTGATAACAGGCGGTATGTTTGCCGCATCGCAACTGGTAATAACATTTAAACCAAATCACACTTGACACTTTTATGTGAAACGTGAGGTTTTTTGCTACAAACTGACACATCTACCGATTCTGTAAGTTATGTCAATACATTTCTGCATCATTTCATAGTTGTAAAGTCCTGTTTGTCTCACCCTTTATTATGGCTTCTGACACGAGCGTTTCTTGCAGGATATGCTTTATATAACGTGTGAATCAATTTTTTCCCTAAAAATATTTCGTGGAATTAGTTCCTTCATTCACTTCAGCTTAATCTTGAATCTCTTCGCTGTCAGACAGTTGAGCGTTGTGATCACGACAGAAATTCTTTTCGTCTTTGTCTGAAAACACATTATCTGAATTTGTGGCCAGAAGCTGATTATGCACAGGTGTTCGATATTCAACCACTGCAGTAATACATCATATATCATTTCCTATTACTCTATCTGAAATAAAACAATAAAACTGAAGAAATAACGAAAAAGCAAATAAGTGGCGTATCTGTAGGGTTTGTTCCAGTAGACCAACGCGTAATCCGATGCTGGCATTACGAACCGTGAGTGAAACACGCCTGTCAGACATGTGATTTTCAACTTAGTGCCGGGAGGTACCTAAAAGTTGGAGGTGGAGCGCCGAGGGGGAGCTGTGTCCCCCCCCCCCTCCCGTTACGTTTTTCATCCACATTTAAAAACTGACACTGGACCCACGACTACAGTTAAGGCTTAGATGAAAGTGAAATTTATATGGTATCCCACACAACGGACGCGCACGACACATTCAACCTAGCCGTTATCAACACACTGGGGATAGTCAGGTGGAGGAAAAAAATAAAACTCGTTCTGTAGAATTCGTGTTCACAGGGAGTGAACTGGAGGCTGAGGTATGTGTAGTCTATCAGCGACACGTGTTAGACCAGTAAGGGCTGATTTACATCCCTGTTTGCGTCCTTCCGATGTTATCTCGCGCTCATAAATTTTCAGGCTATCATTGAATTACGAGAAGGATGTGCACGTAGAAGTCAGAAGATAGCTTGAGCCGTAGGGTCCCGAGCAACGGAGATGAGTATTACACCTCAAGAGTCTTTCACTCGTGTGGGACACACGTTAGCATGTATTTACGTGGAAACTGACCAGGATGCGATTCTGCGTTATTTTCCAAAATATTGTAGAGGAAAAAGTTACGTTGTAATCGAATTAAAGCCACTACCCAAGTCGGGTATTTTCGAATAATATACCAGGAAACTTTTTTTGTGACGACTTTTCTAGAAGTAGAATGTGATCAGATATTGTGTTTTGTGTGGTCAGAATGCATGTAAAAGAAATTAAAACTAGGGATCGAAGCGCCCGTGTATCAGGATTTGCTTTGCGCTGGGATGAGTCTCTGTTGGTGTGGTGGTTCTCCTTTGACGTTCGGAAATCCTGGCAGTATGATAGCGGATACCACAGTGTAATTATAGGTGGCCCCGTTTCCACGTAGATGCTGAGGTTATCGTGTTGAGAGATGCCGTCGTAAATGCAGTACGAGGCTACTACGTTATAAAAGAGTTGGAGGTCATGAAGCGATCCGTAAAAAAAGCAGGCATCTTTAAAACTTACCGCTACAGGATTCTTTCTAGAAAAAGATGGACAAACGCTCTTAATTTTTCTTATTAAAAATATTTCTTAAATTTAATCTGTATTGTGTACTGTGCGGCTTTCGATATCCAGGAGCCTTAATAACGTTGATATTCGTTAAGTACCACACGGAGCGTTGGGTAATCCAAGATTACTTTGTAACTGCTAACTATATTACTTTATTGCGTTATTAAATCACTATTACTGTAAAAGAAGACTGGCGAGTAATCCTCCACGTACCGCTCAGTTACAGCTTAAGATTTTATCATAGGTCCCATGAGAGAGGGAGGCCAGGGAAGTAACATTATACAACAGAGAAACAGCAAGAGTGCATTTGAGCATCACTGACGCTGACAGTGATGATTAAATCGACATTGATGATGGTGATTTCCCAGAATCGCTTCATCTGAACGTCCGAGGTCGGCCCTTAACTATGGCCCCCTTTATTCTTCCATTTTTAATTTTTTTTTCAGCTGAGGTAGTGCTTCGCGTCTAATGATCTCTGTGTGGAGAAAATTTAAGTGCAGTAAATGGACCAAACACTAACGTTGTAAAACGCCCCCATAATGGTAACGCCACCTCCGTCATACTTCACTGTTGGCACTACACATGATGGCAGGTAACGTTCTCGAGGCAGTCGACAACCCGAAAATTTCCGCCGGATTTCCAAAGGGTATAGCGTGATTCTTCATTCGAAATCGCCCGTTTCCACTCATCCACTGTCCATTGGCGTCGTTCTTTACACCGCATCATTAACGCTGACAAAAGGAATGTGCTCGACCATTGTAGTCCACTCTTTTTAACTCCCAACACGCAGCCATTGTGCTAGTTGGTCTGGTTATAGCACTTTGGAACTCACGAGTCATTCCTTCTGCAGATTTCATGCAATTTTGTACAACCACTCTCCGAATTGCTAGATGGTCCCTGTCCATCAGTGCTTGACGTCTATCTGGTCTTGGTTTATCTGTGGTTGCTCCTCCACGTTTCCACTTTGCAATAACATCACATCACAGTCAGTCGACTTGGGCAGCTAAAGAAGCGTTACAGTGTCCCTGATGAATGATCTGTTACTGAGGTGACGTCCAAACACTTGGCCGCTTTCGAAGTCACTCAGCTCCTACCACTGGTTTTTTACTGCCAACACAATGCTCTCCTCCTCCTCCGGTATCCTGGCGGGTCAGTTCCTCGTGATAATGGTCATTTCTGCATTTCATAAGGGTGTCCGGACACTTTTGACGTGATCTGTTGTCTTTGTTATAAACTAAAATTACTATGGGTAATTATCATCATCATCAGACACCAAAGGCAGCACCTTGATGACGTGGGTGTCCTCTCTACGTCGCCGTTTTTACTGTTCTGTTGTAGTTGCTGTCATTCATTCCACTGAAAGTAATTTGTAATGTGAATCCTCTGGGGCTCCGTACTCATTTTTGCTAAGGATTTTCCCTTCTAAGATATTTCTTATGAAGCTGTTATGTTGGGTTAGGTGGCCCAACTAATCTGCTTTTTTTCTATATCGCTTTAATCGTTGTGCTTAGCTCTTTGATATCTTTTAGCATTTTTTCGATGGATTTTCTCTCATTCCAAGATGTGTTTGTGGCTCTTTTCAATACTCGCATCGCCAGTGGTTCCAATCTTCTGTTTCCTTGTTTCTGCAGAGTCCACCATTCACAAATATAGCTTGAAATGGTCGCAATAAAACTCTTGATGAATTTCGTTCTTGTTTCCGTATTGAGGTGGTTGCTTGTTAATGAATTACTCTTACTTCAGTTGTCATGAGTTCATGTACTTCCCGAGTAGCAAAACTAACTTACATGCACCAGTACTTTATGTCGTACCTCAATGTTTGTCATAACTTGTACGTTCAATTTATCTATCACCATTGTTTTAGTTTAGTTTCGATGTATTTTCAGTTTGTGGTTGTCCGAAACGTCAGAGAGCTCATGTCCTTTTCAGAATGAGCCAAAATTTCTGATATCGTCAGCAAACCGTGTACAATGTTTACCGCTCGTTTTGATCCCTTTTCTGCGCTTTTTCACTCTGTGTGTAAGCAATTTTTATATATTGAAAAACCGCAGATTTGGAGAGAGGAGACGGAACAGCGAGTTCATCGGTCCCGGGATGGTTCCTTTGAAAAGGACACGGCCGACTTCCTTCCCCACCCTTCGCTAACCCGATGGGACCGATGACGTCGCTGTTTGGTCCCCTCCCCCAAATCAACCAACCAATCAACAGTGTGTAGTGTAAGTTGAGAATTTGGGTGTGACGGGAGGCGTGGTGAGTCGGCTGTACGCTTGTGGTGATCACTGTGTCCAGACAGCGTAGTGCTGAATGCACCTGCCTAGTCAGCAGAGGACTCGTGTTCGAAACCTGGTCCGGCACAAATTTTCAACTTGCCCCATTGATATAAATCAGTGCCCATTGGCAGTTGACGTCTTAAATCCCTTTGTGCCGCATAACTGCAGTCTGGCTTATGTATCACTTGCAAATAACCGTCAATTCCCTGTATTTTATCCGCGCTACCTACAGTGTTTTGGAACACGTATTATGTTCGAGTATAATGACTTTTCTGGAGACTAGAAATTTACTCTGTAGGGATCAGCATGGGTTTCGAAAAAGACGGTCGTGTGAAACCCAGCTCGCGCTATTCGTCCACGATATGCCGTGTTTCTTGACTTCCGCAAGGCGTTTGATACAGTTACCCACAGTCGTTTAATGAACAAAGTAAGAGCACATGGACTATCAGACCAAGGTGTGATTGGATTGAAGAGTTCCTAGATAACAAAACACAGCATGTTATTCTCAGTGGAGAGAAGTCTTCCGAAGTAAGAGTGATTTCAGGTGTGCCGCAGGGGAGTGTCATAGGACCGTTGCTATTCACAATATACATAAATGACCTGGTGGACGACATCGGAAGTTCACTGAGGCCTTTTCCAGATGATGCTATGGTGTATCGAGAGGTTGCAACAATGGAAAATTGTACTGAAATGCAGGAGGATCTGCAGCGAATTGACGCATGTTGCAGGGAATGGCAATTGAATCTCAATGTAGACAAGTGTAATGTGCTGCGAATACATAGAAATAAAGATCCCTTATCATTGAGCTACACTATAGCAGGTCAGCAACTGGAAGCAGTTAATTCCATAAATTATCTGGGATACGCATTAGGAGTGATTTAAAATGGAATGATCATATAAAGTTGATTGTCGGTAAAGCAGATGCCAGACTGAGATTCATTGGAAGAATCCTAAGGAAATGCAATCCGACAACAAAGGAAGTAGGTTACAGCACGCTTGTTCGTCCAGTGCTTGAATACCGCTCAGCAGTGTGGGATTCGCACCAGGTAGGGTTGATAGAAGAGAGAGAGAAGATCCAACGGAGAGCAGCGCGCTTCGTTACAGGATCATTTAGTAATCGCGAAAGCGTTACGGAGATGATAGATAAACTCCAGTGGAAGACTCTGCAGGAGAGACGCTCAGTAGCTCGGTGCGGGCTTTTGTTACAGTTTCGAGAACATACCTTCACCGAAGAGTCAAGCAGTATATTGCTCCCTCCTACGTATATTTCGCGAAGAGACCATGAGGATAAAATCACAGACATTAGAGCCCACACACAGGCATACCGGCAGTCTTTCATTCCACGAACAATACGAGAGTGGAATAGAAGGGAGAACCGATAGAGGTACTCAGGGTACCCTCCGCCACAAACCGTCAGGTGGCTTGCGGAGTATGGATGTAGATGTAGTGTATACCAGCCAACATTGTCAAAAGCTTACCCAAATCTAAATAGTCGTGACAGCGCTGTAGTACTGACATTCAGTGACGAATTTTGTAGAGGGTAGCCAGCTCAGCGGTCGGTGGGCAGCGCGCTGTCAACAGGACGTGCTCACGGCATTTATTACGTGACTGTGGAGCTGTACGTATTGCGTTCATCGCGTCGGATTGGTCCACGCCCCGGTTGTTATTGGTGTCCTGCGGGGGAGGAGCTGGAGCACGGCTGTAGGCTGTCTAGGAGAGGAGAGCGGAGGGAGATTACGGGTGACGCGCGAGATAAGCCGGTGGCGGCCGTCCGCGCGCCAGGACGTCCAGTTGGCAGCCAGCGATGGCCGACAAAGGCCCGTCCGCCCTCGAGCTGGTGCCCGTGCTGCCGCGCTGCCCGCGCTCCTACGGCAGCTTCTTCGCCCACTACTGCGTCCTGCGCGCCGCCGCCCCCGCCAAGGGACAGGTACTGCACCGCCTCTCCCCTCTGCGTCGTCGTCGTGGCGAACAGTGTGCATCGGAGCTGACCTGAAGCGCATATGTTTCATTGGCGTGAATTCAACTTACCGATACGTAATAGTGACAGATTGATCTGTAGCTGAGCCCGAGGTTGTCGCAATCTGCTTGTGAGCCGCCGAAGGCAGTGACCGTATTTTCACGAGAATAACAGGAATTCTTCTTACGGGGGCACATTTCTCGCATATTGTATTTAAATGAGTTGTTTATGTGCGCCAGCTTGATTACGTGAAGCAGGCTGCTGGTATCGGCAAGTCCAAGATTTCCGCTATAAAGGAACGTTGGTCTTAAGTACAGACTGTGCGTTCTGGAAATGCGTCATTAAATCATACGTGCAGTTTCCTTCGTTGTTTATTGTTCTCATACAGTCAAAAAGTGTCCTTAAGGAGTGTAGGTAAAAACGTGAAGGTTCTAACAATACCACCATTTGCAAAGTATGTTGGAAATCAGATTAATAATGTTGTTCACGCAGCATATGTTCGCTTTAACGGGCCACAACAAAGTTATTGACTGTGGATGGTATCGTCAGAATGGAAATAATGGAGTCACTGTAGAAAAGTCAATAATTTTGGCACTTATCTTGAATGGATTCCACGTAGATTTCGTCGAAGTTGTTATGGCTCATCTTGTTGATTCTAGGGTGATTTCACTTTGAATGCTAGAAGGTCCAGATCTGTATTTTAGCAATATTTGAAAACCTAACAAATACGTTTTTCAGGAAATTCTTAATGATCAAACAATGCCAGTTCAGAACAATGGTATGGTAGAAATAATTTTTGACTTGGTGTTCACGATCCACATTTTTATTACACTTCTTGTAAATTCACATACACTTCATCTTAGTTGTCATATCATCGAGAAAACTGTTTTATTTCAATCTTCATGTATTTAATTTACACTTTAACCAAACACAAGACTTGACTGTTCTTTTACAAAGCGAAATAACAACTTAACTTCTGCAAAGTGAAACAAAGACTTCTCTGTGCGTATTCGCGCCAAAAAGGTTACAAGTAAGACACAGAAATGAATACATACAAGAACGTAATAACGTGTACTATATTGATACATCGGAGTACCTATACATTAATAAAACCAAATGTTGAATATTACCGGTATCGAGAACTGGGGTTGGAGTGCAGTAATGGTCACGTAAATATAGAACCATTACAAGGTGAATTTTCTTATATATCGTAAAATCATTTTTTAACTAATGGCGGATGAACATAAGGCCGGCCGGTGTGGCCGAGCGATTCTAGGCGCTTCAGTCTGGAACCGCGTGACCGTACGGTCGCAGGTTCGAATCCTGCCTCGGGCATAGATGTGTGTGATGTTATTAGGTTAGTGAGTTTGAAGTAATTCTAAGTTCTTGGGGACTGATGACCTCAGATGTTAAGTCCCATAGTATTCAGAGCCATTTGAACCATTTGAACTGATGAACATATTTCAGTCGAAACGAATGTGTGTATTCGGAATCGAACAAGGAACACAGTGGAAACTTGCTTCTGTTACGTGACTATTTTACGTATCATACGTTCGTCACTGAGGCAGAACGAAATCATAGCAGTGGCGGCACCACCCATAATTATTCGATGAAATCCTTGGAATATGTGGTAGACTAAAAAGCCCGTTTAACGCTCCCGTTAGGTGTCTTAAGTCTTTGTTAATGCCTAATGTTACGTCTGCAGCTGGGTTATTGCAGACGGCGTTAAACCAGATTTGACCAGCAAAATTCGATAATTATCTCCATATTGGGTTGATTCTGTTAGGAAAATTTCCGAAGACTTCAAATCCGGTTGTCGTTCCGAAATACGATGATTATTTTACTTCTTACAAATAGCTGCATCGTGAACGCAGCATAGTAGTTCTTCGTAAAATAAATGGTGAAAACCGCGTACACATCTGTGACTAACATTTGTAAGCCCGATAGACTGCAGGAAATCAGCTAGGATTGGTGTTCTAGCAGACGGGGCGAGTGCGACTATTGGCGTTGCCGAGCGCTTATCGCAATAGGCTAAACCCGCCTCGTTATGTCGTTAAAGAGGGGAAGTTTTCCAGGATATTGTAAGAGCTTGTGTGTGACTCTCAGCCCAGACATGTAACACAGGAAGTGTGTCGGTCTACAGTCTCTCCAGTCGAGGTCTCATCTTGTTACCAATCCATATATAATTGCACAGCACGGTGAATTAGCGAATTAACGTTGCGCGTATCCTGAAGCGTGCACTTAAGTTCTTGCTTTTCGAATTGGGCACCAGAGCCATTGAGTTAACATAAATTGGGAATAGTGATGGTTTTTTCAAGTAAGGAATGAGGTACCGAAAATATCAACGAATTGGGACCCTTCGACGTGAAAAATTCCGCAAACCATTTCACTGTTTCTAAGAGGACACGAAGATACGCCAGTCGTCACTAACGGTTGATGTATTCCTAATAAAATGGAATAGTGTACACGACTGAAGGCTGTGAACCTCAGGGCAGAACTGTCCTTCATTGTATCTCGTGTTTAATGTCATTTCCTTTTGCGAGCGAATGTGCGCTGCAACTAATTTACTCTGCGATTCGTACGTGAGCAACGTATAAGAGAGATACATTTTCCTACGTTCTTCAGTCGATATTTGTTTTCTTTTTGCAAGGCATTCAGCATTCTTTAGTGAATGTCGTTCCGACAAGATGTTCAGACACTTACGTAAGATTCTCATTGGAATTAAACTAAACTATTGCCACCCATCTCTATACACTTTAGGTATTGACACACAACGCCCACAAATACTTACATTAGATAGGTCGTAGATGTCTTGCGTAAGTAACGTCTTTTGTGAACACTGCACAAGTTTTTCAATTTATTACAAAGAAATAAAACTCTCATTGGTTATTCTCACCTCCTCATACCATTTCATATCCGTATGCGCTGCCACTCCCACTATTTATCTCACCAGTTTGTTGACGTGGTGTCTTTCTAATTTCGTCAGCAGTTACTTCAGTAATTGGGGATGGCCATTTCCTACCAACAGAGAGAAATCCCGTGACGATACTAGCGACATGAGCACAGTTCTGTACCATTTGCAAATCACTTCTCATGGTATTTAGAATGCATTTAGATTTGTTTTGCAAGATCACGTAGATCCGCTGGAGGTAGGTCACCGCTGTTGCGTTCAGTAATACGGCCACGTGATCAGCAGATGAAGAATGACATCATTACTTAACAGTGAAATTAGGGATTCGCTTCGCCTTCTGTCATTTCTTACACACACTTACTAGACTACAGTAAAACGGACCCTCGCATCGTCTGTATTTTCGTGAGACTTGGGTGCGCTAGTATTTTGGAGAGAAGTTATGTGCAGAAGCGAGACGGAACGAGATTCGCCCTTCCCCTTCTCCGGCCAACTGAGCGTCAGGGTCTAAAAACATTAAATTGGCTCCGGAGCTATCGCTGTGTGACGTGACGTGTTACGTCCTCGGCGGGGCCTGGCCAAGCAGCAGTTGGTTGGCGCTCCACGGTTTTTGCGCCATGTCCACTACTCGTCGCCTTTACTGTGTGCTTGAGCACGGCTGATTGCCTTCCCCACTACATGTCAATTCGAGATCTCTTTTCTTCTCTAATTACCTCAGTCCACGTCTTACCGGTGGGTTCGGTATGCGATTGTTCCCTTAAACTCAGATTCCTCGTAATCGATGTCTTACCGATGGGCTCGGTATGCGAGTATTCCCGTAATCTCAGCTTGGAATTCCTGAAGGCAAGAAGTTCTCCCTGAAGTCAAAAAGTTCTTTTCGCGATCCTGTCGAGAAATTTTAGAGAGCTGGAATTTGCGACAGCCTGCAGAATAATCGTACTTCCATCAACATTCGCCTCGCATAAGAGCCGCGAAGGAAAGATTAGAGAAATCAGGGCTCGTACGGAAGCACACAGATAATGTAGTTCTTTTTCCTTCGCTCCATTTGCATGTGGAACAGGAAAGGGAGTGACTACCAGTGGTACACGGTACCCTCCGCCATCTTGTGAAATATGTATGCAGATGAAGATGGGATGTTAAACACTGATTTCTTTTCTCACTTCTCCGCCTCCGTAACATAAGGCTAATTCACTAGTGCGGCAGTTGGTTGAAATCATTTTGATTAATGACTTGTCATAACCGCAATTTCATCTAAAACGTGAGAAGTATAGTTTCTCATTATTAAACTGTAATCTAATCTCAAGAGTTACATGATAAGCCTGTCGACGTTGTTAAATTGTCTGAGGATATGTGCCTCTGTCGATGATATTATGTCCGTTAGATGGTGTCAGTGAGCCAGATTCTCGCCTTTATATTTCTCCTGTTGAATAGACCTTCTGTCTAGTTCAGTCATATAAACTTGACACACACTATATTCCACCACGCTCTCAGCAGTGTCTTAAGCGAAGCAGTTCTAAACACATTAGTCGAACTTCACGAAAGAAACCTGCTATTATGTGCGAAGAAACAAAAGATGTTGTGAATATGTCGTGAAAAACGAAAGTGCCACATCGCGACTCGAACACGGATTTCCTGATTTTGACGAGCAGTCGCTTTAACGAAGAATCCTGATTTTGTAACATTTTTACTGTTTCCTTCTGTTAGCTGCTAACATAGGGCTTTCTCCATATCAGGATAAGACGACCAGAAAAGCTACAGCTCAGCCAGAGGATTTTCCGCGGGGTCTGTGGGGATATCACCAACGGAGTTGCAAAGGCGTAAATATTTTAATATGGAACAGTAAGCGAACAGGAATTTGCACATTGGAGAAGGACTGTAAAGTACTTAGCATACATGGGTAGACCACTGGCAATTGCATACTGGAATAGAAGACTGATTGTTCGTTCTTGGACGACGTAAGTTATTTGCAAGGAATAAAATACATGACATGTCGAAATTCCCATAACAAACTCCCATTAGATGCTACGGTTGCAGTGTAGATACTGATTCGAAAAGGAGTCGATGGCTGGAGATAAGTTTCCGTGATACGGGAACAAATTTGTTCCGCACTCCCACGCTGCTGTTATAAACACAGTTTGCTATGGGTCTGGTAACTTCGTAAAGCGCATCCCTGGATACCTAAGGTCGCAGGATCGAATCCCGGACGGTTCAAGGAAGTATTCAGCCAGTCTTCACCTCTCATAGGTATAAGGAGCCGCCGGAGAGACACGTCTTCCCGACTGCGCGTTAAACTTAGCACCCATTCCCCAGGAAGGTTTAGTGGCGCACGAAAGACCTGCTCCAGGCCTAAGAGCCAAAGAAAATTTTCATTATGCTGTGGTTTTGACAGTTACGAGATTTATGAGCAACTTACTTAACGTGCTCACAATCGCTAACAGTAACTGCTTATGCACTGGAACAGACTGAGGACTAAGAGCATAGACACATTATGTGCATTGCCGTGTTAGTTTAAGTGTGTACGTTAACCGTACCAGTACTACGCGATGCGCGCGCTATGCGAGACAGGTTGACCGTGACGTATTGCAACTTCCGGGTGCATGTGATGGTGAGTCATAGCTGGCAGCAGTGCAGCTGATGTCCGTCGCGCCACCTCCTAAATACGGACGGGCGCCACGCGCTGTATGTGTGGAACTGAGATTTGACAGATGTCCAGAAGACCAGCGATGCGTCACCGAAACCCCGCGTCACGCCCTGCGTCTTGGCCAACATGTTTTGACGAGCCGACAAGACGTAAGCAAAACGATCAAGGGACAATTTGTAGAGCTGTCTCTGATAAGGCTACCAAACCAGATTTACAAACTACGGACCCAGATCAGTCCTATCACTTCTAAGTACTTATATAAATTGTGTTAAATACCCGATAAGGATACGTTTCGGTCTGCTGGGTATCATCGGGTTTTCTAATGCAGTAGCATATTTACATGGAGCGAGCAGTCAAAGAAACTAAGGAGAAATTTAGAAAGGGATTTATGAATTTCAATCTGAAGAAATGACAATCAAACTCAAAGATAGCAAATGGCCCCGAAGATCAGTTGAACAGAGTGGATAATGTCTTGAGAAGAGGTTAAAAGGTGAATATTGACAGAATTTGTAACAGAATGTAATCGAATTTCATCAGGTCACGTCAAAGGTACTACATTAGGATGTGGGCTACTAAAAGTAGTAGATGAGTTTCGCTGCTTAAGATGCAAAATAACTGTCGGTGCTACTATAGGTAAACAGCATCTAAAATGTACACTGAAAATAGCAAGAAAAGAATTCATGCAAAGGAGAAATTTTTTAATATCTGATATAAATATGTATTTGTAAGTCCTTTCTGAAAGTGTTAGTCTGCAGTGTAGCCTTATATGGAAGGGAAACGTGGGCGCGCATTTGAGAGGATGACGATTCAAACCCACGTCCGGCCATCCTGATTTAGGTTTTCCGTGATTTCCCTAAATCTCTTCAGGCAAATGCCGGGATTGCTCCTTTGAAAGGGCACGGCCGACTTCTTTCCCCATCCTCCCTTTATCCGATGGGACCGATGACCTCGCTGTTTGCTTCCCTCTCCCGAATCAACTGACCAACCAGAGATTAACAAATGAAAAGGCTTTGAATCGTACTTAGAGTTAACTTTTTTTTTAATTTGGGAGTGGAGGAAAGACTCTATTCCAGAATATTAGAAAGAGGAGAACGAGGTATGACTGCAGTAAGCAGATTCAGATTTTAGACTGCAGTAGTAATGCAGAAATGAAGGTACCTGCAGGGGATAGACCATCGTGGAGAACTACATTAAACCACTATTTGGCCTGAACACAAAAAAAAATTATTATTTGTGATCCAGGACTGGAATTATTATAAAGCAAATATTTTTCACGGTCACAGAAAACTTTTTTGCGACTGTGTCACTACATGTAAATAATAAAAATAATAAAATCTGTATTCCTGTTAGTGCTAATAGATGTTTTTATGTTTTTCTAATATGTCGCGGAATTATCTCAACAACGTGGAATATTTTCGTGTTACCTATCATAGTTCAGGAGATATGAAGTCATAAACACTGGCATGCGTGAAAACCTGCCGCACTGTGCATCAGGTTTAGACTTAATACCTTTTTGCTATTAGCTCTATTCGCAACACGTTTCGCAAGCAGTATCACCTTATTCCACTGAATGTACCTACACAAATGTTGCATTGTACGCCGTATATATGAAGGAATAAGAAGTCATAAACACTGAGATGCGTGAAAGAAATGCCGCCTCACGCACGAAGTTTTAATTATTAATTATTGTTTACTAATGAGACACTTCTACGCACGTGTCAACTTGGGACATCCCTGTCACCTGGCAGCGCTTTTGGTAGCTTTCAGCTGCGAAGCGCAAACGCCTTTAAGCGAAACTAGAGGTCCGTAGAGTTGTGAAGCGGCGTTGCCATCGAGACGTTTACAAATCGAGTTCTAGACACGCAAAGCAGCTGCGCCCAGTGTAGAAGAACTGTACACTACAAACAAAGATAGTATTTATGTTTTCGTTTTTAATAGAACATTGGCAAAATGAATAGCCGGCCAGTGCGGGGGTTGTCAGTTTGCACATAAAAATCGACTAAGATGTGTCTAGTGTTCCACAGCACCGCATTTCTGTGCGATCTTTGACCTCAGATATGTTTCCGTGAGAAATATTTGATTGTTGATCAGTGCAAACGCGTCCTTTTGGATGTGTGTGTTAGTACGAGGAGGGACTATTGTAGCAGGTGCAACATCGTGCTTGAGATAAAGGAGACAGAACTGAAGAAGTAACCATGACTTGAAGCCTCGGAAGTGTGCAGTTAAGCCATATGTCTGACAGCAGCTGAGTTGTGTCATTGTTCTTTTGGGCCTGCCGTTCATTTGCTCGGAACGTAACGAATACGGATGCTGCTGCTGTGGATAGCGAGACTACTGCCGCCGGATCAACGCAGATAGGGAGTTCTCCCGGCAGCTTCAATGGTGCACGCTCTCTACGGAGTCGTGCTGTTTGCATATCATCTGAACTTGGCTACGCCTGCGAGCCGCTTATCAAGACTTGATCCCGAGGGTGTCTCCCCTAAGCGGCTCTCTGTGGAGGAAGGAGCGCCAAAAGTGGGGCCACTACCTTGATACTTGATTCCCGAGGAGTACTTCTTCCTTTTCCGCTCTTTTGTTGCCCAGCGTCTTTCTCTACCATTCCCTATTTTTCCATATGCCTTCTTAAATAACACACACACGTTATATATATAATCTCCCTCCGTCCTAAGCACAGGTCTATAGAAGTGATATACTTCAGTTAAAGTCAGCCGAGTTTTACCTGAGGTAATTTTTAAAACTGAGGAGGCAAGAATATGACCAATGGATGGAACAGGTGTTCCATAAACGAAAACTTGCGCCCATTCGGTGAAATACTCCCTTACGTCTCATTAGAATCTAGTTCGTTTCCTGACAGAGAATACCATACGGTTAACTACACTACTGGCCATTAATATTGCTACACCAAGAAGAAATGCAGATGATCTCACATCCTCCAGTGGCCTCAAGGTTGCATGTACCTCGACATTGTAGACTGTTTGGTAAATGAACGGATATTCATTGGACAAATATATTATACTAGAACTCACGTATGATTACATTTTCACGCGATTTGGGTGCATAATCCTGAGAAATCAGTACCCAGGACAACCACATTTGGTCGTAATAACGGCCTTGATACGCCTGGGCCTTAAGTCAAACAGAGCTTGGATGGCGTGTACAGGTACAGATGCCCATGTAGCTTCAACACGATACCACAGTTTATCAAGAGTAGCGACTGGCGTATTTTGACGAGCCAGTTGCTCGGCCAACATTGAGCAGACGTTTTCAGTTGGTGAGAGATCTGGAGAATATGCTGGCCAGGGCAGCAGTCGAACATTTTCCGTATCCAGAAAGGCCCGTACAGGACCTGCAACATTCGGTCGTGCATTATCCTGCTGAAATGTAGGGTTTCGCAGGGATCGAATGAAGGGTAGAGCCACGGGTCGTAACACATCTGAAATGTAACGTTCACTGTTCAAAGTGACGTCAGTGCGAACAAGAGGTGACCGAGACGTGTAACCAATCGCACCCCATACCATCACACTTTGTGATACGCCAGAATGGCGATGACGAATACACGCTTCCAAAGTGCATTCACCGCGAGGTCGCCAACTACGGATGCGACCATCATGATGCTGTGACGTTTTGCCATTCGTGCACCCACGTTCGTCGTTGAGTACACCATCTCGGGCGCTCCAGTCTGTGATGCAGCGTCAAGGGTAACCGCAGCCATGGTCTCTGAGCTGATAGGCCATGCTGCTGAAACCTCGTCGAACTGTACGTGTAGGTGTCGCCATCGGCGCCAACCTTGTGTGAATGCTCTGAAAAGCTAGTCATTTGCGTATCACAGCATCTTCTTCCTGTCAGTTAAATTTCGCGTTTGTAGCATGTCATCTTCGTGGTGTAGCAATTTTAATGGCCAGTAGTGTAGAATGAAAGAAAAGCCTGGGGTTCGGTTAATGGTGCGTTAAAAGGAAGTTAACTGCTTGTAGTTCGACCTTGAATCGTAGTAATCCTTTCTCTTTCGCAAGTCATTGTATGCTAGTGTCCAAAAGTTGAGCATAATCACGAAAAGAGGATACAGTGCCTTTTCAGGACTACAGATGGATTACTGAACAAGCTAGAGCTTGACCACAATGGCATACGTCAGTTCGCGAAACATGATGTTAGAGAAGTTGTGATAGCTAGAATACGAATTTGCATGAAAATAACAACTGGGAAACCTCTTCCACAACAAAAGAAGCTGGTGACTGCGAATATGTTTGCACCAAAAAGCTTCAAATGCAGCACAGCGACGTAGCATGCTCCCTACGAGATGATTCAAGAGCTATCTTGACAATCGATCCCATTCCCCAGCACGAGAGGTGGGAGATCTGTAAGTGACCTGTGAGGAGCCTGATGAGGTGCAATTCGCCTCCCTACGCATCCCTCTATGTTCTGTAGGATTCAGTTCCGGAGACCTCTCCGGCCAGTCCATGCGACAGATATCTTCACTTTCAAGAAATTCATTCACCAGAGCAGCCCAGTGCAGATGGGCGTTGTTGTTGTTGTGGTCTTCAGTCCTGAAACTGGTTTGATGCAGCTCTCCATGCTACTCTATCCTGTGCAAGCTTCTTCATCTCCCAGTACCTACTGCAACCTACATCCTTCTGAATCTGCTTAGTGTAGTCATCTCTTGGTCTCCCTCTACGATTTTTACCCTCCACGCGGCCCTCCAATACTAAATTGGTGATCCCTTGATGCCTCAGAACATGTCCTACCAACCGATCCCTTCTTCTGGTCAAGTTGTGCCACAAACTTCTCTTCTCCCCAATCCGATTCAGTACTTCCTCATTAGTTATGTGATCTACCCATCTAATCTTCAGCATTCTTCTGTAGCACCACATTTGGAAAGCTTCTATTCTCTTCTTGTCCAAACTATTTATCGTCCATGATTCACTTCCATACATGGCTACACTCCATACAAATACTTTCAGAAATGACTTCCTGACACTTAAATCTATACTCGATGTTAACAGATTTCTCTTCTTCAGAAACGCTTTTCTTGCCATTGCCAGTCTACATTTTATGTCCTCTCTACTTCGACCATCAGTTATTTTGCTCCCCAAATAGCAAAACTCCTTTACTACTTTAAGTGTCTCACTTCCTAATCTAATTCCCTCAGCATCACCCGACTTAATTCGACTACATTCCATTATCCTCGTTTTGCTTTTGTTGATAGTCATCTTATATCCTCTTTTCAAGACACTTTCCATTTCGATCAACTGCTCTTCCAAGTCCTTTGCTGTCTCTGACAGAATTACGATGTCATCGGCGAACCTCAAAGTTTTTATTTCTTCTCCATGGACTTTAATACCTACTCCGAATTTTTCTTTTGTTTCCTTCACTGCTTGCTCAATATACAGATTGAATAACATCGGGGATAGACTTATCGTCCATAAAGAGGAAGTGTGACCAATTGCGCCTCTGACAAGGCGAACCTGTGGTAGCAGCACATCACATCTGTACCTCTGAGCGTTAACAGTATTCATCTGGCGATCAACAAAGATGTGCAGCACAGTACAGCCGTTCAACATGATGCTTCCCTACACCATGACGCCATAACCACCAAAACGGTCCCTTTCGTTGTCGTTCTTGGGTTTGTGTCGGCTACCAGGCTCTCTCCAGAGTAATGTGCGACGAGAATCATGTTGCAAAGTGAAGCGGGATTCATCTGTGAAGAGCACATTCCTCCATTCATTCAAGGTGCAATTATGATGTTACCGACTCCCGATTATACGGGCTCGTCTTTGCGATGGAGTGAGCGGAATGTACACGGCCGGACGTTCGCAAACAGCCCAGCTGTTCTGAGCCTCGGATGCAGAGTTTGTTGAGGACAGCGGCTCCTGAAACAGGCGCAAGTTCTGCATCCAATTGCCTTGCAGGTTTAATTCGATTTCGTCGAACTGTCAGGGCCAAATATCGGTCCTGCTGATGATTTGTTATTCCTTGTCAGCCTTGTACTGTCGTACGACGAATATCTCCTGTGTCTCAAAACCTTCCCCAGAGCTTCGAAATGACACTTTGCCCCACATCCAAAGATGCCGAGACTTAGGCTAGTGTCTGGCCTGCTTCCAAAAAACAGGGTCCAAGTGACGTCTTGGTCGCATTCATTTGCCAGCTTCACGAAGAGACTACACTCCGCTCACCATGAACAGACAAGCAAGACTGAGACATGAGTGGTCTCATGCAATGTTTGTGCTTGCCTTTCGGATACGCCGTTGTTCGTAGCACAGTACACTACCCAACCACGATATTACTGAACTTGGCCTCCTGCGGCCACTGTCGGTAAGACACGCTGATGTTAAGCAAACACACACATCAGTTTTTTCAACTGTCGTATGCGCTGCGGAAATCCGAATAGTTCACGGGCAAGTTACCTGGCCGTTGGAACAGCAGAGCATATTCTTATCGCCTTCAAGCGCACAGGTAAACACATTAGCCAACTGAAACACCCTCACTCTATTACAGTAATTTGTAGTGAACTAACACTTCTTTCTTGTCCGCCTCGGTAGGTGCACGGTCGGCGCGGCGGATTGCTAAGCGAAGGGGCCAGGAGTCGATTCCCGGACAGCTGGGAGATTTTATCCGTTCGGGGCTGGGTGATACGCTGTCCTTACATGCGTATCCTCATAACTGACATCACCATTGAGATGGCTGAAAGGGCACTGCCCGAAAGCCTATAAATAGGGAAAAGCCCCTTTCGTAAACCGGGCGAGCAGGTTATGGTTCTTAGGTAAATATTTACGGCGATTTTGGGTGGTTGTTCACGTTTTCTCTTTCCATTTGCGTCTTTTCGTGATAATACTTATCATTTAAACATTAGTGTAGTTCGATCGAGCATGCAAAATAGACAAGTGAAGAGAAGCGTTTTCTGATTATGTGGCGTTTTTGCTAGCACTCATAGCTTCTCAAAGGGTTCCTGGGAAGATGGTAATAATTTTTTTTTTTTTTAATAGGTCTGTATGAGCAGTCAGTCAGTTGCCGAGTTGGAGTACAGAATAAATGACTCTGTCCACAGAGAAAACATATTGATGATATACATCATTGCTCCATTGAGATAGGGGACTGATGGCCTCAGATGTTTACTCCCATAGTGCTCATAGTGAATCATTTGAACTCCATTGAGATGCATAACGTACGAGATTTTTTTAAAAAAGTTAGGCTTTTCCATATTAAAATACTAGGCCTTTTGAAACTCATATAGTAAATAATTTTGTTTATTGGTAGACAATGTACCTCGTCGAATTCTTTTTATTTTCCAAGTGACACACGACGTACTGAAGTTGTAATCACATACATAACCGCAAGATAACTCTCGAACAGAAATGTCGCACACCACTGTGTATTTTTTTTTAATTTTGTTAACAAACGGTTCATTACCCTTCGTCGATTCTATATAATTTCCAGCAGACGCGTGCGCGTGTGAAGTGGTATTGGGGAGCACAGCTGCGCTGCAAAAGCCAGTGGTGGCGCTAGGTCCTAGCGACTGACGCGTCTTGTTGGTTTGTGGTGGTATCTAAACCCGGCCTAGACAGTGCCTCATATGACGCGCAGCTACGCCGGTCGTGGTTTGCAGTGTACTGCTGGGGCGCTCGGTTAAAGGAGCCGTCGTTACCGCGCCCGTCTTACGCTCCACTGAACCAGGACTTAAGGCGCCATACCTGCGTTCCCCTGCCTCTGCTACGGTGGAGAGGGGGCAAAGAAGTGGGAGGAGGAGTGACAGAGGGCGGCGAGGGACACGACGAAAAGGGTGGTAAATAACGAAGACGGAGATGGCAGAGCGGGTAGTCCGGACGAACATCGGGCGAATGAAGGGCAGCCGGAGAGGGGCAAGGTGACACTGGAGTGAGCGAGTGTGCGCGCGACGCGCCGATACCCAAGTAATAGAGCGCTCGAGCCGGATATCGTTCTATAATGGCGCTAACAATTTCCGGCGCAGATAGATTGCCTGCGCGCTTCGGGCTGCCGACGTCGCTCGAATGGCCTGTTCACTTTCGTCCATTCGGCAGGAGGAGTCTTTCTCAGGGGGCGGGGGCAGTAGAGAGCGCAGTTCGCGTCCTCGTGTCCGTTCCTAACCCCTCCCCCCGCCTCCCTGAAGCAGACCCAATATTGGCGCCGGAAACTGCTGCCGTGCGGCGTATATACGAGCATATTTATAAATAATAAAGCGTCCTGCATCCTCATTTGTTAGGACAGGACTTTTACTCGCGAGGCGCAGTTTCATATACTCGACAGGTCATTCCGGTTTGAGTTTTTTCCTTGCTCTCGCACAGAATTTTATGAGAGTGGCAGGATGGTTTCTTAAACAAGACCACGACCGATTTTGTCGTTCTCCAAGTGACAGCGCGAAGACGGCGCAACGTTAATCTCCAAGCTTCTTTGCTAATACAAAGTTTGGATTAGGTGGCAATTCTGATACTAAGCGTTGGCTTTAACCAGTGACGTAGTGAACGTGCCATGTGCAACGTTAACAACGCGGCGACCATAACTTCATTCAGTTCATCATATTTTAGAACGTAAATAAAAGTTACAATTTTGATCACAAGAAGCATATTAGAGTCAAATCCACCTGTTCCATTGAACAACTGCTCTCCGCATCTGCGTAAGTCGCGCTGGAAACAAATTTACATTCAAATCAAGCGAAATGGCACCTTTTCTAAATCAGTATTTGTATTCCAGAGGAAACGTATTTTAAATCCAATTTGCCATACCAGTTTAGTTTTTTCGTAGATTTTTTAAAAATCGCTTGAGATGAATAGCGGGATAGGTTGCCGATTTCCTTCCTCATCTTTGTTCACTCTGACCTTATGCTTCGTCTTGAATGATTTCGCTGTCGACGAGCTGTAAATAAATAGTTGCCACTACTAAGGTTCCAAACTCTTGTATAAAGTTAGCAAATAATACTACTCATGATTATACAGATTTTTTAAATACATTTCAAGTCTACTGTGAGAAATATATCCCCGTATTGATCTCAACATCTCAATTTTTACCCTCCACACTTAAGTCTGTTATAGAATTAAATATTCGTTAACGGTTCAGCAAGTGCCCTGTTAACGAAGCCCTATTTTTTTGATGTGTTATAAACCTCTTTCGTTTCCAATTGGAAGTAGCTCTTAATCAGTTAATCGATCTATCAGTACAATCTCTAGCATAAAGAAAATATATCGCAGCTTAAAATAATGGCGTGGAGGAGTGGGGACTCTGAAATAATTCACTCAGTAATACAGGTCTAGAAACCCCCATTGAACATACGTGTTGTAAATCCTCTCCATCTCACCCCCTCCTTCCCCTCCGCCGTCGTTACCACTTTTTTTTTATAGGGAGTGTATGTGGCAGATTTGGCTGTTGGTTTCTAATGGCCCTGAAACGTCCTATGAAAATTTCATAGAACATTAAACTACGAGCTTCTCTGCTGTGAGACTAACGTTTTAGTTCAGCAACTAAACTAGTGTATGGAGAATTGTTACCTAAACTGAGTTATTAGGATACGCAACTTTTTTTTTTAACAAAAGAAACTCCCTGACGTTCTTTTCAAACATAACGGTATTCTTTGGATAAAGTGACGTTTAGTGTCATGGCCCTAGATGATGGCCGTATTCGTAGTTAATGTTACAGTTAGAGCGAAAGAGGCAGAAAGCCGTGATGTGCATATTCTGTAAGGGTCACGGAGAAACCGGTTCCAAGGCTTTGGGCGTTATTATGTTGGCTGTTGTCTCATCTCTCTGTGCGGAACCTAAGCGCAACAGGAGAGCGGCCATTAGAGGCGGGGCTTCTACGCCAACGTGAGCAGTTAATGACCCCGGCTCGCCTGTTCTTTATTTTCGCCGCTTCTACCTTCCTTCCGCTCCATTTCTCGCATCGCCGCGCTCACCGGTCTGGGTCAGACGCTCGATCCGTATCCACGGGGCATTAACGCCTGAAATGTTTACTCTAGCCGGCTGCACGCTCTGTGTGCGCCATCGCACGGGAAGGTAGCGGCCAGCGATAAAAGAGGGCGCAGTAAACGGCACTGCAGCAGGGGGCGGGAGGCAGGAAAATGAAAGTCGCGATCGTAATGCGGCCGGGGTCGCCTAATTAAATTCTTAGCATCGCTTAAGGAATTGCACATAAAAGATGGGAACGGACGCCGTTAAGCTCGGTCATATCGCCCGGTCGCTCCTCGCGGGAATGGCTACGGACGTCATCCTAGGCGGAGCGTGCTTTGCGCCTACAGATTTCGGCCTTCGTATTCCGTCTTGGCTTTGAAAGCAACTGACTGTTGCAGGAAGAAGGATCGTCGATAGTGTAGTTTGTGTGGGCAGCTCAGAGTTCTAACATACTAGTGTTAATCAGTCACGCGAAGAGTCATCAAATGTAGAAGGCATACACCATCACGTAGCCAGCACATTTTAGACCATTGCTCACAGCGTTATGACAAAGAAAATTCAATGAAAATATTGTACGTAAAAACTTGAACCGTCAACCATGTTGCACAACAGAATTATTCGCAGTATGAGTCAAGCCGTGAAAAGTCGAAATAATTTCTTATAGCCCACAAAATGAACGATGCATTTTTAATTGTATATATTTGACCTCTAGCTGCCCAGTTATTTAGTCAACTACTTTCGTTCTTCACATGTTTACAGTTACATATTCATTTGTTTCGTGACATCTCACTTCCTCTAATTACATGTTATCACTCCAAATAATACAAACTTGCAAATTTCACTTTTGTGCTGATCATGATGGCAGCTGGCAATCGTTTTCACTCTTTTTTTTTCCAGTGTTGTGGACCTCATCATTGCCAATAACCAACGAATAGGTTTAGAGATTAAATAGTGCACAAATAACTAATTAAAATAGAGTTTCTCCTACTTTTGCTGTGCGCCTACAGTACGTAATCAGTGACGTAATACTGTTTCTGTGGGTCGGTGTCTTCACATCGTGGGATTCAGATATGAAAACCCATCCCTTCAAAGTATCTTGCAACGTGAACGTAGAGATGTTAGGCTGTCTGGCAGCGTTCATGACACTTGCATGTAGGGAAATTTTCAGTTCGACGACTGCCGCATTGAGTTTGGCCAACTGGCTAGTGTAACGGGTGAGTCGGATATGCCAGTTCTGAAGGCTGACCACCGCAGTGTGGAGAGGTTAACGGTTAGATTCAGTTTCAACTACCGCATATTGCGAAGAGCACCTTCAGAGTTACCAGATTTAAATCACCCGCTACGCCAGTCATCAGGCCAAAAAGCATAGCGTGTAATCCAGACCAGATGCAGTCGTTACCACATGATCGTAGTGAGACTTCTAGCAGAACTCAATGTATCCGAAGTCTTGCGTTACAGTGTGAATCAGCTGCCCCTCCCGATGGGTTTTGTGCAACCCGCAGTTCCTTAAAATACCAAGGGCAAGGTTTGCTCGCCACATGCACACCATTAGTCTACAGAAAACTCAACAGGACATTTTTGTAGGAAAGTTAATGTACGTACTATTTCGCTAGGGACCGTATTTTCGAATTATTCAAGGAAAACGTATAAAAGTGATCTCCAATGTGTTTTTCTAAGCGAAAACGTATCCCAGTTCAAAATTTAACTTCATTAAATTTGATCTGAAAAGGTCTTTTTTATGACTGATAGTTGGCGCGTAGCGCTCGAGTGAATATAAAATTGTCGCACATGGGTTTTGAAGGCATTGCGGGTTGCATAAAACTCATTAGTAGGGGCAACTGAATCACCCTATATATGCATATAAACACATGAAGTCGTAAGTTGTAGTCACAGACTGTAAAATGAAATGAGTTAGCCACAAAAGTAGTCTTTGCAACTTTATATCGAAAATATAAGATTTAGCACTTACATTTCGCATACCCATCCGCAGCTCGTGGTCTCGCGGTCGCGTTTCCGCTTCCCGAGCACAGGGTCCCGGGTTCGATTCCCGGCGGGGTCAGGCATTTTCACCTGCCTCGAAGTGACTAAGTGTTTATGTTGTCCTCATCATTTCATTATGATTGCTGAAAGTGGCGAGACTGGACTGAGCAAAGGTTGGGAATTTGTACGGGCGCTGAGAACCGCGCAGTTGAGCGCCCCACTATCCAATCACCATCATCATAATCATTTCGCATACCCATAAAAAGTTCATTGTAGGTGGAACCAGCAAAATAGTTTACGTTTTACGCAGCTCAGAGGTTACTACAAAAAAGTACCATAGTGAAAAAATAGTTTTTCGTCTTTTGCTCTTCGGTAATTTCGTGGTATTAACCAGTCCTACACCGGAAGAATGTATTTACGCAGGCATGTCCCCAGTCACTTGAGCAACGTGGGAGGGAGAGAGTGCTGTTAGAATGAGAGTGGAAAAAGACTTCAACTTGTTTGTACACAAACATGCGGTGTGTTGTATGTAATGTAGACTGGGGGTAATATTTCTTAAGTGGTTCAAATTGTCGAGCAGGCATTCTGGCAATTGATATTATGCGATCGGTCGAGCATTCTGCTTTGATAATGCGCAGAAAGTATTTATTTCGCGAAAAATCTCTATAAAATAGTGTGTTGTACTTTTTTGAAACTAACATTCAGTGACATTGGAAGAGTCCGGTGATGTAAAGCTTGTTAATGTTGGCAGTGAACCTTCCTTTAAGAGAAGTACGATGTGCTGTATGTGAAGAACGAGTCCGCTAGCCCAGCGCAGATCTCTCTCTTCTGTCTCCTACCTCCCTGCCGTTAGGCTGTGATTACGTGGCGTTGGAGGTGAGGTCAAGTGCTGTTCCGGCAGTGTTGCTCCTTGTACTCAAGACACTTCACTGACAACATTTAACATTTTATCACTGTAATGCTCGTTTCAACAAGCTCGGTTGGCGTCAAAGTCTGTGCTCAGCGCCCCCTCTTGTCCCTCTCAAGCTAAACGATAGTGATTCGTCAGAAGCCACCTCACCAGCCCTCTCGAGTGACGTTGCTTGGTAGTTTGAATAAATGCTGAATAAAGCCTTTTCACATGCACCATTCGTTTCCAATGTGCAGTAGCTGCACTTCCTGTTTCTTTCCTTCCAACCACATCATCAGTATAGTCTATCTCCTTCATCTTCAAACTACATGAAACGTTTTTTCCCCTTTTTTTTTTTATTGGCTGACCTCCACATGAGGCAAATGAGACGAGATCAAAGGCGAGCGAGGTTGCGTTAATTAACTCTGCGATTAGCGCGTAACTCGCTTAACCTTGACCCATAGCAGGCTGGTGCCTCCTGTAGCGAGTTGCAGAGTGGCTCTGCCGCGTGGCGTGTTTCCCGCCGTCACGTGACGAGTGAGTCACGGCTACCCGCAAGTCTGCGCGGCCTTCGCTCTGTGTACTCTGCCACCGCCTTGCAGCTGCTGCACTCCATTTACGGCGCTGCAGGCCGGCTGCAGATTCACAAAAACGCCTGTCTCGTCGCTCATTTTCTTCAAGGCGCATTATGCAAAGCCAACTCCGATAAAGCTCTCAAGTCCCGTGTCTGTTCGCTCATTATTTCAGTGAGTGCTCGTTACTGTCAGCACACATTTTGTGGTATTTATTCGAACCCTGCCCCCGAAAGCGCCCAATAATTTTGTTATTTAAGCGCTGTGGTACGAAAAGGGCCTCAATAAATCTCGACTGCAACCATTTTACCTGTTGCTCATTAGTAGGGAAACTCGTTCCGCTTCGGGAAATCCTTTCTGTTTAGAAAAGCGATAGTGTTGTGGTTTAGTCTTCTTTATTCGTTGTTTTTAGTTAGAAGACTGATTTGATGCAGCTCTCCATCGTAGTCTGTCCTGTGCAACGCACTTCATCTTCCAATAACTACTGCAACTTACATTCATTTGAACCTGCTTAGTAGCCGGCCTTTGTGGCCGAGCCTTTATAGGCGCTTCAGTCTGGAACCGCGCGACGCTATGGTCGCAGGTTCGAATTCTGCTTCGAGCATGGATGTGTGTGTGTCCTTAGGTTAGGTTTAAGTAGTTCTAATTCTAGGGAACTGATGACCTCTGGTATTAAGTCCCACAGTGCTCAGAACCATTTGAACCTGCTTAATGTATTCATACCTTATCCTCCCTGTACAATTTTTAACCCTCACACGTCTCTCCTTTACCAAACTGACAATAACCTTCGTGCTTTGGGATGTGACCTACCAACCAATTCCACCTGTTCGTCAAGTTATGCAATTTTTTTTTTCTCCGGTCCAGTATCACCTCATTTGTGACTCGATCTACCTGTCTAATCTTCTACATTCGTCTGTAGCACCACATTTCAAAAACTTATGATCTCTTCGTGTTTCATATAATTGTTGTTCATCGGTACCTTAAAAGAAAAACTTACTGCCTTGTTAGATGTTAACATCTCTTCTTTTCCAGAAATGCTTTTCTTGCTATTGCCACTCGGTGTCTTATATTCTCTGTTATTTTCCCACCCACACATGTTTTGCTTAGATCTCTTTTTCAAGACACTATCCATTCAACTACTCTTCAAAGTCGTTTTCCGTCTTTGACAGAATTTCAGTGTCATCAACTTTTATTTCTTGTTCTTGAACTTTAAATCATTTCTCCATTTTTTCCTTGGTTTCCTTTACTGCTTGCACAATCTACGGGTTAAACATCAGGGGAGGCTACAACCCTGTCTCACTTTGTCTGAACTGCTACTTCCGTGTCATGTCCTTCGAATGTTGTTTAGTAACTGCCGAGAGAAGTTCGACATAAATTTCAGCAGTCGTTTCGTTTGTTCAATGATTGTGAGGTTTCTAAACCGCTGAAACAACATTGCAATGCCCACTTGTCGGAGTACTAGACACAGCTTTCTGTTCAATTGGGAGGTTCTGGTTATAAGTCTGTTGTCTCCCTTACGAACTGTTGTCAGCACATCTGATTCTCCATTTTCAGCCACATGTTGGCTAGGTTGTTTTGCTGGAAAGCTCGCCTTACACATCCTCCATACAGTCCTGACCTCTCACCATGCGATTTCCATGTTTTGGAGCCCTCAAGAAAGACATCTCGGTTTGCTTCTGACGAAGAGGTGCCTGCCTAGGTACAGTCATGGTTCCGCAGGCAACCGCAAACATTTGCCCGTGAAAGCATTGCAGATCTTGTCTCACAGTGGGATAACTGCATTGACAATTATAGCGATTACAATTGAAATAGCAAACAGTTTTTTTTACTTTTTTCCATCTGCTTCGTTTTCATTTGGCCAAATAGTCGTTACGAGGAGTAACTCGTCAGTAGTAAAAAGTTTGTCAAATCATTGTTTTTCTGTTGTCTTGATACAGTCTCGCTTTCTTGTAGTTAGAGAGTCACTACTGACTGGCCAGTGCAGACTGTGAACGTCTGCCGTTAAAGCATTGATTTAAGTAGGTGGCAGGAGTTAACTGTTGTAATTGGTTATGTTATTTAAGGTTTCCAACAAGATGTAACGAGGTATAAACTGACAATTATCAGTTCCCTTATTCAGACCCGTATTAGCATCTCAAAGCAATCTCTCCCACATAGTGCGTGTGGCATACTTCGTCACGTGTATGACGTTTACGGCTTTCCGTTGACATACTGGCGTTGGTAATTGCAAAACTCTATCGAAATATCGATTCTTCTTTTAAACTGTCGGTCACTAATCCAGTCGACCCTTGTCATGGTCGTTGGTTTTGTGTTGTCGAATTGCAGAGTTCCTGAACTTGATCTAAGAAAGAGAGAGAATGAAGAAGCGGGGCGGAGGTGCATTTTATTATAGCTCTAGTGAATTAGCTAGAAATTCGAAGATCTTCTCTCGTGGAAACCTTTTAGCCATATTGGTTCGCGGATAGTTCGCAGAATCTTGTTGCTTGACGTAACCGTACGGTTCAGAGAGCTGTAAAATAAAGACTAAGACTCGTTTGCTTATGAACATGTAACGAATCACGTTCGGGGATGGTGAAGTTCCGAGCACAAATCCTGTATAGTAACTGTTTTCCACTGCTCAACAGCGCCCTCATTTCTAGTGGAGTTTCCCCCCTGTACATGCATACTTTTCTGTTACGATTTGACGTTTAGCCGTCAGTGTATGCATTATCGACGAAGGTTTTCCTCGTCGGTTTCAGAACCACATTTGTTCAGGAGTCACACCAACATTAGGAGCAGTTTTTAATTAGTGTCTTGAGAATGTGACACGCAAAGATGAACACAACCACAGCCTTTTTTTTTTGTTTTGTTTTGCTTAAGTGAGAGATATGGAATGGAACGGTACGCATAGTTTAAATAGAACCTAAATACATCACGCATTTTAGGTGAAATCGAATGTGTGTCATGACAGGAACCCGTGAAAACGCTTTGTAGAGAGCATACACACGACTCTGTCCACACACACACATTTCGTGCAAAGAAAAACTAGGTCAGTACGAGGCGCAGATACCTATCACATGACTTCCATTCTAGTAAGGGCTAGACGTTCCCGAGCAGAACAACGGTTAGCATCAGTTTGTGCTTCAGTGCTCCCTTTTATTGTTATTGCGTAGCACTAATATTATAAATTATTAATACGAGGTCACAGTTACTTACGGCCTGACTGCATTTTCAATAGGGCAGAGAAAATCTATATAAAAAAAAAGGCCAACGAATTAACAATGTAATGAGGTCTACCAGTCAGAAGGTGAAGTGAGAAACTTTGGTGAAGATTGGACAGTGATGTGAAATCCCTATCTAAAGGTCTACAAAATTTAGATCACGTAAACGAAATACACGAATTTTCATATACAAGTACGAAACTATGGGAAACGCTCATATTGATATTGATGCAATCTCTAGGTCCCAGCAAGATGTACATGATGTCACATACTAAATTGAAACAAATAGCAATTGATATAATTATACAATTAGATGTATGTTAACTTAAAAAAAAAAGAAAAAGATATAGGCTTTTGAAAATCAAAGCCGAACATGTCCATTTTAAATGCAGTTTTTAAAGGAATGTTTTCATTGTAGATTTTATTTACAGATGTGAATTGCAGTTCGCCACAAATCTAAAGGCGTTTGCACTGTAATATGTTGTGTCATTCGAATGTATGTCCGGAATAAAGTTTATGTTGATCTTAAAAAACTGCGGTCTTAGCTTGTTTGCAAATGATGCTGTCGTTTGTCGTCTAATAAAGTTATCAGAAGATCGAAACCAATTGCAAAACGATTTAGATAAGATGACTGTATGGTGCAACAATTGGCAGCTGACTCTAAATAAGGAAAAGTGTGAGGTCATCCACATGGAGTGCTAAAAGGACTCCGTTAAACGTCGGTTACGCGATAACTCAGTCAAATCGAAGGCCGCAAATTCGTCTAAATACCTAGGAATTACCATTACGAACGACTTAAACTGTAAAGAACATATAGAAATGTTGTGCAGAAGGCGAATCGTGGATTGGGTATTATGGTAGAAACTAAGAAGATGCAACAACTACACCACGCCTGTTCGCTCAGTTTTGGAGTACTGTTGCGCGGTGTGGGATCCTTACCAAATGGGATTAACGGAGTACATCGAGCAAGTTGTATGAAGGGTAGCACGTTTTGTATTACCGTGAAGCCGGCCAGGTTGGCGAGAGGTTCTAGGCGCTACAGTCTGGAACCGCGCGAACGCTTCGGTCGCAGGTTCGAATCGTGCCTCGGGCGTAGGTGTGTGTGATGTCCTTAGGTTAGTTAGGTTTAAGTAGTTCTAAGTTCTAGGGGACTGATGACCTCGAAAGTTAAGTCCCATAGTGCTCAGAGCCATTTGAACCATTTTATTACCGTAAAATAGGGGAGAGAGTGTCACGAGCGTGATACAAGATTTGGATGGATGTCATTAAAACAAAGGAGTTTTTCGTTGCGGCGGAGTGTTCTCACGAAATTGCGATAACCAACTTTCTCCTCTGAATGCGAAAACATTTGGTTGACGCTGACCTACGTAGGGAGAAACGATAATTATAATAAAATAAGGGAAATCAGAGCCCGCACGGAAAGAAATAGGTGTTCGTTTTTTCCCGCTCTCTGTTCGAGAGTGGAATAACAGAGAACTACTGTGAAGGTGCCAGGCACGTAAGTGTGACTTGCAGGGTAGTCTTGTAGATAGATATAGATTTAGCGGACATTTTCGTCTTTGCGTATTACCGTCTCAGTTAATAATCTGCTGGGCTCGTATACAGTTTGACGCACAGCTCGCCAGTTTGCGAGACGGGGACGAGAGGCAGGCCCGAATCGGATCGGCGTCTCGGATTAACGGCCGTTGGCCTAATACACCGGATATGTTGAATGCCGTTTTTGGTAGTTTTCCAGTCTTGTTTTGGAAAATGCTGGACTGGTTCCCAGATAAGACAATACACAAACAGTTAAAATAGAACAGCACAAAAGACAGGTGACGCACACGACTTCCCTCCGTTTGGTTCGCTGACATCAGTGACGAAGCTAAGAGAGAGAGAGAGAGAGAGAGAGAGAGAGAGAGAGAGAGAGAGAGAGAGAGAGAGAGCGGCTGCTAGGAAATAATTCATCCCACAATTGGATTACAGGAGTCGCTGATTTATAACCACTGTAAGACACACAGCTCCAGCTGTGCAGTCACAAGACGGGCTGCGCTCCCGCCGTGAGCGGTTATTTTCCACAGCTGAGCTGACGCGTCCGCCTGTGCCGGCCTGAAGATTTGCGGCGGCCGACAGACGGGGCGCGGATATTGATCGGCCGTTGGCTGGGCGCGCGCACTGGCGGCGTGACCACGTCACACCTCCCCCCCCCCCCTTCCCCCCTCACCCGCGGCCCGCCGTCCCAGCCCTCACCCCTCACCGTGGTTCTAGTTCACGTGCTCGCGTCGCCCAGGAATGAAGCCGACGCTGGCAGACGGCAGCCAGCTGTACTCGCAGTCACGAACTAAGAAGTAAAGTATACGCTATCGGCCTGCCTAGAGGGAAAGTAGCTGGCACCCGGAGCGAAGGACGCACTTACGTCCTGCCGGCTGACCGACTAGCACATTTCCAAGTTCAGCCGAAGTTCACTCAAGGCTAGACCTAAATGTACAGTGAGATCAAATGGTCACAGACAACAAGATGATGAAATAGATCTTAGATACTTCATGTGCAACGAACGTCAATCGCACACCTTCACGAACTTCTGATTCATTTCTCTGCGATTCAGCATTTCAGCTCGTAACACATTCTTCAGTAAGGCTCCCTATACTTAACAGAAATAAAAATTGAAGGTCAATAAGCAATCTCGTTTGGGTACACTTCCAGTGTAATAGACATAATCAGAAGCAAATTTAACGTTGGGTTGTATCTCCGATAAACGCTCAATTTCGGAATAACCGAAAACCTCGAACGACTAGAGACTGGGTGTTCGTATTCACAGAACATGTGCATTAACATGTTTTAAGGAAATTATTAGCATTTCAGCCTCCTCGGTTCAACAAGTGTCCGCCAAGGGACCTGATAACTTATTCCAAGCGTGATGGCATCGACACGTATAAGGTGCGAATGGCGTCCTGTGGTATAGCCGTCCATGCTGCATTCGCCTGGTTCCAAAGTTCGGTGGTGGTGGTTGCCATTGGTTCACATTGCTGCACCTGTCATTTCCCCATATCCCGCACAATTTCTACTGGCGACAAGTCTGGTGATCTGGTGTGCCAGGGCAATAGGCTGACGTCCTGTGATACCTAGAAGGCACGTGTTCGTGCAACATGTGGTCGTGCATTGTCTTGTTGAAAAATGGAGTCTGGGGTGTTGTGCAGAAGGGTATGACTACGGATCGCAGGATGTCATTCACGTAGGTCACACTGCTTATAGAGCCCTGGACACGCAGCAACTGTGATTTGTGGTTTTATCCAGTAGCACCCTAAACCTTAAAGCCTTGAGTAAGGGCTGTATGTCTCGTGCAATTGCAGTCATTGTGATGCCACTACCCCTGTGTGCGACAAACAAACAAACACAATCTCGATTGATGCCATTCCTGTGCCCAGTGTTGTCGTGAAAGGTAGAAGGTGAAGTGGACGACGCGCTGACGCCGCAATAAAGGGCGACTGACTGTGACCACTGATAGTGTACAATGTGTTCCACTAGAGAATAGGACGGCGCAGATCTGTTCCGCAATGCTATTCGGATGAGGTGTCGATCTTCTCGATGGTGGTGCGGTAGTGTTCTAGTGCCTTCGGTGAACCATTCTGCACACATTCAGTGCACTACCGGAACACTTCGCCCCACACGAGCAGTAATTTTCCGGATGGACGCCTCACGTTCTCTCGTGCCACTAATGCGCACTCTTTCAATCTCGCTCATTTGACTTTACGGTTCGCGCATACGTCTGCGAGGCATCCTGCTCGTTTGCTCAAGTCACACTGATCCATTACAGCGACGTCAACCGCAGACACGTCATCCCCGGTAGGTGGTGTTGCGCCGCGATATCGATGTTGACCTGGAACCCGATGGCCGACGTGGTTCTAATGCTAATCGTTTCTGCAGAACATACTATTGTACAAGTCCGATGAATATGAAAGTACTCTCTCTAGTCGTTCAACGTGTCCTTTTTTTCTGGACATGAGTGTAGTATACGTGCCGTGTAGAAATGACCTTGGTCTTAAGATAAACGTCGCTTGGTTTTGAAGCTTTAGCAGTAGTCGTGTTTGCGGAGTAAGTTATAGGAATTCAGGTCCGCCTGTTTAGCAAACAATTGTTGTTAATTAATACACAAATTCGTGTCAGCACATTTGTTACTTATCAGTGGGTACTTTTATTCGTTTCTTATTTTCTACCTGATTGGCTTCTGTAGGACCCTCATTGCATTATTGTATGCCAGTAGCTTATCTGCAAAGTTATTTTCGAAACGGGCAGATAAGGACGGATACTTCTAAAATAAGTTTACATGTAACAAGGTACCAGTATATCACAATGCAGAGACAGCCCTAGAGAAGCCAGACGCGTTTAAAATAAAAACTGAATAAAATTACCCACTTACTTTGGCACGAAGATGCCGATACATGCTTGGACATTGACAAACAAGAGTTGTTCGCACGATAGATTTGCCTCTTTTAGTTAGTTATGTACGTGTTGTGTGGATCATGAAACGGCTTTTCGCTCTTCTGTGGAACTGTTTCTCAGGGAAAAATATGGCAACATTTGCATGTCAGCAGAGAGAAATCGGAAAGCCAAGTTGCGCTCTGTAAACCTACAACTATTACGTTTAGGCCTTCGCTTGAACTGACAACTGTTCCCCAGTATCCAGTGGTAAACTATTTCATCAGACGTTAGAACTACGTCTGGTAAGCGATGCCTATCCGCCGTTCGAAGCAAGGTACAGACTAGCAGTCATATTATCATTTCTCGAAAATGAAAAAAAGGAAAAAAAGGTAATAAACCTGATACATTTGAAATTTAACTTTGATACCGCTAACCTACAGAGAACTTTCTATTAAAGGTTATTGTCTTCTGCGTGAATAACATATACACCTGTATTGGGAGACAGTACAATTTTACACCAGGAAGGAGCATTGTTAGATCATTACTGCCCGTAAAGTAGAAAAGCTGTTATATTCATTGTCATTGGTAGAATTAGTCACAACCGTTACATATCTATGGGTACTGATTGTGAACCGTCTGTATGGGATGGTCACTTAAATTAAGATCCAGAAAAGGTATATGCTAGTCTGAGATCAGTTGCAGGAGGTAACCTTAGAAAGTGTAATTCATAGGTGGGGACACTTACACAAACGATTTCTGAATTTTACTGAATAGCCTGCACGCCTTACCGAATTGTGTAACGCAATAAACAGAACTGCGAGAAATTACTGGAAGAAGAGCGTTAGGGGCTTGACGCTGGTGCTCTTGCTGCTCTTATCACGCTCAGTGCCTTGTGCTTTCATAAATAGCCGTAGATAGTTGATGTCATGTTGAACTGGGCTGCACTGTTCTATCCCTTAAAACAGGAGTCACTTCTGTCGTACGTTGTTGGCTTTCAGCAGGATCGGCGTGTAAATGCTGCGAAATCTATCACCTCCATGCCGCAGTGGTGCGTTCATTGTTCATTAGTTGCTGGTGGAAAGAGAATAAGTTTGTTTTTGCTATAGGGTAATACCAGCGTAGCGGTCTTCTTTTGAGAAACAATTCGAACGCCTAAATAATAATCATTTCAAAATACGGAAATGTGTCTTTCTTTTTACCATGTAGTATCGTCTTTTATCTGTAAAACTCTGCATATGTGTACAATCGGCGTTCAAGGCGACGAAAATAAATAGCACAAAAGCGCAAGCCTCTAAAGACACAACACTGGGTGACAGGCAGTTATGACCAGCAGATTAGCACAAGTCGTAAATAAGGTGTTATTTGTTAAAATATAAATGTTTTCATTAAACAAAATATTTTCATTAAACAAAATACGTTAATTCATGCAGAACTAACAGTCATATTTTCCAAAATAGACGTGTAGTCTTACATGCTTCCCTTATTCGTTATCGAGGTGCAAATATGGAGTTTGAATGAAGTGATTGAAACACACAGGAATGCAGCACCCCGTAGCAAGCATCTCGATAATGTGATTACTGAGGCTTTTGATGGCGGCTTGATGTAGTACGAACGGACTGAAAATGATGTGGTCCGGTATGCGCACGTATTGCCCTAGTCAAGTGGGCTTACTGCCCCATTCCATTCCGTTGTGTTTTAATCACTTCAGGGAAACTCCAAACATTTACACCACAATGACGAATATTGGCAATATATAAAGCAACATCTCTATTTTGGGAAATGCGGCCCTGTTAGTACTTCACATGTGAAAATTTGTCTTCTGTAAATCTTTAGTCGTGCGGGATGAAGCTTATTTGCAGCACGAAAGCTACAATATTTATCTCTAATCAACGATGCACTACTTTGAAGGGAGAGTTATTTATCTAACATGTGGCGGAAAGTATGGTACATTATACGTTATGTTACAGATATATAACAGTAGTAGTGAGAAATAAATGAAGAGGGGGAGAGGCTGCGTTCCAATAGTTGCACTGCATTCGTCAACGGAGTTCCCCTTTTCTCTCCAGCTTCTGTGTCTGATCGAAGTGCGAGACTCGTGTAATAGTGACTGGTGATTGATTGAGCCTTCTACTGAAAATCCATGTTAATGGCGCTCCAATTTATTTGCGAACCGACTCAGTTCCTTCGTTTCTTGTGCTCTATTCGTAGTGACTTCGAAGCAGATGAGAGTAAGCTTCTTTCCTTTGGCGACCGAAATTCATTTGTCGTGCCGCTCCCGATTCCTTATCATGAGCGGCCAGTATCTTTTTTAACTGCATTACTCAATGTTCCATGTTTTAGTTTGCAGCCGTAACAGATATTGGATTTTGCACGATAAAGCTGAATTTCTCTATCCGTGTGATGGTGTCCGTGGAAAACGATATATTTGAAGTACTAACACTGAAGTCTTACTAGAGGCTGACGTTTGACCCTAGACACCACACTAAGGGTATTCTTCTATTCAAGAAAGTACTTTCATTTCATATCTCATTTTTTAGGGTCAAATGGCTCCAAGCACTATGCGACTTAAGTTCTGAGGTCATCAGTCCCCTAGAACTTTGAACTATTAAACCTAACTAACCTAAGGACATCACACACGCCCATGCCCCAGGCAGGATTCGAACCTGCGACCGCAGCGGTCGCTCCGCTCCAGACTGTAGCGCCTAGAACCGCACGGCCACTCCGACCGGCATTTTTTAAGTATTCAGTAATTTGTGCCTTTTTGGATCTCTGGCCCATCTTAAAACTAAATATATTTGACATGTCGCACTTCTTGTTTGGTCGTCGTTGGAAACAAACCTGACACGCATCTCAGCAAAACTTGTAGTCCATTTTTCGCAGCGTGTGCAGCGTGGCGTGCTCCTACATTTACGCTGTCATGGAGACAGTTTCTTATTTTCCCCTATTGCAGAAGTCACTCTTGTTTCTGCACCACTGCTCCCCGCCATTCGGGGAAGTCAAAGGCGCTGCGACTTGCCACTGGTACAGGTGGACTCTTCACATTCTGCACATGTCCGGTGCTTACCCGAAACAACTTCGAATTTATGGAGACACAAAATTTCACATTCATCATTTTCATCCAAAATCCGATTCATATGATCGATGAAGAGTCCAGACAAGCGACTCACAACGTACTGCCCGAGCACCGTCTCCTGAAACAATCCGCTACGACGGTCGCAAGACAGTGCAGCTTTTCACGCACATGAGAAATTGGAAATTTGTGTTAAGAAATGATAATTAAATCAAGACCCTATGCTACCGACAGGCATTTATATACATCAACAGAGACAGTTTAAAATGTATGCCCCGACCAGGGCTTACATGACAGACGCTCTATCCATCTGAGCCACCGACGGCACAGTGGATAGTGTGACTGTAGGGACTTATCCCTTGCACGCTCCCCGTGAGACCCACATTCCCAACTTAATGCCTACACAACATTCGTAGTGCCCTGCCCATTACACCCATTACTCTCGGCAGACAATCTTACCGAGTCCCGTAAGAGTTCGGGAAAAACGTGTGCATCTGCACAGGAGAAGGTCAATGACCGGTTAGCCTTAACTATATGAAGGTGGTATCTTTTCTTTCGGACATGTCCATCTTCATATAATTTGTGGTAAGTTCCTATGGGACCGAACTGCTGAGGCCATCGCTCTCTATGACTTACGCTAAGGACAATGCACACACTCGTGTCCGAGGGAGGACTCGAAACTCCGACGAGGAGAAGCCGCGCGAACGGTGCAAGGCTTCCTAGACCACGCGGCTACCCAGCGCGGTGCGCACATGAGACGAATGTGTGTGTGTTGATACGGGCAGCGGCATAACAGCGCTACCTATGTTATGGAGCCAATGAAGTGATAGTAGCGGTATCAGCTGCTGATCAGTTACGTTCACAAGAGCAACACACTATGCCCATGTGCAGACTGGCTAGACACCAAATTTGTCGTACCTGAAAGCCACTATGCGTTACCGAACCTACCATAACTAGTCAGTTCTTTAAGGTGGATTACTCTTGAGTTTCCTACAGCTTTTTGAAGGTCGCCACGCCATCACCGTAAACTAACAGGTTCGAGTATGTAGAGATAGTTGAAAATTTTTGTGCAATGCCGGGATTCTAACACGGGTTTCCTGCTTATCGCGACCAGCCGCCTTAACCAACACGCCGCATGATCACGCCTCTTGGCGCGAGTGGTCAGTCTTCCATTCTCTCTCGTATCTCCAGCCCCCTCTTAATCGCAATGATCGTTCGGCCAGTCGAATCCCGCTTGTTTCGTGCGGATAGATAAGAGTGGTGCAGGAATAGACGTGAGATGTTCAAATTGTAGTATGTGGGAACGCGAGCGTAAGTCAGTGGTGAACGCCCCCTGTTCCTGTCTAGCGCCGCAGGGGAGGAAGTGGAGGCACGCGGCAGGTGGCGTGGCGGGGTCACGCGCCGTCGCACGTGGGCCGAGAAGTCACGTTGTCTCGCTTCCACCCCTCGCTCACCCAAACCGCCTACCTGCAGCATTCAACCCTCTCTGTTTGCAGACTGTGACTCCCGCCGCCGCGCTTATTACGAAAAATCGATTTTCATTTGTGCATGTTGGCCACGGCCCTGAACGCGAAACGCACGTCAGCTGCATGACTACCTTTAACACCGCATACATTAAATACACGTGTCTGCCAAAAATATATTTTTTGGAAGTTGTTTGAAATTTGATAACTGACTTAAATGTACTTTTCAGCGCTGATTTAAAAAATGCGATCCATTTTTTCTATCACGTCAGCTTTTCTCACTAAAAAGGGAGTATTTTTGGGTATAATAACAAAATTTAAGGAATTTACCAAATTTTTTTCAAACGTTATAAAATTTTATTTAATTTATAAATCATGTTCTGAACTAAATTTCCAGTACACTTCCATTTGTCTTTAAGTTCATAAGTCCTTGACACTTTCGCTTTCTGTCGAAGCTTATTTTATTGCTTTTTCGCCGCGCGCGCGCCATGTCATGGACTGCGCGGCCCCTCCTGCCGGAAGTTTGAGAGTCCTCCCTCGAGCGTGCGTGTGTGCGCGCGCGCGCGCACGCGCGCGCGCGTGTGTGTGTGTGTGTGTGTGTGTGTGTGTTTGTTTTCTTCTTAGTATAAGTTACAGTTCGTTTAAGTAGTGTGTAAGTCTAGGGACCGATGACCTACGCAGTTGGGTCCCTTAGGAATTCACACACTCATTTGAACCATTGCTTTTCCGACTGTGGACTCGTTGTGGATCATCTCTTTTTATCATTCAGCAGTAGTCCGCTATCATGTTGTCCTTGATATCTTCTTTCCATTTCTTTGATGTCTTGGTGGAATCTTTCGCCCTGCTCTTCACTTACATCACCAAGGTTTGCAGGGATGTAGTGAAGATGTGAGTGGAGAAAATGAAATGTAATGCTCATGTTACAGCTCAGCTTCTTAAAGTTGCGGGTGGTCCCGGCGGAGGTTCGAGTCCTCCCTCGGGCATGGGTGTGTGTGTGTTTGTCCTTAGGATAATTTAGGTTAAGTACTGTGTAAGCTTAGGGACTGATGACCTTAGCAGTTAACTCCAAAAATGGTTCAAATGTCTCTGAGCACTATGGGACTTAACATATGTGGTCATCAGTCCCCTAGAACTTAGAACTGCTTAAAACCAACCAACCTAAGGACATAACACACATCCATGCCCGAGGCACGATTCGAACGTGCGACCGTAGCGGTCCCGCGGTTCCAGACGGACGCGCCTACAACCGCACGGGCACACCGGCCGGCAGTTGTTAAGTCCCATAAGATTTCACACACATTTGAACATTTTTTGGAAAACTGTTAGGGAGTTTCATGCAGTCGGTGCTCCACCGCTGGCTGCACAGCATTTACGTAAAATTTGAAAGTCTTGTATGCTGGGAGCTTTGCAGTGTGTAAGTATTTGTTAAAATACATGTTCCTACACATCACGATCTTAATTTAAAAATGGTTAATTGGCTGACTTGAATTTGAGCATATGGCGCATAATCGGTGGCGTATACCAACTACACCTATAGAAAATGACGTGTGTGTCAAGTTTGAAACCTCTACAATGCTAAAATTGATACGGATCTCTGCGGTACGCACGCTGTCGTGTTTACAAGTCCGGCGTGCGACCATCCTTGATTTAGGTTTTCCGCTATTTCCCTAAGTCGCTTCGGGCAAATGTCGGATGGTTTGTTTGAAATATTACGCCTGATTTCCTTCCCCATGGGTGAAACAATTGGGGCCTGTACTCCGTCTCGGTGTCGACAGCTCGTTAAACTCTGATCTTCCTTTCTTCCGTCAGCCACTTTATGGACAGCATGCCCAGGAGAATTGAAGCACGCTAAAATGCACGGAGCAGGGCAACATGGTACTGAAGTGTGCTTTTATCGGTTTTTGTTTTGTTTTTATTTCGCAGTAAAAGTTTGTTTCTTCTCTCTTTTTGCAAGCCTTACACTTTTCTTCTATTCTGCTCTTGTATCTACACCGACGTTCGCAGATAATCAATTGGTGCAAAACTTTTGCTGAGCAGTTTATACGCGTCTTTTACATTACGAACATACACAAAATTTAGTCATCGATTGAGCTCGTTTTTGTGCAATATTATCTTCACGTTATTCCATAATGCTACATATTTGCCATACATTAGCGCACCCATATAAATTACAGATTCAATTCAAAAACACTTTCGCCGAATTTTGAATGTCATCTGTCAATAAAATTTGAACAAGTTGGACAGTTTGTAACTTGTAAATTACGGTTCGTGTTGCATAGCGCATGTTCTTTCTCGAGTATGATACGAACAAACTGTGTGCGACATGCAACATTTAGGTAGTCCATTTCCAAGAACAAAAAGGAAGGTTCGAATGTTGAGACCAAACATCAGGGTTCTAATTTGTTGTATATATTAAATCTAAGTTCTCGGTGATGGTATATGACAGCAAAGGCGTTAGTTAATCCATTACGTAGAAAACTGGGACTGTTGATGTGAAGCCATCGTTGAAACACATGCTGAATTGAAAATTGCAGTAATTCTCGTAATGCAACGCTCCGCGTTGAGTAAATAAAACCGAATCACAACGACGTCCATTCCACTACAAAGACAGAAAATTCTATAACGAGCCAGACCGAAATAAATGTTTCGTACCGATATTATAAACCAGTTATTCGCACTCCGGAAACAAACGAAAATGTACATTAATACGATAGTGTGGGAAAACCTCCGTACTTGCTTTGGTAGATTTATTAACTCCAGACGCTAGTGTTAATCTTTAGAAGCAGAAAGAACCAAAGTGTTTTTCTGTGTAGCCGCATGAAGACGCAGAAAGCCCTATAAAGTTTTCACGATAGCTTAAGGATAAAAGTAATGACGAATTATTTCCAAGAGAGTGAAAGAGAGGTAATAAATGACATTTAAAACACTTTTCCAAATATTTTAACTTTAAAACACCAGCATGACACTAGCTTAGTTTTTGATTTCAAATAACGAGGTAACAGTTTTTATGCTCGAGGATTCTCGTAACCATTTTGAGTGTTTCTTTCGCATTCAACATCTTGAACATGTTCTTGAAACGCGTCTAAGTGATGAAGCTTTTAAAAAAACCGGGCGCGGACAGCGCGTTGCGAGAACGCGCGTCTGCTGTCAAAGCGTAGCTCAGGATGACGACGCCAGATGGCTGCAGCGTCGCTTTACTTATCTACGGAAAGAGGATACAAACGATGACGGCAGCGACCAACTTTGTTCGTCTGGCGCCTCGCTTGCGTGTAGTCAGTTAACGCACTCTGTTTCAACTCGTTGCACCCCAGAACGGAGTGAAGACGCGTCGACTTAACAGTAAGTCTACAACGAAGACTGGAGCTGCAGCTTTGCGTGCATATAGCGCGGATGACGCGGCGCTTCTCGCCAGGTCGCCGGTGTCGCAGGGCTGGGGTCACCGCACTTCTTACCGCGCGGGAGTTTTAACGCTTTGCTCCGCTATCCGTGGAGAGAGCGAAAGTCTTATGCATTTAAATTAGCCACTAAGATTCACATCCCGGCGCAAGTAATTTCCTTATAAATTAATTAACTTTGGACTCTGTAGTCCGACATTCGCCATTAAAGCTCGAAATTGAAACATTAACTGCGCTGAATCTAATTAGTGTTTGACGCGCGTTGAGAAACTTCCTGCAGGGCGTGCCTTTCTGCGGATAAAAAAGTAGTTGTGAGCGTCTCCGCAAGAAAACAATTTTTTTTGGGGGGGGGGGGGGGAAATAACAGTAGAAAAAATGTTCTCTGTCAAGCCAGAACTGACAGTTTTCAACTATTAATAATTAGTTCCTGTGCAAATGTTGTGTTGTTCGAAGACAAATAACCTTGAGGTAAATGCTCTGTGAATTTCCTTATCAGAAACGTAGCGCACTGAAGGCCAACAACTTGTGGAATTTCAGTAGTTTAAGTAGCTTGGCCGTGATATTTGCCGTGTTAAGATTTTCTTAAGAAAAGAGCTTCAGTATTGCATGTTTTCGCCCTTCTCCTCCTGCACATAAAACGAAACACGACCACGAAATCGAACACTCGTACATACAGCTTTTCTTTATCATCTAGCAGGGAATGGATTGAGCAAGGGTGTGTCTTCTCATTTTTTATATGCACGCGGTACACTCATATCGACTAAGCAATATATCTTCCATTTTCGTCAAAACATTGGAAACTTGGCCTGCCGCTGTGGCCATGCGGTTCTAGGCGCTTCAGTCCGGAACTGCGCGACCGCTACGGTCGAAGATTCGAATCGTGCCTCGGGCATGGATGTGTGTAATGTCCTTAGGTTAGTTAGGTTTAAGTAATTCTAAGTTCCAGGGGACTGATGACCTCAGATGTTAATTCCCATAGTGCTCAGAGCCATTTGAGCCATTCGAAACTTTCGTTGTGATTGAAATAACTAGGTCTCGTCCAACAACTCCTGTTGCCGCAGCAGCTAATGTGCCTCTCACATCTCAATATCCATTAGTCTTCACTAGAGTAATTTTGAGGTCATGGCACTTTATACTTTTATATAGTTATATTTCGTTTTCTCTTTGTATTGTTTGGGAATGGAAGGAGATAAAATTGATATTCTTCACGGGTTTGCAGCCGGATCATTTCGTCCTCCAGACACAATATTTCGGCGGACCAGCTGGCCGCCATCCTCAGGTGAGTTAATGCTGGTGCACTGCCTCGCCGGAACTGAGTTCCAGCCACAACGACGGAAACCTTTATACACCACAAACCGTTCACCGCGCACGCGCGAGAAGATAGCGCCTCCTGGCGGTAAGAAGACACGCAGCGCGCCGGTGGAGAAAGACGGCGGAAACGATAAATCGCATCAGGAAGGATCCAAAGATCGAAAAGAAGAACGTTTTTGTTTAATGTCCGACAACATCGGATTCCATATTTTGCTTAGAGGAAAACCTCTATCCCTGTTAATAATATTACTTGCTAATCTGATTTCAATAGATTCTTTAAGAATACATTCCCAATAGCGAGAAGCAGGAGAGATCAATTGTGTCCTGTCGTACATCATTCTGTGTCCCTCGTTAAGGCAATGTTCCGCCACTGCAGATTTCTCGGGCTGGAGCAACCGAGTGTGCCGATGATGTTCCACACACCGGTCCTTAATCGTTCGAATAGTCTGACCAATGTACTTCTTTCCACAGTGACACGGGATTTCATATACACCGGGTTTCCTTAAACCCAAATTATCCTTAACTGAGCCGAGAAGGGCTCTAGTCTTGGCCACCGGCGTAAAAACACTTTTAATATCATATCTCCTTAGAATTCTTGAAATTTTAGATGATATACTTCCCGCAAAGGGTAAATAAGCAACAGCTACAAAAGTATCCTCTATAGGCTCGCGTGACGGACCAAACTGAAGAGCACGGCATATTTGTTGTTCCGTATATCCATTCTGTTTGAAAACAGTTTTCAAATGGTCAAGTTCTTCTTTCAAATGTTCCTCGTCAGAAATGGCATAAGCTCTTTTTACCAAAGTCCGCAAAACTCCACTACGTTGGTGTGGTGGATGACAGCTGGTCGCATGAAGATAACGGTCAGTATGAGTAGGTTTCCGATACACACTGTGTCCGAAAGTCCCATCGTCCTTTCTTTCAACCAAAACATCAAGAAATGGAAGTTTGCCATCACTTTCAATTTCCATGGTAAACTGAATGCTCGGATGTAGACAATTAAAGTGATCCAAAAAACGATTCAAGGCATCAATTCCATGCGGCCAAACCATAAAAATGTCATCAACATATCTGAAAAAACACTTAGGTTTAAGAAGCGAAGTTTTGAGTGCCATGTCCTCAAAGTCTTCCATAAAAAGGTTAGCGACTATGGGGGAGAGGGGACTCCCCATAGCCACTCCGTCAGTTTGCTCAAAATATACATCATTGAGCAAACTGACGGAGTGGCTATGGGGAGTCCCCTCTCCCCCATAGTCGCTAACCTTTTTATGGAAGACTTTGAGGACATGGCACTCAAAACTTCGCTTCTTAAACCTAAGTGTTTTTTCAGATATGTTGATGACATTTTTATGGTTTGGCCGCATGGAATTGATGCCTTGAATCGTTTTTTGGATCACTTTAATTGTCTACATCCGAGCATTCAGTTTACCATGGAAATTGAAAGTGATGGCAAACTTCCATTTCTTGATGTTTTGGTTGAAAGAAAGGACGATGGGACTTTCGGACACAGTGTGTATCGGAAACCTACTCATACTGACCGTTATCTTCATGCGACCAGCTGTCATCCACCACACCAACGTAGTGGAGTTTTGCGGACTTTGGTAAAAAGAGCTTATGCCATTTCTGACGAGGAACATTTGAAAGAAGAACTTGACCATTTGAAAACTGTTTTCAAACAGAATGGATATACGGAACAACAAATATGCCGTGCTCTTCAGTTTGGTCCGTCACGCGAGCCTATAGAGGATACTTTTGTAGCTGTTGCTTATTTACCCTTTGCGGGAAGTATATCATCTAAAATTTCAAGAATTCTAAGGAGATATGATATTAAAAGTGTTTTTACGCCGGTGGCCAAGACTAGAGCCCTTCTCGGCTCAGTTAAGGATAATTTGGGTTTAAGGAAACCCGGTGTATATGAAATCCCGTGTCACTGTGGAAAGAAGTACATTGGTCAGACTATTCGAACGATTAAGGACCGGTGTGTGGAACATCATCGGCACACTCGGTTGCTCCAGCCCGAGAAATCTGCAGTGGCGGAACATTGCCTTAACGAGGGACACAGAATGATGTACGACAGGACACAATTGATCTCTCCTGCTTCTCGCTATTGGGAATGTATTCTTAAAGAATCTATTGAAATCAGATTAGCAAGTAATATTATTAACAGGGATAGAGGTTTTCCTCTAAGCAAAATATGGAATCCGATGTTGTCGGACATTAAACAAAAACGTTCTTCTTTTCGATCTTTGGATCCTTCCTGATGCGATTTATCGTTTCCGCCGTCTTTCTCCACCGGCGCGCTGCGTGTCTTCTTACCGCCAGGAGGCGCTATCTTCTCGCGCGTGCGCGGTGAACGGTTTGTGGTGTATAAAGGTTTCCGTCGTTGTGGCTGGAACTCAGTTCCGGCGAGGCAGTGCACCAGCATTAACTCACCTGAGGATGGCGGCCAGCTGGTCCGCCGAAATATTGTGTCTGGAGGACGAAATGATCCGGCTGCAAACCCGTGAAGAATATCAGCAGTTATTACGCCGGGAAAGTCTACGAAATCACAGGAGATAAAATTGTTTTAATATCCAACAAAATTTTCCTTGTTTTGGCCCTATGAATATTCGATGAAACGCAACTTTGGAAGTGGCAGAGTCGTTTACTACTGTGTGTTAAATGCAGGCTCCGTCGTTTTTTCCCGATGAGCATCTCGGTTCTTTGCGAAGCTTTCACACGTGAGATCACGCAGGATCTGCATTATATTCTCTTACCCACCTTAGAGGAAATCATTAAGCTGTCAGCCATTCCTTTATCTGGGTCGTTCTAACACTCACTACATATGGATATAAAATGCTGTCGAATAGATGCCTTAAGAACTTTTTAAGTTCTCTCCTGCGTCGGTTGCAAACTGCAGCCATTATTGTTACTTTGGAAGAAATAGCTGTCATATACCTTCCTCTATTGCACATCGACGAGCCGACGACTTACTATTGTGCCAATACTACTCATACTTCAGTTATCTTTTCGTAACAGACAAAAATTCGTTGATTTAATGAAAACTGATGATGAAATCGTCAAATAACGCGGCCAGAAAAGCGATGTTTTGTTTAAAATGGTTTAGATGTTCTTCACAGCGTCTCGTGAAATAAAGTGTACGTCTACCACTTCTGTTATTAGTCGTATGTTCTATAGAGACCCATTAAAAGTGCAGCCTTGTACGGATCTGTACAGTGCTGGACTGTACTCAACAGTGAATGTTTTAACAGCTATGAACTGTGCTTACCGCCTCAGGGTGACCCGAGGAACTCACAATTGTAGTTCAGTATTTCTCTGAAATCTTTTTAGTCTCCAGAGTTGCAAAAACACTAATAGACTGAATACAGCCTTTAATTTACTCGAGTTTACGTCTTTAGTAGTAAAAGAACCTAGTTTCTTGAGAGCACAACGACTAGCAGAATGTACAATGCGCCTCGAGCTTTTTCAGCTAATTGTTCACACGAGTCTCGTTTGAATAAGGGTAGACCAAGAAGAATGTATAGTGCATGATCTCTCTCCCTCTCCCTCTCCCTCCTTCCCTCCCTCCCTCCCTCCCTCTTTTCCTTAAACGTTACATAATACAGTCCAGTTCAAATTAGATACACCGTTACCTTTCGAAGAATGTTTTAAATGTGATACTCTTAGTGCGTTATAATTTATTTGGAGTATATGGTTTAAATTGTATCTCCCTGTCAAATACGTTACGGGTTTACAGAACAAAGCGTGGCGCTTTCCTTCTCACTGCTGATTCATATACTTATCTTTCGCCCACAAGGATGCAGTTGCCAAACACATCTATCTGATAAAGGCATATTATGCGGAGCTTGTCGTCTGCTGTCACAGATAGCGAAAGGGCTGATTTGCGCTCCTGTTTCAGCGTGTTCTGTGCGATACACTGCCGGTGTTTGATTTGATGTATGTCGCGGCGTAGTAGCACATTTTTAAAGTAACTACAGTAAACTGCAAAGGGATCTTTAGCAGGTAGGAATAGTTCTTTTTCTTCTTCATTTTACTCACATATAAATTTACTTAAAATGTAGTTTGCTTGTGCCAGCACATAATTAATTACCTATGCTGTTATTACTTTTCGTTTAAAATGATGGATGCATAATAAACAATGAACAAATACTGCCTCTACAAACCCGATTACATTTACGCGCGCGCCAGGCGGCGAATATTTTGCACAGTTCTATAGCATCGAAATCTATTACTTCAAAAGTTCAGCACAACATTTTCAATCCTTACTACATACGCCTAGGTGTTGCTGTTCTTGTGTAACATAAATTTCCTGCTACTCTAGCCGATTTTTAGGAATTCTTTTAGCAGTTACCAGTATTTTCAGTGAATTCGTTCTTTTACGCATCAATATTTAGTGACTCATACTGTAATACTCTCAAAAAGTATCTGGTCGGAGTTTCTTCTCTAGCTTACATGCTGCATAGGGCATTCTTGTCGTACGTACATGGGTATTAATGGAAATATTCTGCATGCCAGAGACGCTGCAAGGTGCTATAGTTCTCCCAATGTATTGTCTCCGTCGCCCAAACCTCCGTAAAACGATGAAAACAAGCTCCCCACACACTGTCTCACAGTATGCTGAACAGAGCTACGTTTTTGAATCGTAGGCATAGATATTTATCGGACCCCTTTTTAATTCTGTAAACGAACTTTGCGAACTACTTCTGTGTTGCTCCGATTCAATGTCCCTGAAACATTGGTCGAAATCTTGTCCACCAGCTAATTTAGTCTGATGAGATATATCGCAATGTGGTGGATGTCTCATCTGACTTACTGCGACATTTTTTGTTTCAGCCTTGATATTCTGATCGGTCCGACAGGTGCTTAATTCCTTTGTGGAGGCATGCTCTACTTGACCTTTAGACTTTTTTAATTTATGTAATATGTTATGGGCTGTTCCTTTTCGGCGTCACCGTTGATTTTATTACTGCGCTCAGTATTATGTATCCTTCAGAAATACACTTGCAATAGTGACCGAAAAATTGGGGCAGTTTTTTTTTACGAGATGACACGGTCTGCAACTCGGGATAATTTTGAAGAACTTGATTCTGTCCGGAAAATCGTACAAGCGTTCTTCATTAGTTTAAATTATGGGAATTGGGGCCCGTCTTAGTACGTAAACAATAAATCTTTATTTTGACCAAACATGTTTCAGCTTGTTTGTGCCGTCGTCACTGGGTAAAGCGTTATTCATACAGCATATTTTATGGAATAATTACTGGCAAAAATGAGACCTAAAACATTTTATATCTATTATAATCATTACTTCAGTCCACAGAAGGTTAGGCATGGTAAAAACTTCTCTAAATGGTCACATAGCTTGATCTGTAACTAATGTGTTTTTAGAAGTTACTTGGCGAGTTAACAAGATCACTTATTTTTAACAGTAATTACGTTGCGTGAAAATATTTCCAGACGATTTTTCTCATTGTCTTCCAACACTTGCAAGTGTTTCTCACTGCCCTCCAACGAAATTACTCTTAACACTGGTTTAATGCAGTTCTCGACGTTAGTCCCTCTTATGCAAGTCTCTTCATCCCTTAATAACTACTAAAACCTACAGGAGTTTGAATCTGCTTGCGGTATTCATCTCCTAATCTCCATCTACGGTACACCCCCCCCCCCCCCCCCCTACCCCATGCAACTGCGCTAGTTTCTTCCATTACCTAACTGATGATTACTTGACGCCTGAGGACTTGTTCTGTCCCTTCCTTTGGTAAAGTTGTGTCTTAATTTTTTCCTGCCCAGTTCGAATTAATACCTAATCATCTATTCTACGTATCTAATACACAAGCACCAGACTTCAGAAACTTCTGTTTTCTTCTTTTCTGAACTGGTTATCGTCCGATGTTTCACATTCGCACAAGGCTACACTCCAGGCAAACACATTCAGGAAAAACTTCGTAACAATGAAATTGATATTTGACAACAACAAATTCCTCTTTTTCCAGAATGGCTTGTCTTTCTATAATGACCTATATGGGATGGTCAGAAACAGTATGGGAAGCTTGTAAGGTTGTCGCAGGGTAGGTTGACTGAGAAATAATGGTTAAGAAAGAAATTTCATACCCTATACCGATTCAGATTTAATTAGCATTGAAGATGGCCAATCATGTCGTCGCGCGCGCAAAATTCATGCAGCCTGCCAAGAGTCGGTGTCGCGATACGTCTTCTTTGTTTGGTCTCCTCAAACCGAACAAACGTAGCTTTCCCTTATCTGGGTTAATGTTATCGCTTCCGAAAAGACACATTTTAACTGGTAATGAGTATTTGAACGAGTGGTAACTGGCGAGTCACAGGTGGCTGTGCATTACAGTGTTTTAACACATGTAAGCCGGCCGTTGTGGCCGAGCGGTTCTAGGCGCTTCAGTCCGGAACCACGCTGCTGTTGCGGTCGAAGGTTCGAATCCTTCCTCGGGCATTGATGTGTGTGATGTCCTTAGGTCAGTTTAGGTTTATGTAGTTCTAAGTCTAGGTGACAGATGACCTCAGATGTTAAGTCCCATAGTGCTCAGAGCCATTTTTGAACCATAGTGCTCAGAGCCATTTGAACCAACACATGCTAGTGCTTCAATCTGCGCGGGCGACGACCTGATTGGTTAAGTTCAGTGCTCACTAACTCGCAACGTATCGATTCTTTTGTAACAATTGTTTTTCAGCACAACCTCCCCTGCAACACACTTGCAGGCTTTTCAGTTGTTTCTGGCTACCCTGTATAAACATTTACAGGAAAAATGACCTACAAAAACGTTCTGGAGACGAACTTACGACTATAATAATTGCCAAGCGGTTTAGGCCTAATTTTTCGCTCAGTAATTATTCGACAAAGCATGTATTTTCCATATATGAACAAAATATGACCCATTGATGACAGCACAAGTGTGCTAAAACGAGCTCGGACAAAAAGGTGACTTGTATTTGCATAATCAGGTGAAATCCAGGTCACTCAATCCGTTATTCAACACTTACGATGGTGAGCATCAATGTACGAGGGGCCTTTGATAAGTAATGCAACACACTTTCTCTCCATCAATTTGGGTTGAAAAAATGCGGAAGTTCTTGTGTAACATCGTGGGATGTTCTCACTTCACCTACTTCAAAAAGTTCCGGTAAGTGGCGCGCTGTACATAGCCTTCAAACCGTCGTACGTAACGGAGGTGCGTTGTAAGCAGAGAGCTGTCACTGAGTTTCTTTTGGTGATAAAGCAGAGCATTTCAGATATTAGTAGGCGCTTGCAGAAAGTGTGCGGATATCCTGCAGCGAACAAAAACTCGGTGAGCTGTTGGGCGAGGCGTCTGTCATAATCACAGTGAGGTCGTGCACACTGTCCGATCTTCCGCGTGGCGGCCGATTGCACACAGCTGTGACTCCTGCATTGTATTCGTCGCCACAAAACTTCAAATGAATTTCTCCTTTTCGATGAAAACGCAAGGCTTCGCCCAAATATTCACCCGAGAAGAGCTTACCAACCTTCGTTGGACTGTTCTTCCTCATCCACCATGCAGTCCGGACCTCGCAATATCCGACATCCATCTGTTTGCTTCAGTGAAGGATGTAGTACGTGGATGGTGGGGAGGTTATGATATAGCCAGACGTCGGCTCCGAAGTCGAAAGTCGAACAGTAGAGTTGTGCCATGCGGGTATACGGACCCGCAGTAGACCAGAGTGAAGCCGGCGCGTTGAAGGACATTATGTTGGAAAAATAGGAGAGTGATATGGTATATTGGAATTTTGAATTAAACCAACCTGCTTTCAGAAAAAAATAATGTTGCATTAAGCCCCTTGTAATTTACAAACAGTATAGGACCCAACGCCATTCTTCGAGGAGACACCTTGGTTCGCGTATTGCGGATGAAAAATGGTTTTGGGTGGCCCTTTATATCTATTTAGGTATAAAAGATATCTTAATTTATAGATAAGACTGGAACTGTTTACAGTTGGTGTCCCCGTGTGGGTCCAGCGCTTTCAACAGTGTCTAGCAATTTTTTTTCCTTCAGGTCACAGAAGAAGGTTTTCTTACTTCTTATCTGAACCTTTAACTAATCTGTATGCTTTATAATTCTATCCCGGCTGCTACCGCAGCTAATGCTTGTGTAGAGACGTACCCAACCGGATGGGGAGCGGCTGCCGCCTGTGAAATATACCTGTGTGTTGTCAGGGAGGTTGCGCCAACCTCAACTTCAACCTCCGCCTCCACGCCTGCAACCATCTCGCATTCCCCCCCTCCCGGTTTTCTAATCTCGCCTCTTGCCAGCCGCCTTCTTGCTCCTCCCTTTCTCTCTCCTTCCTGCTCCTCCTTTTTTTTATCTGCAGCTCAGAAATAAAAGCTTTTTACAGCCATTGTGTTTGGGGCTCGTGTTTTTAATGTCGCGCTGTTTAATATCTAGCTTTTATGCGTGTCTTGTATGGCGCGCCGGCCGGCTGGATGTTCGTGAAAAAGATAAGAACTGTTTGGAACGCGAGCTCACCGAAATGCGTTGCCTTGGGACGGCTGCTCCGTGTTTATACGCGCTTCGGCTGGCGCCCGGGATTGCGCTCTTCCTCCCTGCGGAGACCGAGACAAAACATGCCGGCCGGAATGTTCATCTTAGCTCGCAGGCCGCGTATGCCATTTCGTCTACCCACGGTATTTTATTCCTACCGCCAAAATTGTATTAAAATATATCTTCTCAGTATGTGGGTGCGTTGCGAATTCTTAAACATTAAGATTCAATCCAGCTCAAAGAAACCTTTGAGAGAAAAGCCTTCGTGTGTTGAACTTCCGCATAAATCTCGCTGTTGGGAAAGTAAATTATAGAATGAGGTGTAATTCTCGCACGAAACCCGCGTACGACCAGTTATCGAGTATTGTTCGTCGGGTGTGACCCTCATCACGTTGGAGCGCGGGGAGTAAAGGAAAAGATTCAAAGAAAAGCTACACCATATGTCGCGGGTTTGTTACGTCAACGCGAGAGAGTCACGGACATCAACAAGAAATCATAGTGGGAGGCGTTACAATGCAGGCATCTCAGAGCCATTTGCAAAATTTTGAGAACATTGTAAAATGAGTGAAGAAACATAGTATAGTGGCACTCGTTTACCCGGTTAAGGTGAGACCGTAGGCCATCCGGATTTCGAATATCTGGATAATCCGAAACAATATCGTAAAGAAACAAATTATTTTCTCATACGTTTTGGGCGGATATTGAAGGAAGGAAAAATACCAGTGCCTTCTGTACATTGATGTACAACAGGACTTCAAAAAGTAGGGTACACATTATTGCGGGAGGCCAAGTAACCTTTATTCAATGCTGCACTACACTTCGGAATGACGTAGATGCCTGAGACTGTTTTCAGCAGTTACAAGGTGTCTGTAACCAGCGTTCGGAACGTTCTACCAGTCTTCAGTTCCCGGCGATAGAAATCCGCTCCTTGGTTCGGAGCCACTCGAGAACCCTTGTGTGAATGTCCTCCTTGTTTGAAAATATCTGCCCTCTTCGCCTGTTCTTTCAGCTTGTCAAACAAATGGAAAGCGCAAGGTGCAAGATCTAAACATTCCGAACAGGATCGTGGCCATGCGGTTCTAGGCTCTACAGTTTGGAACCGAGCAGCCGCTACGGTCGCAGGTTCGAATCCTGCCTCGGGCATGGATGTGTGTGATGTCCTTAGGTTAGTTAGGTTTAATTAGTTCTACGTTCTAGGCGACTATTAACCTCAGAAGTTAAGTCGCATAGTGCTCAGAGCCATTTGAACCATTTTTGAACCCGAACAGGATCACCCACGACATGTGACCTCGGTCAGATTGTCGGCGCCATTTTACTTCGGCTTGACGCGACTCTGCAATTGGTCCATATATCGCCGGTACGTGACGGTGAATGTGTGTGCATTCTCGACGTGTCGCCCACCAGAATAGTACTGTTCCTCATACTTTAACTTTTGGGTACATTTCTAGTTGCGGCGCCAATTCGCTCGCACGCTGTAACGCACCTGTCAGCCCCGCAGCAGGAAACCCTGAACATGTCATCAGCTTCCTTCGTGTTCTTCCTCTACACCGTTGACTTTAAACGCAATATTCGTCAACACTATTTTTCAACTATTATCCCTTATCCGTCCTATGCAATACATCTTTTTGTCCTTGGACACTACTACCTTCTCCCTCTTTGGTGCCATTTGTGACAGCCGGGGTTAGTGTACTACTCAGTGTTAACTTTTTAAAATACACCGTGCCAGGTTCCGTGTACGGCGGTTGGGCAGATTCAAATTAATGATGATCCTCATCGATTGTTGACGCTTGTATTTTTGGATTATCGAGTACTGTGCAGTTTGTGTACTAAGAAAATAGAGCTTAATCAACCAGAGATTCCGATTAATGAGACCCAGATTATGAAAGTTCTGCTGCTTTTGCTCCAAAATACATTTCGTGTAATGACCGCGATGCTAAAATTAGAGAAATCCGAGTCCATGCAGAGCGGTACAGACAGTCTTTCTTCCCATGTAGAATCTGTGATTGTAACAGTAGGAGGGGGAGGGGGCTAAGGGTTGAGACTGCTTCACTATTCACCCTCCACGACATACCACACGGCGGCTTGGGAAGTGCGATTGTAGTTCTGCAGTGGGTCAGTATTGAGATCTGCCCGTGTGCGCACAGCTCAGTAACTTGTGTGACAGGAAGATGCTCCGGACACGGATGGAATCTACGCGAGTGATTAACCGTACCAGTTCAAACACATTTTCATTAACGCGTGTTACGAAGGGGTGTGGAGTACTTTTACAATAAAAAAATAAAATAAAAACAAAATTCGTTAATTGTTGTTGACTTATATTAACAACATACTTTTTAAAAAGGTATTAGCAATATACTTCTTAAAGAGGTATTGATGTGTAAGTAGGGTCTCGGACATGAAAATATTCTTTGGCACACTTTTAGAAACATTGCCACACTTTCAATAACGTCCAACACGAGGAAGGGGGTACTAAATGACCAAATATAAAAAATGTAAAAATTCAAAATTCATGAACTGTCGCTTACGTTTACTCACAACATTATTTCTAAAGAGATTTTACTTGTAAGTGAGGTCCTGGACCTGAAAATATTGAAAATGACATTTATTGGGAAAAATGACATCTACACTTTTGGGTCAAGCTTAACTGAAAAATTAAAAACATTTATGGAATCTGGTATCAGGATTCATTAAAACAGGATATATTTTTCAGAATTATAATATATAAAGCAACTTACTAGATTACAATATTTTCGAACGGTGGGCATAAAACAAACCCTGCCCTCCTGGTACTGCGAATGTTACCGGGCGTCAGTGTAGTATTGTGGCCATCCTAAATGTTGTTTTAGGTAGCTACACAAATTTATATTGACAAATTCCGACCTGATTTCCGATTCCGTATCTGAAACGCAATACACCAACATTCAAGCAGGATGACTTTCTCGACTTTGCACCCGTTTGGTGTAGGACATTTGTGGATACTGGGAGAGCATCCAACTTCAGAATGAAAGAAAAAATAATTTGTCGTAGTCATGATTCGGGGCGACTGCCGTAGTTAGGTAAGCTTGCCATGGAATTACAAAAAGTGGGCGTGGGACACAAGGCTTTAAACAGCTGTCAAACCGCGACTGTTCTGAATTCTAAATTCTGTACAGACCATAATCACGTTGCGAGGAAGGTGGTGGGTAGGTTATAGTGTCTGGTCCTGTTGAAGTAGTGTTTCTTAGAAACCTCGCCAGATATTGCTTGCGGAATTAGAACTGTGATGACGGTTCGTGCGTTGCACCTGGATAGCTCAGTCGGTAGAGCACTTGTCCGCGTAAGACGTAGGTTCCAGGTTCGAATCCTGGTCTAGCACATAGTGTTCATTTACCAGGAGGTTTGAAGCAGCTCGTAATTCGTGAAAGTTGGCCTACTTTTTTTTGTTGCCTAAAAGTAGTATACCAGAAACGAAAAATTAATCTCACCAAGTTACTGAAGATGGTTGGTTGGTTTGTGGGATTAAAGGGACCAGACGGTACTGAAGACATTCTGAAAATTAGACTCTACAGATATTTGGATGAAAGAAGTGGTACAAAGTTGGCGATCTCAGTCCTTCACGGATTTAGACACAGGTGCTTGGTACGGAGCAGCAGGACGTGAGCCTGCCGACTTCGCCATCCGTGGTTGGGCAGAGCGGCAAGTTGCAGTGTGCTCCGCCGCTGCGGAAATTAGCTCTAGCGGTGACGTCAGCGCGGACGTGCCACGTAAACACCGCAGCACACACGTGCCTGCCGCCTGCACTGCAAGCCAGCCTCTCTGTACTTCCCTGCCTTTCACCGCGTCTCGCTCAGCCGAAACCGCATGTTTTATCAAACCACCTCAAGTGGTATTTGACCTCACTGTCGTGCAACATTGTAGGATGACAGATTTCGTCACCACTGTAACGTTTAAGACTTATGCGGCCATCACAGTAAGGCAGAATGAAGCAAGACTCGCGCGGAAATATCACACGGCAGCGAAGATGTACGCGTAACTATTCAGGTGTGAAGTGTGACAAAGTTTTACGAGCTGAAATGTGATTGTTTGATAAACACGTGACCTAGAGACCGAATATCTTCCCCGTTCGGACTCCAGCTCTTGATATTACTAAATCGTTTGACGTCCACGAGGCAAACTGCACTTCCTAACTTTGTTTGATGACTTTTCACACACTCAGTGTAATACTGATATTCTCAGCCACAAAACAGATGGCGCTGCAGTGTTAGCTCCATCTCTCTGCAGTTACTAACATACCGCTAATACCTTGTTCTACACATCATCTCCGAGTTTGGATTCATTCGTGCCATTCTTTTTAGGGGTTGCAATTTTCACAGACGCTAGCGTTAGTATCACATTTTTGCAGTAACTTCATGGCTGCTCGGATAACCTTTGCACTACAAATCGAAAGTCCCTAGGCTGGTTTGCTATCTGGCAGTTGATACTTTATATCCTCTTTACTTCTGCCAAAGTCATATTTATTTTGTTGGACAACTGACAAACCTCATCTCCTATTTGTACTGTCTCATTTCATAATCTAGTCCACTACCTCACCTGTTGTAGCGGTCTCCGTTCATTAGTTGGTAATGTATGTTACGTTATAAGATACATTTGTTCGTTGAAGCTGCTGTTGACCGTCATGATAATGATGGATTTCACGGCTAGTTGCACGAGATTTTCGTACACCTAGCGCGAACCAATGGATTGGCTCACAACTTCAGTATCTCCGAGAAAACTAATGACATAGATAGCCCGCGGGAGCGTCAACTAGTATTCGTAAACAACGCCCTTTTATTGACTCAAAACCACTTTGTTAATGTCTGTATATTTTGCCAACGGGCAAGCAGTATAACCAAAGACAATCAGTCCATCGTTGCATAAATCGAGCATCATAATTATCTCCGACATTAAGCGCTAAACGTACCGTCATCGTATCTTGAGGAAATTACGCAGGCTTAGACATGTATCAGCAGCACATCTTTCATGAAGTATGGATGGGCAAGTTCAAAAACGCCAGACACGTAGTTCTGTCCAGTCTCTCGGGGATTACAATTAATGATTAAAAAGCATAGAGCGAGGTAATGCAGTTCTTTAGATAGTGGAATAACAGTCGGGAAAGTAACGTTCAAATCTTCTTCCGCCTATACACTAATGACGCCGTTGATGAATGTATGAAGTCTAATTATCACTCAGTCCTTACTTCCGACATTAATGATTCATTGGGGAAGTAGATAAACTCATATCAAACAGCTAAACCGCTCAGCTTTTGTGATTGAGTAACGTCTGTTGATAAAATTCGTATCCACGTTTTATTTGTGAGCAAATGTGTGAAGTGGAATACGACTCGGTAAACTGTATGGACTGGGGCGACTAAATAGACCGGCGGGAGGGAAGTAATGTCTTATCGCGTGTTGAGGCTTGTAGCTGGGACACGACCGGCGGCCTGTTCGAAGTCCATTGAAGTAGGACTTGGTCGACTGTGTCAATATTGAGAAGTGCTAGATGCGATTGCTGATTTACACAAGGCGATACGTTCTTCACTTTACTTGTAGGCAGCTAAAAAAGCAGCAGTACATACAATAAAAATAAGTCGCTGTTTGCTCGCATATAGGAGTCACAAATGCTGACTTAACAGGCGATACCTACCCACTGTCGCGCTGTTCCCTTGCCGCTTACGCAGAAGTGCTCAAATCGATTATTGCTTACTCTTGTTTTACCGGCGGAAATTACAATTAGGAGGACATAATAACCGCCATATGTTCTTTTACACTGTGCTAGCGGAAGTCTTGCCATCCTCGTAACAGAACCAAGCGATGCAGTGCACTTGTTCAATGCGTACAAAATTACGAGAATCGCACTTAAGGTCTCGTCTAGACATTCTTTTGTAAATTTTCTGTAGCTTCCACAAATGACTTGTGGTGAATAGTGCGATTGTTCGAAGCTGGTGGCGAACACGTCGATGCCCCCGCAAGCCCTGCAATGACACTACGTCTAAACTCCTTTAGAATAATTATATCTTTCCGGTTAATTTCGCTTATCTTTATGCTGGCACCGACTACAGTCATGAGAAGAAAATGCTAAATCAAGTGGTACCATCATTTCACTTTCGCTGTTACTGTCGGATGTTATGAGTTCTGGACACTTTTTAAACCATCCAGTAATAGATTCAGAATGCCAGTGATAAGGTCAACGGCACGCAGATTCCATGGCTGGAAAGGGCCGATTTAGATATAGATATAGATGGTTAGACCCTTATTGCCTGTAGTTACAGACAAAATACACACGATTGTCTTTATTCGCACTAAAACTGAATCGAAGCAATGACATGTGGCACACAAAACTTCAATTTAAAGACACATACTAGTTACAATCAACAAAAAACAGACGTCAGTAAACGTCATGGTTTTGCCATGAAACCACTGGTAAACTAGATTCAGTACCTCCAAAAGGTATTTTCGCACAGTAACTACGTGTAAAACAATGGCTGTAGGAAGGCCAAAGCCGTTTTCTTCCCTCAGTATTTTCCGAACGGAATGGTGCTCGGTCAGCAAAGATACAGATGTCGCCCTAGCATACCTTCCTTTTATTATAGTCCCTTGCTCATCCCAACAGCGGCCGTGGATTACACACAGTTATCCCGCTGTCGGAATAACCATTTTTTTTCCCGACAGTACAACCAACGTGTTCAGATTAGTTGGTTGTAAAGAAAGCAACGATTGCGTTTGCACTTGTAATCAGTCGTTAAAAAAGCGGAAACCTCAATTCAGAGTTACGGTTGCTTGACTGCAGTCCCGCTTGTTCTCTTGACCCTTTTATAAAAGAATGGGACGCTGGAAAATACGTTTTTGTAAGAATCCTCCTCTGCATTTGGGTAAAACTTTTCTTGTTTTTCCCCTTCCCTCTTTGATAGGCTTGTGTGTGTTCGAGCGTTATGAGCAGTAAGGTTGAAGGTTGATGCTCTAGTTCACTTCTGATAATGACGTGACAGAAATCGATCTTGCGTTGTTGCACGATCCGTATAACATTCGCCCGAAAACTTCCGATAGCTGCTGGACTGATGTTATTCATTGTGTTAGACGCTGTGCCTATAGTAAACAAATATGGCGATTACAAGGGCGCCAACAGCTTATTTTCTCACCAGTCTCGAACGTCAGTATGAAAGATTAGTCCTGCAATGGAAATGGCACCACTATTATTGCTTGGGACATTTACATAAAAAAATGGTTCAAATGGCTCTGAGCACTATGGGACTCAACTGCTGTGGTCATCAGTCCCCTAGAACTTAGAACTTCTTAAACCTAACTAACCTAAGGACATCACACACATCCATGCCCGAGGCAGGAATCGAACCTGCGACCGTAGCAGTCGCATGGTTCCGGACTGGGCGCCTAGAACCGCGAGACCACCGCGGCCGGCGGACATTTACAGATTCCACGTTTTTCATCTCATACCGTTGTGCATATAGTGGCCGAACCCTACTGGAAAACTTGAGGACGTTTTTCGAGGCTGTTACGATACAAGGAAACCTCGCCCTCATAGAGAGATTCATGTGGTTTGTTACCTCTTACCACTGTCATTTTTGTCGCTGTAACGTAGGACAAGTATCTGTAGAACGGAATGCTATCTGTGTCCGTATTTCTTTCGGCATGTTACTGCCTGTTGAAAAGACGATTACGTGCCTATTTGACTACGTCCCCACAGAGCGCGGCGATTTCAAATTAGACTCACATTCAGAAGACCGGCAGTTCGAATCCTCATTTTTTGTAAGGATACAATAGATATCTTTATTCAGCCTTCACCCATCCGATTTTGTGCTACGTCACAACTTACAACGCCGTCGACGGTCCAAGAACCACCAACGTGTACTAAACCTCCAGAATTCTCTGTTTAACCTGTGCGTCCGTAGGCGTACAGAATGCCTGGCTATGTTTTTCCATCCGAATTCTGCGGAAATTAAGCAATCCGTCCTTGGACTACCCTCGTGAGTCGCCGTGTAGGATTCTTTCTACCTGTTTTGGTGAGAAGCTCTAGAAGTTTATGTCCGTCGCAGAAGCAGCATCAGCGCCGTCGAGAACTCTGTAAAGAGCAATTCTGCTTCCTTGATTCAAAGTGATGTAGTGAGAAGCTGTACTATTCAGGATAACGTTTAAAAGGTATGCCGTTATGATGTATTTCTTTATTAAATACCATAAACTGATAATATTGACGCAGTTGATAATGATTAACTGAGAACTAACAAGTTCCTGAAAGCATGGTCCTACAACAAAACTAGATCGGAAGGCATACTATTGGCGAGTAACGTCTGTGGCGCGCAGCTTGTACCTCGCACATACAGTTGATATTTCGTTCAAATCGTTCTGAGCGCTATGGGACTTAACTTTTGAGGTCATCAGTCCCCTAGAACTTAGAACTACGTAAACCTAACTAACCTAAGGACATCACACACATCCATGCCCGAGGCAGGATTCGAACCTGCGACCGTAGCGGTCGCGTGGTTCCAGACTGTAGCGCCTAGAACCGCTCGGCCACCGCGACCGGCTGATATTTCGTAGCCGTCCTATATTTTCGGTAGCTTGAGCGTTATTCATTTATTTAATGAATGATCGGTTTTTGGCATTGTAATATTGTTGTAAGAAAGTACTTAGGACTTGTAGGCTTCTCCTAATATCTGTATTGGAAAAAGCGACATTTATTAGCAAATATTTATTAAGCAATATCACCTGCTTCGCACGAGAATAACTTAGCTTGTCCTACATAACTCGCTGCTAACGTGATGGGTATTCTCAAGCCCAACCATAGCGCCTCATACTACCGTACACTGTCAACGTCATATGGTCCTCTGGCTCCTTCAGCCAATGTGGGAACTGGAATCGTGTGCGTTCTGCAGCATCGCTGTACCCACAGAATGCTACAAGATATCTGCAGGGGCGATACAAAGTGGTAAAACCGGAAAACAAGGAAATAAAATCTTTCTTGAACAGAAGGGGTACCTTCCAAAGAGTCGTTAAACCTCAGTCTTCCTTCCTCTTCGTCGCTCCGTTCTATCGTGACAATGGCAGAACACTTTAGTAACAATGCAGAACTATTATCAGAGTATTGTTTCTGAAAGTAAAAATAGTAGCAGCCACTGTTTTTCTGTTTCTTACCAACTGTGGCGTTACTAATTTGCGACCGACGACAAATTCCATTCCTGTTGTAATAAGTTCCTTTGGGCTGGTGCCCTATAACAAAGACATGTAAAAAAAGATTCGTGTTTTTTTCTCAAACAGTTAAAATGATGATCCGAACGACATGTAAATGAGTTTTTAAACAGAGTAATGTATTCATTTGTGTACTGCAAACATCGAAACCCTGTGTGTTTCGGTATATCGATCATGTGGGCGCTTGTATGCAAAGATGTCGATTGCCAAAGACAGAAGTAATCGAGAACGCTTCCCTCACGTTATGACAGCTACAAATGACTTACGGGTGGGGGCGGTGGGTACTTCTGGTGCCGCTATCATTTTGCCTCCCCCACTTTTTTCCCCTGTTTCATTTACGAATGGTGCTCGTGAAGAACGGCAGTCAGTTAACCTCCGTATATGATCTAATACTTCTGATTTTTCTCATTGTGGTCATTTCGCGAGATGTGTGCGGGGCGAAGTAATATCTTGGCCGACTGTTCACGGGGCGAGCGCTCTCGGAATTTTGAAGTTAGTCTATTTTGTAACGTCTCTCACTGAAGTTTCTGGGGCTGTTATGCAAGGAACCATTGAACACCGACGACTACACCAATCAAAGTACCCATAAAACAGTTCTGCTCAGTGGCTGAAGTCGTCGGCGAATTATTCATGCTCTAGCGTTCTAAATATCTTCGCGAGTCGAGCAGTGTATCTTACAGTTAGCGCAATTTCTGCTTTCTCTCAGAATAAGTAATAATTTCATCCAGGTAAATAACTATGTCACGCTATGGAACAGTACATCATTACTCGCTCGAGGAAAGTTCCGCAAATGATCGCTTTTGCAGGCACACTGCCAAAAAGGACAATTTCTCCAACGTAGTGAGCTGATTTATACCCTTCCCTTGCAGGCATATGAGCTTTTCCTTCCTTCGTGTCTACTTACCCAAACGTTGTGCTAAAGCAAACGGGGTATCGGTGATAACTGTGATGGAACGTTATTGAACTTCTTTCCGTGCTCGGCGATACTACCTATGTCTAAAATAGCCTCGAGACTAGTGTTCGACTTTATTTTTTATGCAATCATCCTTTTATGTATATATTTTTCCATGACTGTGAAGGATACTAACACCACCACCACCACAACCACCACCACCACCTTCGATCATCATCTGCCTGTGTGTTCTTACTTGACCTGTATGATGAGAAAGCAAGTATTTCGGCTGTGTACCACACCTAAGTTACCGTTAGGGATTTTGGAAGTCCAAGAGACTTGTCAAAATAAATTAATCTTTTTATCTGTCAAAACATTGTTCATCTCTTCACGTACGTAAGATATCGTATGAAACGTGGACGGCAAATAGTTTAGAAAAGAAGAGAATAGAAGCTTTTGAAATGTGGTGCTACAGAAGAATGCTCATGATTAAATGTGTAGGTCATATAACAAATGGGAGGTACTGAATAGAAATGGGTAGAAGAGGAATTTTTGGCACAACTTGACTAGAAGAAGGGATCGGTTGGTAGAACATATTCTGAGGCATCAAGGAATCCCCAATTTAGCATTGAAGGGCAGTGTGGAAAATCGGAGTTGATGAGGCTTGCTCAGGACAGAGTAGCATGGAGAGCTGCATCAATCCATTCTCTGGACTGAAGACCACAACAACAACAATAACAACTTTGCTAGGAGTTTATTTGTGATGTGAATTTGTGAGTACTGTATTAACAGAAATGTTTAGAAGCACGTCGTCGAACAGCCGATTCGGACAAACGGACTAATTAAGTATGAAGGGATACCGGTACATCATCTAAAGTCCTTTTCAACGTTTACCAGACATGACCATTTAAAGAACTGGACGTCGCCTTTAGTGCTCAATTTCAGGATTGCTAGACAGCAGTGTCGTCTTCAACAGACCCAGTTTCCTTGATTTCATTTTCTGTGTAGGGGCTACAGTCGACATCTTCTAAAATGTGATCTACCTACTTCAGTTGCGGCCTTCATGTAATTCTTTTTCCGTTGCCAAATACCTCTGTTGTACGACAGTATTCCATGAACTCCTCTCTCACTCTTTTGAGGACTCAACTATTCAGGATCTTACCAGACCATTTTGTTTTCAGGATGGTTACTCTCTGGCGAGTGATGGCGCCCACAGTTTCTCCTTCCTTTCTCCTGCTAACCTCTCTTAGTCCACGTCTCCATATCATGTGATCTGAGCCGTTATTGGAAAAACATAACCAGATTGTGATATGCGCAGGTGCATATCCATTAACGGCAATGAACGTGCTTTATTTTACAGCAAGGGTGTGCTTCAGCAAGGGAATTTCACGTAATGCAATATATTGTATGATTACTAAGATGGGCGGATTTGTCTCATTGGGAATGTACTACCCACAGGCACAAGGATCTACAACTCGGGCTCCTGGAGGCCGTTGAATCACGCCGGTTTGTACAGTTGTGTGTACAGAAAGAGTCCGCCTTTGTCCTCGTGTAGGCGCTGTTAGAAGATCTCGCCGTCTGCGCAGTATGTACACTGATAACAGGGGACGCAGCCGCCTTGTGCCGTCCTGTGGTTTAACAGCAGTGCCAGCTGCCTGTGCGTTGCGACTGAATACGGCGGTGCGCTTTGTGGTCGCCATACACCAAGCGAGCGTCGAGCACGTCACGTCTGCCGTTATACGGGCTTGCGGCCGTGACTGCGGTTACCCCACCTGTCCTGGGATCTGGATGTCCAAAGCAAGCGCACATCCGTCCTTACTCCGTACCAGCTTTTCTTCCGCGGCTTCGTTCGCATATGCACATCACGTTGAATCTGACGGATAGACTTTCGTTTCGTTTGAGGCACATTGACAACAGTAATTGACTGTGGTTCCGATAAAAAACGACTGTCAGATTCTCCACTGTTTTACACCGTGCGACTCCAGTGAGGACATTAAATGTATCTGTGGTATTCCGTCGTGTGGCTTGATCTTTGGCCTCGAAACATGATGAACAAATTATCAGCTTGCTGCAGTACTCATTCTCTCCATCTGGTTGACACACTGAGCAACATAAATAACAGGCTATGTATCATACTTTTAAAGTATTTCAAGTCAATTAAATACAGGAGAGAAATAACAACAGTCTTTGGAAAATTTTCTCCGTGTCACTCCTTATTATCCCTATACGTGTAATTGGGGTATCTTACTCCCAGAATTTTTATACAAATCGTGAGTGACGTACGTATCAAATTTCGTTGAAATAGCTCAAGGCGTTCCAGTGTTACCCTTTTTCGTCACTCTTTTCCTTGTCCATCCTCAACCAAAGGGGTGCTAGGGTGCGTTACTGTCAGTAATTTTTTGCCAAATAGCAAGTGATACTTGTTCTAGGTTATGTACAGATTGCTTGTGACGTTACAGAGAGATGTTGAAACGTCCTTTCTTCGCAGTCCCTCTTCTTGCCTCGACCTACCCCCTACGGGACTGTCACCATTGAGCCTATCGACCCCGACAAAAATGTGTTCGATATTAATAACTGTTGTTATCAAATATTTTCACATGTCATCTTCCTGCTCTTATTTTAGGATAATAATAATAACAATAATATAATAATAATAATAAGAAACCCCGTGGAGGCCAGGGAAAAGAATAGGCTTCCAGTATGTACTGCCAGTCGTAAAAGGCGACGAAAAGAACAAACCACTAATAGGGCTAATCCCCCTTTTAGTGTGATTAGTTGATTCAGGACACAACTAAAGAAGCCTCGGACAAGCGCCGTCATGGTTGGGGACGCCGCTTGAACCCTATGCCCGCCCACAATGGTAACGACACTGCTAGCCAACTGGAAAATGATTTACATCCAAATAGAGGTGTTTTGCAGGATATACTTCCTGCAACCACCCTAGAAGGAAAACGAAGACAGAGGATGAGATGGTCAGATGAAGTTAATCGACACCTCATGTTCTGTTATTACCAAGCAACAAACCTAGGAACCAGCACAACTGGATACAGATCACAAGTGTACACAACATTTATTACCAGATACCCAGAATTAAAATTTTTAACAGAACAACGACTAGCTGATCAGATCCGTGTAATAATCAAAAATAACAGGATACCCCAGTCAGAATTAGAAAACATCAAACAACAAGTACAACAAATACTGGAACAAAATAAGGTGCAATCAGAAGAAGAAGAAAATACAGTAATGGACTCACACATCCCAGAGCAAACAAACAAAGAACAACACGCATCAGTTAAACAATCATACAAAGTAGATAGTTCCTAAACATAGTAATGAAAAATTGGAAAACCACACTTAATATCCAAAATATTCAAATAATATCACATCACAGCCAATACAGATTAAGCGTGGAATATACCAAGGAGACTCATTGAGTCCTTTCTGGTTCTGCCTTGCTCTGAACCCACTATCCAACATGCTAAATAATAGAAATTATGGATACAATATTACTGGAACATACCCACACAAAATCACACATTTGCTATACATGGATGATCTAAAACTACTGGCAGCAACAAATCAACAACTCAACCAATTACTAAAGATAACAGAAGTATTCAGCAACGATATAAATATGGCTTTTGGAACAGACAAATGTAAGAAAAATAGCATAGTCAAGGGAAAACACACTAAACAAGAAGATTACATATTGGATAACCACAGCGACTGCATAGAAGCGATGGAAAAAACAGGTGCCTATAAATATCTAGGATACAGACAAAAAATAGGAATAGATAAAACAAATATTAAAGAAGAACTAAAATAAGAATGTAGACAAAGACTAACAAAAATACTGAAAACAGAATTGACAGCAAGAAACAAAACAAAAGCTATAAATACTTATGCTATACCAGTATTGACCTACTAATTTGGAGTAGTGAAATGGAGTAACACAGACCTAGAAGCACTCAGTACACTTACACGATCACAATCCCACACATACAGAATACATCACATACATTCAGCAACAGAAAGATTCACATTAAACAGAAAGGAAGGAGGAAGGGGATTTATCGACAGAAAAAACCTACATTATGGACAGGTAGATAATTTAAGAAAATTCTTTCTAGGACGAGTAGAAACTAGCAAAATACACAAAGCAATCATTCATATAAATACATCGGCTACACCACTGCAATTTCATAACCACTTCTACAATCCTTTAGATCACATAACATCAACAATACGAAGAAAGTAAATTGGAAAAAGAAAACACTACATGGCAAGCACCCGTATCATCTAACACAGCCACACATCGATCAAGACGCATCCAACACATGGCTAAGAAAAGGCAATATATACAGTGAGATGGAAGGATTCATGATTGGAATACAGGATCAAACAATAAACACCAGATATTACAGCAAGCGTATTATTAAAGATCCCAATACCACAACAGATAAATGCCGACTTTGCAAACAACAAATAGAAACAGTAGATCACATCACACGCGGATGTACAATACTAGCAAATACAGAATACCCCAGAAGACATGACAATGTAGCAAAAATAATACATCAACAGCTTGCCTTACAACATAAACTTATAAAACAACACGGTCCCACATACAAGAATGCACCACAAAATGTACTGGAGAATGATGAATATAAATTATACTGGAACAGAACCATTATAACAGATAAAACAACACCACATAACAAACCTGACATCATACTCACCAATAAAAAGAAGAAATTAACACAACTAATCGAAATCTCCATACACAATACAACAAATATACAAAAGAAAATAGGAGAAAAAATTGAAAAATACATCCAACTGTCTGAGGAAGTCGAGGATATGTGGCATCAGGATAAAGTTGACATTATACCAATTATACTATCAACTACAGGAGTGATACCACACAATATCCACCAGTACATCAATGCAATACAGCTACATCCAAACTTATATATACAACAACAGAAATCCGTAATTATTGAGACGTGTTCAATTACCCGAAAGTTCCTAAATGCAATATAACATATACCGTACAGTTAAAAGGGAGTCACGCTTGATCAAGGTCCGCGTCACTTTCTACTTTTGACCAGACATGACGTCTGAGATAAGAAAGAAATAATAATAATAAAAACGGTCTACCCGACGAGAGGCCCTAACCACATATATAATTTATAAAATACATAGGCTACTTGTATTCAAGACTCTGAATAGCTTGCGGCCAGTCGAAGCTTTGTATCAGGACCTCGCTCTTTTTCGGAAGCTCAGTCGGAAGAACAATTCAGTAAATAAGTATGTTATCGTTTTGAGACTCAGCGCGCAATTTTCAGGGTATCACAGATTGTCAACACGCCGTTTCTTTCGTCAGTACTGTAATAATAGCGCTTTGACGGCTCTTAATTGCTCAGAGGCCAATATTCAGGCAGCTGATAACTGTCAATGCCCCAGTCGTCGTATATTTTTAACCATACGTAGACTTATATCTGCATGAACAATCCACAGGCCACTGCCTTCGGGAGGGTACGTTCTGTCCTCCACTATTCCAGTTGCAAATTAGATCAATGGAGCCAGGGAAAAATGATGAGCTATATGCCTCTGTACGGACTTTATATTCCTTATTTTTATAGTTATGGAGACGAACGTTGGAGGCAGTTTAATCGTTTCGCAGATTGTTATTAATACTGTTTATGTAAACTTCATAAAAATATTTCAAAAAAAGTTAGTCATATTCCCTCCGAGGATTCCTATCTAAAAAAAGTTTCGTCACATTCTCATATCGATCGAACAGACCAATAACGATTCTACCGGTACACCTGTGAACTGCTTCTGCGACTTCCTTTAATACTACCTGTTGTGGATCCCAAATACTTTAGCAGTACTCAGAATTGATCGCACGAGCATTAGGAACGCACTGTTCTTTACGAGTCGTTCCCACACTTCCCCGTCACTCAAGCAGTAAACGTAGTCGACCATTCGCCGTCCTTACAACTGGCATTGTGTGTGTCTGTTCAGTTTGATGTCATTTCACAACTATTTGCTGCGTCCCAAGATCTTTAATCGTTTCTTTTCTTACATTGCTTCTCTATTCGTTTTTGAAGTTATGGAGTTTTTTATGTGTAATATAGTGAGGCATAGTTGTGGTGTAAAGGTGTTTGATACAGATGATAAACTAGGTTAAAGAATGTTTTGTTGACACTTGACCAACCTGTCGCCTAGCGATAACAATACGGCGGTCGATGTCATGCGCAACTCATTTCGATAGCTAATTAGCCTACAGCGCACGTGTGCTATTTCGCAACGTAGTCATGGTGTTTCAGAAGATAAGTGCCACACTTTAGAAGGTGACTATGCGAACACTTCTGAAGGTAAAACGCTGCGTATACTTATTGGACGCTTCTGTCGATGATTTCTGAGGTAAAACTATTTGATGCAGCCAGAAATGGCAACAATTTAAGTGGTAGTAAATTAAGATTTCGGTTTTAATTTCGGTGTTTTTTTTATAAATTATGCTTAAAAATGTCGCCGCCCCGTAGGTCTCACTTCGTAACTCGCAGAGGGCAAAGTGCTGTTTTGTTGACCGGAGCTCGTGCACATTTTTTTAACGTGCATATAAACATTTAACAGATAATCAAGAAATTGCTCCCATTTGTTCATTTCTAGCGCGTCAGCATATAGTCAACCCCATGCGTTGCGGCAATGCAACACAGCCATTGGTGCAGTAGCAGAACGTAGTTCAATCATTGACAGACTTCTGTAGCGCATACACAATATTATACTTTTCATATTACGTTGTTCTACCAAGAAGCGGCGGAAAAATAAGTTAACGTAGTTGAATATATGTTCATACAGGGTGACAGTTATTGAAGTACATGAAATAAAATCGTCATGACTGCTGAACGGTTTGCGTTAGGACGTTCAAACAACACAGTTGGCCGCGGGGCATGATGAGAACTAGTACGCGCATGCATGGATTGGTTTAGCGACGAAGCCCATTTTCATTTAGATGGGTTCGTCAGTAAGCGAAATTGGCGCTTTTGGGCGACTGAGAATCCGCATTTCGTAATCGAGAAGTCTCTTACCCTCAACGGGCGACTGTGTAGTGCGCAGCCCCCATATTCCTTGATAGCAGGGTGACTACCGAAAGATATGTGAAGATTTTGGAAGATGGTTTCATGCCCATTATCTAATGTGACCCCGATTTCGACTAAATGTCGTTCATGCAAGACGGAGCTCGACCCCATCAAAGCAGGAGTGTGTTTGATGACCCGGAAGAGCACTTTGGGAACCGCATTGTGGATCTGGGGTGCCCAGAGGTCAGGGCATGGACCTCGATTGCCCGCTCTATTCTTCGGATCCGAACACATGCGATTTCTCTTTATGGGGATATATTAAAGACAAGGCATGCAGGAATAACCCCAAAACCAGTGCTGAGCTGAAAACAGCGATTCAGGAGGTCATAAACAGCATCAGTGTTCCGACATTTCAACTGGTCATGCAGAATTTCGCTATTCGTCTATGCCACATCATCGCCTATGATGACAGGCACATCGAACACGTCATAACCTAAATCCGAATATCTGTAGTGACGTTTACATGTTGAATAATTTTCGTTTTTTTCATACAGTTCAATAATTTTCATTCTGTACAAAACACTTAATTTTTTTTAGAAGTAGCGTGCTTCTGCTGGAAGGAGTTACTGTCTACAAAGCAATAAGCAGTCCAATAATTGTACCGCAATGGGCAGATGGAAATGACGTGGTCGGCATCCTCTGCGTTACAGTCACTTACTAGCTGTATCCCGGTCCGGTGTAGACGAAAGGTTTGCTGAGTTGAGTTGCTCCCTGGACCTGTTCCGAATAGAAGGGAGACGAAATATCTTCACGAGGAACTTTCCTGCGCCAACCTCTTCATTCCAGAGCAGCAGTTGCTCTCAATTATTTGTTAGATATATTCCAATCTCTCTCCCACTACAGTTTTTACCTTGTGAAGCTCCTGCAAGTACCAAGAAAGTTATTACCCGATGCCTTAACAAATGCTCTGTCATCCTGTCTTTTGCTCTGTTTTTATCCACATGTTCCTCTCCTCGCCGATTATGCGGAGAACATCTTCTTTTCATATGTTACCAGCCCACCTGATTTCCAGCATTATTCTATAGCACCACACATCAAGGGCTCCGACACTCACTCTCTCTCTCTCTCTCTCTCTCTCTCTCTCTCTCTCTCTCTCTCTCTCTCTCTCTCTCCCTCCCTCTCTCTCTCTCTCTCTCTCTCTCCCTCTCTCCCCTTTTTTTCATCCAAGGGATCAAAGTGGTTACAGGGATGTCTTACATTATATCTCTTTTATGTCTTCCACTACATTGATATGATAGGTGCTAGTTATTATTCTGTAAGGATCTGATCTGCCACTACATAGTCATAAAGCGTTTATCAACGAATCTGTCAACATTTGTAGTACTTATATTTGGCTAACAGTTACAAAAATTACCAGCTCGACTTCAAGCCTGGCCTATTGACGCTCTGTTGAAGGTTCCTGATCTTAATAGTAAACATCAAAGTGGCAACACATGCTTTCTGAAATGTTTGCAGAATGAATGCTACAATCTACATGTGCCTCCTAGTAAGTCATAATCAGACTCCACTGTTGACAGATTCGTTAATAAACGCTTTATGAAATTTAATAATGTCGCCGGTTGCCAGTTAACAAAATGCTAAAGGTGAAAAAAGAAGTTCGAGAAAGTTTTGTAACGAACATGTTCATTCGTCTTTGCCCCATGGTTGATAATACTCTCAGCTATAGTATTTAACACCATAAGTAGGTATTAAAATCCATAAAGAAGAAATAAAAACTTTGAGGTTCGCCGATGACATTGTAATTCTGTCAGAAACAGGAAAGGACCTGGAAGAGCGGTTGAAAGGAATGGAGAGTGTCTTGAAAGGAGGATATAAGATAAACATCAACAAAAGCAAAACAAGGAATGTAGTCGAATTAAATCGGGTGATAGTGAGAGAATTAGATTAGGAAATGAGACGCTTAAAGTAGTAAAGGAGTTTTGCTATTTGGGGAGCAAAATAACTGATGATGTCGAAGTAGAGAGGATATAAAATGTAGACTGGCAATGGCAAGGAAAGCGTTTCTGAATAAGAGAAATTTGGACGTGAAAATGACTATAAGTGTGTAACTAAGTGGCAAAACTATCACCACAGCATAACTGTAATAATGGTGCTTCATCTTTTTGTAAGTACAGCTATATTTTCGTCAAATGCTGCCTTGCGACTTACAATTGTCCCACTTGTATCTGTGTAGTCACCAGCAAATAATTTTTATTGTATTTATACAGTGATTTCCAACAGTACAAACATGTACATGCATGTATAAACACCTGAAGATGAGCGCAAGCCCGAAACCGGTCGTATGACAAATACACAACCTTTAATTGTGACTGGTAGCGGATATTTTCCCACAACCCCATAAAGGAACAGTCACGGATTTCGACAGCATCCACTATGGATAAAGTTCATTTGATTACCAGTTTGGTATTGGAGCGCAGCGTGGAGGGTAAAAATCGTAGAGGGAGACGTAGAGATGAATATACTAAGCAGATTCAGAAGGATGTAGGCTGCAGTACGTACTGGGAGATGAAGCAGCTTGCATAGGATAGAGTAGCATGCATCAAACCAGTCTCAGGACTGAAGACCACAACAACAAAAAAAGGGCCTTTTCCCCCATGGCGTGTTAACTTTCTTGTTGTGGCGCCCCCTGTGTAGCTCATAATGCCCCTGTAAATTGGACACCTCTGCGCTAAGCATTTGCCAGTGTTTTAACTCTGACGATATATACCGGAGATGGGGGCGAAACGCTGGCGAATAATTTTACGCACTGACCAGAGCCTCCCAACACGGAAGTTCTGAGAGAAGGAAGCACAGCCTGGATACCTGTTCGCATGAAGTCAGTGTAGAGTAGTGAACCGCGCCTGATCCCTGCGGAGGCTGGCTGGAGCGCGTGGGCGGAGGTGCGCCCTCGCCTCGCTTCTTGTGGAGAGCGGCTGTAGGGGCTCTCGTGCGCCCACTCTCCTTTCTGGGCCGCTCTCCTGCCCCCCTCCTGCGGCCCCTTCTGACAGCCGGGACAAAAGCCGCCACAGCCAGCCGGATTCCTCCTGGCTGCCTGGCACGTGCGCCACAGCCGCCCGACTGCTGTCTGCACGTGAAGCGCACCTCCCCTCACTACCTTCACGCCACGTCACTCAGCACCCAGAGGCGCTTCGTCATTTTTACCGCTTCATCTACAGGGTTGTTCAGAAGTACCCACGACATTTTCAGAATACGACTTCGTGAACGCTACAAGATGTACAGCAACGAGACACGTATTAGCTGCCAGAACCTCTCTCCAAGTTTGTAACTCATATTGCTGGTCTCAATATGGGTACGCAGCAAACGTCTATAGGCTTGTGAAACTCTTGCCATAGAGGCCCAACACGTCGCGGTCTATGTCAGAAGTCGCAATAATTATCCTTCCTTACAGCCAGACGTTGACTGGAATACTCTCTTTCAAATTCTGAAGGTGGCAGGGGTAAAATACAGGGAGCGAAAGGCTATTTACAATTTGTACAGAAACCAGATGGCAGTTACAAGTGTCGAGGGACATGAAAGGGAAGCAGTGGTTGGGAAGAGAGTGAGGCAGGGTTGTAGCCTCTCCGCGATGTTATTCAATCTGTATATTGAGCAAGCAGTAAAGGAAACAAAAGAAAAATTCGGAGTAGATATTAAAATCCATGGAGAAGAAATAAAAACTCTGAGGTTTGCCGATGACATTGCAATTCTGTCAGATATAGCAAAGGACTTGGAAGAGCAGTTGAACGGAATGGACAGTGTCTTGAAAGGAGGATATAAGATGAACATCGACAAAAGCAAAACGAAGATAATGGAATGTAGTTGACTTAAGTCGGGAGATGCTGAGGGTATTAGATTAGGAAATGAGACACTTAACGTAGTAAAGGAGTTTTGCTATTTAGGAAGTAAAATAACTGATGATGGTCGAAGTAGAGAGGATATAAAATGTAGACTGGCAATGGCAAGGAAAGCGTTTCTGAAGAAGAGAAGTTTGTTAACATCGAGTATAGATTTAAGTGTCAGGAAGTCGTTTCTGAAAGTATTTGTATGGAGTGTATGGAAGTGAAACATGGACGATAAATAGTTTGGACAAGAAGGGAATAGAAGCTTTCGAAATGTGGTGCTACAGAAGAATGCTGAAGATTAGATGGGTAGATCACGTAACTAATGAGGAGGTATTGAATTGAATTTGGGAGAAGAGGAGTTTGTGGCACAACTTGACAAGAAGAAGGGGTCTGTTGGTAGGACATGTTCTGAGACATCGAGGGATCACCAATTTAGCATTGGAGGGCAGCGTGGAGGGTAAAAATCGTAGAGGAAGACCTAGAGATGAGTACACTAAGCAGATTCAGAAGGATGTAGGTTGCAGTAGGTACTGGGAGATGAAGAGCCTTGCACAGGATAGAGTAGCACAGAGAGCTGCATCAAACCAGTCTCCGGACTGAAGACCACAACAGCAACAACGACGTCAGGCAGACGTTTGCGTAAAATGCGCCAGACGGCTTATTGCTGTATCTGCAGTTATCTGCTGACACGTGTCGTAGATTCTTCGGGCTACTGAAGAACGATTCCCACACGCCGTTCCCGCGATGGCCCTGAGTGGCTTCGTGAGACAGCGCTCGCCATCGCCACAACGGCAGGCCAGTGTGGCATGTGGAATGTCAGAGTTATTCTTGACTTCTTACTTCTGTAATTATTCTCATCGCGTCTTCACTAGCCTTATGCTGTGGGCGTGTACCAAGCTGGTATTTGAATCCATTCCTGAAAAAGTTGGCTTGAGAATTTGTAATAATCACGTAGTGGGTTGAGCGAGTGTGCTTTAGCTCTTTTCTACGTGTTCTCAAGGCGACTTCTTTTTGTCCTTGTTATTCGTGGCTGAAGTCGAAAAAACGTTTTTACATTTTCACCTTTGCTGAATGCCAAAAGAAAGATGATACCTCAATAAATTTTCTGAGAAAACAGCTTTTGTGACATTTTACAAAAGTGAAGTGAAAAAACAATAAAAAAACGCAAATTTAACAAAGGAAAAAGCGGTTACCTAAATGCCGAAAAAACCTTAATTCAAATGTGACGAAGTTCTTTCGACTTAAGGCTCTGCTAACAACGAGGAAAAAACTGTCAATTTCAGGAATGCAAAAACAGAGCAATACACACCAACGACCACCGATGAGGATTTGTAAATAAAAGCGGAACGTGTTTTGTATAAAACATTTGAATTAAGCGCTCCAGACGAAAAAAATTGATAATTACTTCTGTTTCCCCAAAACACTGAAAGCTGTCAGACCATTTGTTGTATTCTGTCCTGTACAACGTACTTCGTCTTACCTCAATGGGAGCTCTTGACACACCATACAATTCGGCTAGAAACAGTACCTAATTTACCAGTTCATATTTGGAGTAGTGTGCTCTGCCATTAGTAGCATTTAATGTTGCGGGGCGCACAATAGTTTTCCTGGGAGTTTCACAGACATCCAGTTAATTATGTACTGTGAAGTTTCTGCGATATGCCTTTGTTTCTCATCCTCTGTTGGGTCGTACTTGTTACAAATCAATTTGGAATCAGCTGAAAAACATTTTTTTTAATCTGTAGTAGTTTCCCTGCTGGTATAAGACGTTTCGCCACTATGTACATCTCTTAAGGCCAGTTTACAACATTTAAGCACAGCAAATAGGACCTTGGCGAATATTATTTGTAAACGTTGTAAATGCCGCCACGCCAGCTTTGTTAAGTAGCGGTCGTGTGTGTGTGTGTGTGTGTGTGTGTGTGTGTGTGTGTGTGTGTGTGTTTGCTGAGCGGATGCGCCAGCGATAGCAGCACACATGGCGATCGGCCTTTGTTTCTCGTGCACCAGCGCAGCGGGCGGCCACGATGAGGCGGGCCATCAGGTTACAGGTAGGCATGCTTATCCCAATTCCTCAGTAATTGCCTTTTTTATCCCACCTGTGCTGCATTGAATTCATGTGTAACAACATTGCAGTGACTCCTGATTCTGTCTTTTACCCTCCTATAATAGACTTCGAAGTTGGTGCTGTGCACTTTACCTTGGGTACTTCCTCTACTGGTATTACAATGGAAGACTCGAACGACACCACAGTACATTTATATTCCACATCATGACGATGTTTTAGCAGTCCGTTAAGCAACTATCAAAAATGACTCTGAGCACTATGAGACTTAACTTCTAAGGTCATCAGTCCCCTAAAACGTAGAACTACTTAAACCTATCTAACCTAAGGACATTACACACATCCATGCCCCAGGCAGGATTCGAACCTGCGACCGTAGCGGTAGCGCGGTTCCAGACTGTAGCGCCTAGAACCGCTCGGCCACCCCCGCCGGCAAGCAACTATCGATTTTATTTGTTGTAATATTGTACATTTTGTCCTCAGGCCACCTTTTAGTATCTAAACATTTATAGATCACACATTTATAAAAAGTCAACGGTTATGCCATGCCAGTACTAGTCAATTCCGCAAGTTATATTTGAAAAATATACACAGCCAAACAACATGAGCACGCGACTAGTGTGGAATATCGTGCCATCGTCGATTTCCAAATATTAGAAAGTGGGCTAAGGCTGAAATTGTAAAATAGTACAAGAAATAAAGTGAAGCTGACAGTTGCAGGCGGTATTCAATCATTTAAACATTTTGTTAAACTGTTCGCTGTGCGATAACAACGGTGAAGTCACTGATAACAGTACCACGAAAGCAGAGTTTTCAACACGATTTTCCGAAACTGCTTCACCAAAGAAGACGAAGTAAATATTTCTGAATTCCAATCAAGAACAACTGCCGAGATGAAAAACACAGAAATGGATGTCCCCGGTGTCGCAAAGCATCTTAAATCAATAAAAGCAAGGCTTCCGGTCCAGATTGTATACCAGTCTGATTCCTCTCAGAGTATGCTAATACAATAGCTCCATATTTAGCAGTTAAATACAACCGCTCGTTCACAAAAAGTTCCGTACCTAAAGACTGGAAAACTGCTCAAGTCACACCAGTACCCAAAAAGAGGCGAGCGAGGTGGCGCAGTGGTTAGACACTGGACTCTCATTCGGAAGGACGACGGTTCAATCCCGCGTCCGGCCATCCTCATTTAGGTTTTCCGTGATTTCCCTAAATCACTGTAGGCAAATGGCGGGATGGTTCCTCTGAAAGGGCACGGCCGGCTTCCTTCCCCATCCTTCCCTAATCCGATGAGACCGATGACCACGCTGTCTGGTCTCATTCTCCAAACCAACCAATCAACCAACCAACCAACAACCAACCAACCAACCCAAAAAGAGGAGTAGGAGTAATCCGTTGAATTATAGGCCCATATCACTAACGTTGATTTGCAGAGGGATTTTGGAACATTCACTGTACTGGAACATTATGGAGTACCTAGAAGAAAACGATTTATTGACACGTAATCAGCACGGATTCAGAAAACATCGTTCTTGCGAAACACAATTAGCCCTTAATACTCACGAAGTAATGAGTGCTATCGACAAGGGATGCCAAATTGAATCCATATTTTTGCATTTCCGGAAGGCTTTCGACACCGTTTCTCACAAGCGTATTCTAACCAAACTGCGTGTCTGTGGAATATCACCTCAGTTGTGCGACTGGATTCGTGATTTCCTGTAAGAAAGGTCACAGTTCGTGGTAATAGACGGAAAGTCATCGAGTAAAACAGAAGTAGTATCCGGCGTTCCCCAAGGAAGTGTTATATGTCCTCTATTGTTCGTGATCTATATTAACGACGTAAGAGACAATCTGAGTAGCTGTCTTAGATTGACCTGAATCCTGTAAAACACCTTTGGGATGTTTTGGAACACCGACTTCGTGCCAGGCCTCACCGACCAACATCGATACCTTTCCTCAGTGCAGCACTCCGTGAAGAATGGGCTGCCATTCCCCAATAAACCTTCCAGCGCCTGATCGAACGTATGCCTGCGAGAGTGGAAGCTGTGGTCAAGGCTAAGGGTGGGCCAACACCATACTGAATCCCAGCATTACCGATGTAGTGGGCCACGAACTTGTAAGTCATTTTCAGCCAGGTGTGCGGATACTTTTAATCAAATAGTGTATCCTCTCGCCAGTAAAAGTCAGTGACATTAACATCCCCCATTTGAATGGCAAATGGCCTGACCCTCACTACATTAGACACCTTGACTCGCAGTCTGTTATTACGTGATTACTGTTTTGCTGTTGTTGATATTCATGTAGCATGCGCAACATACTACTGACGATGATGATAACATTAGTACCATTATAATAGTTTTTTTAGCCATGCTCAATTTGTTGCTGTATGTTCTCCGTACTTTCCTGTCTTAGCATTCTAAATTAAATCCTTGAAAAAATGACGTACAGTAATTACAATTATACGCAGACTATAGGCTCTTGTTGCACATCCCACTGAGTGTTGTTAAAGGAAAATCACAGCACACTTCCTTCCCTAAGATCAAAGTTTTACAGTCAGTTGTGATGTAAATAGTTTTCGCAGAGCATTACTTGAACAGATTTTCTAACTTACGTAAAAGTCACAGTATACCAAAGCACGCTCTTTTCTTTCTGTTTCGTCACACATTATATCATTTAACTTTAAGTTGTATGAAGCAAGCGTAGTATTTGGTGGACAGAGAATATTTTTTTTAAAGATATGATCTTGCAGCCTTAACATTCTTCAAAATGTTGTCTTAACACGAAAAATATGATGGTGTAATTATTATTTTTTGGACTGATCAAAGCATAGTCGCGATGCAGATGACTGATATTGAGCATAATTTTTTTCTGCATTGTATTGAAAAGATTATAGCAGCATCTTACTTATACTTGATTTCAAAGATATTTTTAACTCAACAGATAGCTCTGTAAATAGAAGTGGATAAATGTGTAAATAACTGTTCTTCATTAGCAGCGGAGTTGTTAGTTTTGGGATGATGTTAGGGATGTACCTGCAAATTACTTTTTTAAAAACTACTTGTGTGTTACAGTTGGTCTCTCATTAGTAAATACAGTTTTGAAGGCAAACAGTAGCTGTGATTGGTGATGTAATTTTAGATGAAAGCCAGCAGTTAACTCGTTGGTTTCGTGTGGATCTGATGGCATGGAGCACAATATGGCCCCTAGTCAGAACCAGGCTCCTTCTCGTCACCGTTACTCGTTTCTGCGACTGCATATACCAGATGGCGCTCTTACCCACAACTGGAGTGTACCGACACTCACCATCACGACACCAAGTGCTGAGAGCACTCGCAAATTCAGCTTCGGTTTACATCGATACTCGCAGACGGTGGGTGCTTGTGACTGGAAGTGGAACTGTTTCTGCATGATGTGCCTGTCGTTAGAGGAGGTCAAGACTAACTAATGAGGAATTGATACCAATGATGGAAAGTTGCACACCACATTAAAAACTGCGAAAAGAAGAAGAGAAAGAGGCCCGCTAACTTGGTAGTTGATAAATATTTGTTAACAAACTTGGCTTCTGTTAATATTGTAGTGTTGTCTGAAATTTGAGGTTAGCTCATGTGTTTGACTGATTAATAAAGTGAATGATGTAGGTTTTGAACACTTTTGATGCGACTAAAGTATGTGTAACAGGGAAATGTTTTCACTGTGGATTTACATGGGTGAAAACAATACATTGTGTATGTATGGCTAAAACCAGTTCCAAATTGTTGTGACACCCTGTTCTCTAACTGCTTGTGGCAGCTGTGAAAATTTGTAGCGTTAGTTGTGCTTGTTTCTAGGAAATGTTTTTTCTGTGGGTTGTGTTTTCTGTTTGTCATGTAGAACATGTAGACTAAATAGTTTCAGTGAAACTAGTATTAGATAAAATTGCACACTCTTACTATCATAAGAAGCTTTGTTCTTTGCTAAAACTGTGTTGTGTGTCATGTCTCTTACTTTTGATGATTTTTTTAGTATCCTAAGCAAAGATTTTTATCACTGTTACTTACATTTTTGTTCTGTTTCTCTCTTGTTTCCAGACCCTCCACCGCACTGATTCAATGGTATCGCTCTGTTACCGCTCATTATCAGCATATATTTCAGATGACAATATCAGTGGGCTCCAGAACTTTCTGGAAAATAAGAGGGTGCAGGTGGATGACAGAGATGAGGTAAGCATTACGTGACGCTTAACACATCTATTTCAGCCATAAGAGTTTCTTCTATAGAATTGTCAGTACTTATTTTTGTAGTTTTTTAGTGTTTAGTAAAAGTAAGCAATGCACACCTCCCAAACTGTATATTAAATTTTGGAAGTGGTAGTTGAATGATTCCAATCCTTGGAAGTGGCGTCATATTGCTATACTGTGGTTGGTTTTGCTTGCGAGGCATGAAGGCGGACTAGACCCGATCGCAGCTGAATAGTAGGTTAAGTGCTGTGCGTTGGTGTACCAGTCAGGCTGAGTGTGGTTTACCACACTCATTTAGGCACCTGGGAGGCTAGTCCCCAAATTTTACCTCCAGAAATACAATACATGAACAATTAAAATATGATTACACGATTCACACACAGATGACACAGTCTTTTCCTCTTTCAGATTACTGCGATGACTGTGGTATCAGGAAATGTATCCGACCTCAAATATAAATAACAAAATAAAATTTGCAATTTAAGGGTGTATTGTATTAAACCGATGACCGAGAAAAGACGGAGAGGCTTCGTCCCGCCGTAGCCCTCAGTGGTTCACAACCCCACAACAGGCCACAGCAGTCCACCGCCGCCCCACACCGAGCCCAAGGTTATCGATCAGGGTGTACACGCCCTGGGAAATCCGGGAAAAACGCGGGAATTTTTTCGTCAGGGAGAAAACCGGGAAGAGCCCAGGAATATTTAGAATTCCGGGTATTTTCATTGTTTTAGTTTTCAGTTAAATTTTTGTAGTTTTGACTGGTAAGAACTGATACACTAACAAAGAATTGTACTTTAGCCTGCTACTGCAAAATAATACCGCAGCAATAAAACATAAACGAGAGCGAAAAACTAAATAAAAAGGAATTGCACCATTTATAACAACAAAACACAGTGCACACGCAAGCGTCTGCAAACAGCAAAATGTGTCAAAGGCTTTCGACGAAGAGTGCAATACTTCAAAACAATAGATTGCTTCCGATGAGTGTGACGTCACAACGGTTTATATTACGGTTGTTGAGCGGTTACCAGCGCCCTTCCGCGCAATACTGTCGCATATGAGAAGTACCTTACCCCGCTTCTTGAAGTGCGGTTCTAGCTGTATCAGCAATAGCAAGAAGCAGCCAGATGCTAACCGGAAAAATTTTTCTGGCGCGCGCGCATGCCCAGAGCAGTCTGAGTTGTGGGCCGAGTAGTAGTCTCCACGTGCACCTTGTTTAAGTTTGGTGATTTTGCTGTTTACTCTTCGTTTACAGCTCGCAAGCCAAATGAAAACAATGCGTATGTCTGTGGCCGGGAGCTATAAATACATTCACATAATTGCGGAAGGCTAACATAAGTTTTCATTTTCAGTTTTCTGATTTCATCTTCTTTCCATTTTTCTGGCAGTCGGGCAATAATTGCTTTCCAAAACAATGAAGTTATTTTTGTTGATTTTGTAACAAAAAATTGATTTCAATTAGTCTTTTCCGCAGAGGCAGTCAATTTATTTGAAATAGTATTGGCTAGAGTCAACTGTTCGCGAAATTTCAAGTGCACGTTTTTATCTTCTGGGACGTATGGCTGTATGTCACAATCAACGAAATATGAGATAATAGCAGCATTGATAATACAAGAAAATTTGCATCCCGAAAACCACACTGAGAAGTTTAATATCAGGTTGGGTCGTACTTCTTTGTGAATCTGGACATATGACTGTGCCCTTAAGCCGAATTCAGTATCGTTTACGAAATTCCGATGCTCTTAAAGTAACTTCTGATGTCTTGTTTCGTTTATGACGTAATTTTAGTATCTTCTGATGTCTTGTTTCGTTTATGACGTAATGTAATATCTCTTAATGCACAAACGCTGCTTGCTGGCACTCAGACAACTGCTGGAACCAATTCTAGCAGGTCGTGGGAAAATTTTTCGACTGGTGGTTTGAAAAGCGTTACTTTCAAAGTACGTTTCATTTTAAACTACGTGAATTACGTTACGTGTGCGTATTAAATCACAGTGTGTTTGGTTTTCGTTTAAAGCTGAAAACTTTGAGAGCCAACCACTTAGAAGAATTTCGAGCCCACAAGACCAGACATTTATGTCATTGCTTAAAATTACGCTGGTACATTTTTGTGATGTGTCGAACTGTAACTCACTCAAAAAAGACAAATATTATATGTGAAAGCTTAGCTCACTTGTAGCTACACTATGTTCATTAATTTAAACTATTAACTTTGCCTGTTTGCGTGTTTGCGCTACTTTACAGTGATAATGCTTTTGGCTGACCACATCACGCATCCTATGCTCTGAATCACTAAGTTTACTTGCGACACATCATCCGAAGGATGAAAACTGAATTTCGTAAACCGCTTTAGAAAAGCCACTTCGTCAGTATTAGCAGAAAATTTTTAAAAATAAGACCAAACCTGACAGCTCCGGCACGTTTCAATACCGGCTGTGTTTACAAGGGAGCTAAAATCGATTGCGGAATTGGAAAAGCGGCTACCAGAAGCGGATTTCCAGAACCGATTTTCAGGTGTTCACCACCCAAATCGGTATTAGGAAATCGGTTTACGAAATGCTGTTTTGGGAGCCCCATGTAAACGCGGCGAATATCTGGGATCATCGGCTGGCGAGGTCATGCGACATGAGATACGATTGGCTTTCAAAAACTGATCGCAACCTAGATTTCAATACTCCGGAAACTAACTTTCTGTGTTTGGTGGAATTCAACTGTATACTTAAGTGATACGAAAATAGTCAGCGTACATCTTGCTGCACATAAAAGATCTTTCTAAAAGCGCTTTTTTCTTTTTTTGATTTCTTTCTTTTTTTCTGGTGTTCGTTTCATAAAGTGCTGGGAAGTTCCACGTCAGTGTATAAAATCTTAACCATTCAAAGGATTGATATGTTTTACGGTTCCAAGGGAAAGTGCATTTTCACCCGGGAGAAAGTATGTTTTTAACCGGGAGATCCTCGAAAAAATCCGGGATTTTATTTTTCTTCCTTGTCCACATATACATCCTGACTATCCTGGAAGAGGGGACCCTGTAGTAGACGGGATAAACATTGGGGAAAAGAAGAAGAAGCAAGAAAATTAATACATGCATGGATGAGAAATCTTAACTTCGCAGGTATATTGATGAAACGTTTAAAGCAGCATTATAATAGTGTTAAGGTAATAGCAGACAACTAGTTTGAGGGGAAAATAATGTAGTGATGTTTGGGATGATATTGCTGTTTGGTAAACAATATTGTGGCCAATGCACCCGGTTGACTGTAGCTGACAAAACCAGAAAGGAACTGATTCAGTAGGGAGGAAGTTCAAAACATAGATGAGAGTTTGTGAGTAGGGAGACACAGCAGCTTACAATTACAAGGAAGTTCAGCATCAAATAAAATATGTTCCGCAGATGTAGACAAAAGAGGCAATTATTTAACAATAGTGTTTATACAAACAATAAAAGATGCCAGAGGTGTGAAGAGAGCAAAAGAAAAGTTAATCCCAAATGTAAGTAGACCACTACTTAAGGAAAAATTGAGAGTTTTAGGCAGTTAATAAGAACATGAAAGAATATGCTGAATTAGACAAAACTTCAGAAATTTCTTTGACAAAATGTAAAAACAAGCATTCCAGTTTCTTAAAAATGTTTTTGTGGTTAAAGCAATAAATCACAAAACAGATAGTGATTCCAGAAGTAATTCCTTTTCAGATGTTTACACCATTCAGAATAAGAAAAGTAAGGCATCCGCAAATGATGGTGTTTCAATAGAAATGGTTAATGTTTGAGGCAAAGTAACACAAAATGAATTCATAAATTATTTACAGAATGGCTGCAGATGAAGACAGCTCTCCAGCGTAGGAACAGTGTGGCAGTAATTCTAATTCACAAGAAAGCAAGCAGACCAAGACATGAAAAAAACCTCCTCTGCACAATATACTAAAATTATCACATAGACATAGAATACACATTAAATTGTATTCAAACAGAAGAACAAACTGATTTTAAAAGTTGATGCACCAGAATGGACCACTTCAAGTTTTGAATTAAAGTGTAGGACAGGGCAATGACTACAAATTTTTACATCATCTGAGAACCATAGATTTTGAGAAAGTTTTTGCTTAATTTTGAACAAAATGTATACTGACAACTCTCGAGAAACAAGACATTGATTCAGACTGTGTGTTCAAGAAGTTTTCAACTTAAAAATGACTCGTTCTGTTTATTACTGCTCCTTTCCTGACCGAGACTCTGTCAAGCACTGGGTTGGTATTCTGGAGTAGCAGCTTAAAATTTCCAAAAATCGCTTTTCAAATTTTGTGACCAATTTCCCCCTCCACATTCTGGCCCAATTGTGTTCCATTTTTAATGAAACCAGTGGTAATGGAATGCTAAATTTTAATCTTCTTCCCTTCAGTTTTTTCTATTTACATCTCCTAGTGTGGGGAATGGGATGGTGAGAGTTTGAAAGAACACTAAAAGTTGCAACTGCTGAGGTAATAATACAATTTACTGCATTGTATTAACATGTATCGTCGTTACTTGAATTGCAAATAAATATGCAGCTCTGTGTTGTTATAGAATGGTGGAAACCACATCCCTGAATTCAAAATAAGTGTTTTTGATATTATAATGGTGGAAGAAGGGAAGTTGAAGGCAAATTAGGGATTGTATTCTTGTAGGTGAGCCAGTTTGAAGTGTTTGCAGGACACAGTAAAATAAACATTGTCCCAAATATATGTCTATCAGCGTAGAAAACATGTAGAATTTCTATAGATTATGTCAACATTAGGCATATCTATGATAAAAGAAGTATACTGATTGAAATGAGCCATCATTCACATTTTATTCTGAAATTAAAGTGAAAGAATTTGCCAGGGAAGTTTGTAGAAATTGCCATGTAAGATGAACAGTTACTCCAAATGGAATTAGAAAATATCTGTGTGAAGAAGTGTTGTTGTCATTGTTGGTGGTGGTAGCAGCAGTAGCAGTAAAGGTATTATTAGTTGTGGTTATGTGATTGTTTTTGTTGCTGTGATTTTATGTCTTTCCTTTAGCCCCATTTGTGATTCCTTTGTTTCAGAATGGAACAACAGCTCTCATTTTTGCAGCAACAAAAGGGAAGCTTAATTTTGTTCGGGAATTAATCAATCATGGAGCAGAGGTTAATGCTGAAGATGGGGTGAGTAATTAAACAGAAAATTAATAAAAGTCATTTCATAAAAATACAAGTACCTAGATGATGATGATGATGATGATGATGGTAATAATCATAATAATAATTTTTGATAATGATAATCATGGTTTGATGATTTTGATAGTACAACAATGTAACTTAAAACATGGTGCAGTTACATATTTTCAGAGCAAATACATATTATTGTACGACGGTTTGTCCGTAAAGTAACGCACCACATTGAATGAGTGCTACAAGTTTCTGTCACTTCTGACAGATAGTGTAGCTGCGGGGCAATTTCAAAATGACGTCTGTAGGTGATGTACATTACAAGCAATATGCCGTCATTGAATTTCGCACTGCAAAGAAAGAAACAGTGGGGAATATTCACAAACACTTGTGCAACACCTATGGAGCATCTGCTGTCAGCAGAAGTACGGATAGTTACTGGGCACGGAGAGTGAAGACATCAGAAGACGGTTCAGCGGAACTCCACGATTTGCAGTGGTCAGGAAGACTGTTCACCCTAAAGCCCTGACGTAGCCCCTTTCGACTTAATTTTTGGGCCATTACAGGATGCCATTTTTGGAAGACATTTTGAGGACGAAGAGGTGGTGATTCACACAGTGAACCACTGGCTCCGCCACAAGGACGAGGGTTGGTACCGACAGGGCATACACACCCTTGTCTCGCGCTGGAGGAAGGCTATAGAATGGAATGAAGGTTACATGAAAAAATAGGATGTGCAGATAAAACACCATTCTTTCATGTGTGTAGTTATCATTATGTTGAATAAAGAATTGTTGAAGAAAGAAAATGCGGTGCGTTACTTTCTTGGCAACCCTCGTAGTACAATTTCATATACTTTACCAAGAGCTAGCAGGATTATTTTCTATTTAAATATATATTTTATACTATAATGTAATGGAATATTTTTCTGGGAAAGGACTCATTGTAGATAGTGGTACATTACTCAATTGTGGCCTTCTCTAGGTGAAAGGGCAAGTTTTTACTGATTTTTGTGTCATATCGAGACATTTTTAATTGATATGCTATAACATTGGTTGATCATTCATTGTGAGCTGTGATTTTTAACTGTAAATTCAAAATTAGCAAAATTTTTCGTCCAATCTGTAAGCATTTATCTTCTCGATAACCAGGATCGTCAAATTTTCAATAATTGCAAAGCAGTGAATATTTCAGAGCACACTTATGAACATACACATGATTTTATTTGAAATTATTCTTAATGGTAAATGAAGAATCAGATCTGAAATATTTGGTTATAAACTGAACATCTACAGCAGAGCTCAACATCTGAAATTCACTTTTATGGTATTGAGTATTAGTCCTAAACACAGTTCTTTTTTATTGGTGTTTATGTTCAGTATGGTATAAACTTTTCTAGAAAGTATAAATAATCCACTATAATAAGGCATTATTTGATCCCATTTGATTTTTCCTACCTCCTTGTAATTCTTAGGAGAGGAATAGGAACTTAAACCATTCATACAATTTATATCATGCACTTGGCAATGGACACAAGTGTCAGATATAAATATATAAGTTGTTTATAGTTCTAAATATACATTAAAATAACACGAAACATGTACAATGTGGGAACATTCAAGAATAATGACTGTTATGTCTTTTGAAGGACAGATGTTTTGTAAGAAAATATGTGGGCTGGTGAATAGGAATGAAAATCCTCCAGTGATTTCAAGCATGCAATAACATTGTGCAAGTATCTTCAGCATCTTCCTCTCTTCTTTGTTTTCAGCGAAGTTTCTTTTGTATCAGGGTGGCATAATGTAAAAATAATGAGTACCAACTTTCTGAATTGTATTGCATATAGTTAAAGTAAGGTGTATCTGTGGAATACCCTGTTTCGCTGACCAGATTTCCCCTTTCACAGGACAACTGGACAGCACTACTGTGTGCAGCAAAGGAAGGCTATGCCGATATTTGTGAGGAACTGCTGGAGCATGGAGCTGACACGGAGCACCGTGACATGGGTGGCTGGACAGCACTCATGTGGGCAGCTTACAAAGGACGAGATAACGTAGTTGATGTCCTCGTGGCTCATAATGCCGAAGTAAATGCTCATGGAAACTTCCACCTTTCTGCTCTACTGTGGGCTGCAGGCAGAGGGCATTCTACTATAGTGCAAAAGTTGCTTAGGAATGGAGCAAAAGTTAATGTTGGTGACAAGGTGAGAAACTCTCAACAGACACAAATCCCTAACATAAAGATTAATTTGTGCTGGTATTATGCTACATGCAGTCATTCAGTGCTCTTTCAATGTAAGTGTTTATTTCAGTATGGCACTACTGCTCTTATTTGGGCTAGCAGGAAGGGAAATACAGAAATAGTGGATGCCCTTTTGAAGGCAGGAGCCAATGTTGACACAGCAGGAATGGTAGGTATTTCTTAATAAACATTTTTTAAATCTTTCTACTATGGAATTTGGAATAACTTCTCTGTCATCACAGTGAAACAATTTTATAAGCTAATTTTGTTTGCAGTATTCATGGACGCCACTGCTTGTTGCTACATTAGGAAATCACGTCGAAGTTGTCAATCGTTTGTTGGAACATAAACCCAATGTGAATGCATTAGACAAGGATGGATGTACAGCTCTGACTCTAGCCTGTAAGGAGGGATTCCATGAAATAGCTGTTGCATTACTTAATGCTGGTGCATACATTAACATTCAGGTAAGCCCATTCAGTATGTATTGTTACATACACCCTTTTGTATTAGTCATCATTTATTCTAATTGAAAGTTGGCCCAAGATGCTGGAGGTGGCAGTCATGTGTGCATGAGGTGTGCTTGCTTGTGTGTTTGAATGGTGTGTTATTCTCTTTTGCTGATGAAGGCTGTGGCAGAAAGATCTGTGTAAGTGTCTTTTAATTGTGCCTGTCTGCAGCATAACGTGTCCTCTTTACAGTAAGTAGCAATCTGACCCTTCATTTTTACTAATATCCAGACGATCACTATTCACTAGACTTTATGTAAACGGGATATCTTTTTTATTATGAAGCAAATTTTAAATCTCAGAAATTCCAAAATTACATTAAAAGCATTCAGTAAATTATGTGTGTATATGGGGTCTGGATCTGCAATTCCTCATGGGCGTTTGCGACAAATAAGTTTCTCTATTGTTAAGCATTATTCAGCAGTACAGAGCAAAACATAGTTTTTAAGTATGTAGTGATCTCCCTACTGTAAGTGGTTACTATGAATAGGGAAGCAGTAACCATTATTGTCTTCTTTCCCCATTTTAGGTGAGTAGCTTTTTTGCTAAACAATTTAAAGACTTGGGTAAGTACAGAGTATGATGATAAAAGGCATCCAGTTAACTTACAAAGAATAATCGTTAGCTAGTATATGTGTATGTAAACAAAATATTCAACACAAAAGCTCAGTTTCTGTACTTATGTTTATTATCATAATAGATACATATACTTCGCCCTCCAAAAAAGGGAGCTGAAATACAGGCTGATGTAGTCTAGTCAATGTAAGAAAATGCATCACAGTTGCAGTGGTCTGGGCACAGCAGCTTCCCTGCACCCACCTCAACCAATTGTCTACACTCTGAATAAAATTAATGCTTGATTGACAGGTTGCAGTGGATGAAGAAAGTGTTGTCACACTTCACAAGATGGTATATGCAATATGCAAAACGGGCAACACAGTGACCGTGTTGCTTTGAAGAAAGAATTACGGTCATATGGCAGCTGGCCCCTACCATTTGCCACAATGCAACATAAGTCACAAAATAATTTTGATTGCATTATAACACAATTTGTAAATGTATCTATGTCAATGTATTGGTGCTCTTACAGCTAAACTATTGCTTTCGTATGTAGCCATTAGCACTACACGGCTAAAAGGAGGCAACAGTGCTGCTACCAGTCAGGAATTTATGTCTTGCCAGCGCCACCTTTAAAATGAATCAGTATTGTGTGAAGTAGCACTGCAGTGACCATTGTTGGTGATGTGTTACATTCCACCAAGTTTCGAAATAGTATGCTCTGCAGAAGCAAGTTCAGGACTTGGTTCGCAATGCTGAAACATAATTTTGACTGGAATTCGGTGAAATAAAAATCTGGTCTTTCCCAGAAAATGACAGTTTATGGTACTGTAAGATAATTCATTTACCTGCCTGCTGAACAGCATTCGCTTAGTGCACATCTGTTCTCCAGGTCACAGTCTAGGAAGCATGTAAGCAAGCTGTTTTCTATGTGTATAATAAATAATGAGATGCCTATTTTTAGTTAAATGATATTTATTGGTTTAGGTAGTAAGCTATTTGCCACTCTTATTCTTTTGTTAAAATGTGTTAGGAATACATTGCAACCTATATTGCTACATAATTATAAAAAAAGTGATTGAATATGTTGCAGTAAGATATTCGCTCATTTAAGAAGTCATTTTATCCAGTGTAATATGATTTCCATGGGGGGGGGGGGGGGGGCTGCCTATAGCCCCCATAGCCCCCCCCCCCTTTGCCACCACCCCTGCTATTGTGTTATCTAGAAATAAGATATAACACCTCTTTTATTGCATTTGGGAATTTCCATCTGCATGATGGCAGTGAATTTGGTCAGCTATTTAAGGATGATTTCTGGTTAAATTTCAGGATCGAGCTGGAGACACAAACTTAATTCATGCTGTTAAAGGAGGCCACAGAGGGGTTGTTGAAGCTCTTCTGAAAAAGTATGCAGATGTAGACATTAGTGGAAAGGTAAGATTTTTCATTGTAGTGTTGGACACTCCATGGTTTATCACCATTTAAAATGTTGGGTGCATTTGCTGAAAAATGTTTATAAGTGAAAACAGACATAAAGAAGTTTTGCATGTAGCATTCTGAAAAATGCGTACTGACTCATAAATATTCCATGTATATCACTGGATTTTTGAAATAAAGTACTTACACACAAGTGAAAGACTACACCTTCACAGTCATACAACCAGCATATGAATGCTCATCATATTGCTGAGCCACAATTGGAGCTTAAAGCAAGGGACCACCATTGTGAAGAGGACATAAATAATAAAGCACATAATGGATTCAATTTATGAATCCCAGCCCATTTACAAACCCGTCGCTGATATTTAAATTATGAGCATATTACACAGTCATATAATTTGTAAATCGCAATGACCTACAGGATAACTTATCTATGTGCACAGAAAATGAAATGGTATACAGGTAACACTGAAACACATCGAAAGTTAAACCTTTCACTGCTACAGACATGCCCTCTGTATTCAGTGTTGAGGGTGACTTCACTTATGGCTGTACTGCTCGACTAATACTGGTGCCTGTGCAGAGAGATGGGATTCTGTGCCGTGAGATAATCATCTGATTTTAAGAAAACTGTTAGATGAAAAAATTGCGTATCTTACAGTCTGATACTTTTGCTTGATAAACAGCTGAATTTATTTTCATTATGCATCATACTTACTGTACAGCATCAAAAATTAAGTAATATGTTGCACACAATTTTGAAGTGTGTGCAGGGGTAAAAAGTCATTGAGTAAACTTTGCATATGGTTGATTTTAGCTGATACATATCAGTGAATAAAATGTAGATAAGATACCAAAATTTTATTTAAAATTGAGAGCAGAACAATATCTCCTTTCACTATCGAATTATTGATTTTTATATCCGAAGGAAGGTATGCGTGATGCACCCATTTCCGTCCTTACACATTGCGAATTTTGTAATCATAATAAACATTATATTTCATTAACTATTTGAGGTATTGAAACTAAGTTTCTTGCCAAATGACAACATGCAAAGATGCTCAAATATTATATGATAAATATTCAATACTTTTTCAATTCACCAAGATATGGGAGTAACTCATCTGCAGCTGTGAGAGGTCAGCAGCTCAGTGTCAAACACAGGAAACACAAGTGGCATGCATACATGTCTACAGCACCTTGGGAATGGGAGAGAGCAGAAGGGTAAATGCTGTACCCTTCTTTTGGGAACACTTTATTAGCATGACTTTAAATTGTGTATATTGATAACTAATTTTGCCAAATAAAAATTGCCATCTTCAGAGCTATAAAATATTTAGAAATATACAGGTCAGTATTCAACTGGAATACACACACAAGAAAATAGACTGCATAGCAATAGTGTTATTTACCACTTAGTACAAAGTACTAGTGTCTACAATTTTACTGCAAGAGAAATTAAAAGTGGCTATATGAAAATGTATCCACAGTCAAAAAATGAACATATGTTTGAGATATGTTCATGAGAAACATACCTCACAATAAAGGCATTTTTCTGTTACACCCGATATCATTTCACAATGCAGTAGGTATACTGAAATGGTATGATAAGTAGGTAGCAAAATACATGTCATATAGTACAGTATCAGAAAATTTGTCCCTGCTGACAGATAGAGATAGACAGAGATAGCTTATAAAGAGACTTTCAGGTGCTTGAGCTGCCACCAGGCACCAGTTCAGATTTGGGATGTAAATTGACAAAGAAACACAGATGTAAGTGTGCCTGTATAATAGTAATATACAGTGATACAAAAAACAATTTACAGATTGTAATGATGCAGGATTTAAAACATAAAAAATATAAAATTATTGTGGCAGAGAGCTTCACAGATAGAATCACAAATGGTGCACGAGATAAAATTTGGATGACCACATTACAGTAAACCATAACATTGTTGTAGTGTTGGGACATTTATCTGTGAAGAACAAATTCCAAAATGTATAATATTGTAACAAAACCAATGGTACCGTACATCAATCATATGTAAAATATATTATACGAAGACAGCCACATGCACTTATAATATGGCTGAACATGCACTTTATATAACATTGTAAATTATTGCTTGCATAACAGATAATGTTCAAATGCACTCACATTGACAGAGAGAAGGTGCATGTTACATTCAATGTTCTTCACCAAGTGGTGTTCAGGCCTATGCAAGTAAAACCATTTTTAAAAATTACATTGAAGCATATGTAATGTAGTACTGTGAGTTATGAGTGCAAGACAAAGGAAATACCTGCTGTCACGAAGTCCGAACACTGAAGATGGCCCATACCAGGGCTTAAGTGTAAAATGTTATGAAGAATAATGAAAGATACAAATGTCATATACACAACATTGTATGGGACAATGGGCTAAACTGGAACACTGTAAGGGTTTCGTGTACATACAACTAACATAACAGTTAAAAACAAAATTATGGTGATGCGTTAAAACCATGTGTTAACAATTTCCATTAGTTGACTGTGTGAGGTGCAGTTGATCTCAGTTGAGCATTTGACAGAGAGTTATTGTGAGTGAGATATGTGGTATGAAACAGTGTCTATGTATTAATTAAATATTGGAAAGTATATGCAAAGATGACCTCTTATACAATGACAATTTTATAAAAAAATAGATTGAAACAGGATGGTCAAAAAAAATATTCACAAAGGGGAAGCAAGAGAACATGTGTAAAAGTACTGAAATTTGCAACCTTTCAAGAGTCTGTGGTTCCTTCTTCTGGCAGAAAGGTTAAAGGAAAAGAAAGAGAGGTGAAGGAAAAGGACTGTTGGCCTTTAGGAAATGGGGGAGAATTAGGAAAAGTTACCCAGAGCTTCGTATCAGTGGAAACTTACTGGATGGGATGAGAAGGAAGAGTCTATTTCTGGTCGGAACGCAACTGTATCAAATGGTACATATTGATGTTACATGTTGACTGTAACTGTAAACCAGCCTCTCAAGAAATACTAAAAGTCAGTAAAAGTTGCAGAAATATGTGCAGTATTAAATGATATATTACAAGGCATAAGGCAGTGCATTACTGCACACCACAGTTTGCAGTATAATATCAAACAATATAGAATATAAACATTTTCAGTAAAATTTGTATTAAAGTGTGTGACAGTTCATTGCATGATGTTAATTATGAATGTATGCTAGGATGTAATTTCCAAAACTGGTCATTCACGGTCCAATCATATTAATGTGACCAGTGCCTATGTTAGATGTCAACACACAATAGCCAGTGACAGATGTCAGGTTGTGGCCCTAGCTGTGGAGGGTATATAAAATTTGTTGGAAGAGGGTGGGGAGGGGGGGGGGGGGGGGGAAATGATGGATCTAGCATCCAAAACGGCATGATCATTGGCTTTCAGGCCAAGGATGGAAATGTTCAAAATGGCGAGGTTTGTGAACTGTTTTCATGCTGCCATGGTTAAAATACATCTTGCATGGCAAAATGGCTGTGGAGAAGCATACAGGTGAACAGGCCTGCAGCTGTTGAGCAACTGACCACACAGGTGAACCAATGGGCTTCCAGCAGTGTATCCTTAATGACCATTCAGCAAACAATGCTGAATATGGACCTCCCAAGCTAGCACCTGGTTCATACACTCTGGCTGTGACAAAGGCTGGAATTTGCACACCAGTACTGCAACTCGATGTCCATTGAGTGATGACAGGTAGCCTTTTTTGGATGAATTATGTTCTATGGTCCATTGGACAGATGGCCATTGGTGTGTATGTGTGAAATTTCTGAAAGTAAACACCCTGCAACAAATGTCAGAAGGATCCATGCCGGAGGGCGCTCCTGAGTGTTCTCATCATTTTGGAAGGCACAACGGATCAACCGAAGTATACATCTATCCTTGGGGACTACGTCCACTCTCAAATGCAGTTTCTTGTTCCTCAGCATAATGGCATCTACCAACAGTACAAAGCAACAGCTACACAGCTTGCAGTGTATGTGCACGGTTCGAGTGCAGTGTATGTTGGTTGCAATGTATGTATGCGGCTCAGACCGCACCAGAATGAGTTTAACATACTCCTCTTGCCACCAAACTCCCCAGAGAATATGTGGGACCACCTCAATCAGCCTGTTGGTGCAGTGGATTCTCAAGCAAGAAACTTAGTGCAGCTGATAAAGGCACTGGAGTTGGCATGGCACCACGTCCATGTCAGTACCTTCCAGAACCTTACTGAATCTCTTGCTGCACATCATGCTGTGGTCTGTACTGCAAAATGTAGTTATTCAGTCTTCGGAAAGGTCATTAATGTGACTGGACATCAGTGCACAGATATTTGTGATCTTGGCTAATAAAGTGTTCCCAAAAGAAGAGTATAGCATTGATAATGATATATAACCACTTACACAACAAACAGTCAGGTAATAGTGTACCATTTTTCACATAACTAGCTTTCACTTCTTTTTTGAACCTTGAAAAACATAAAACTAACTGATTTGTAAGTAAAATGATCACATTATAAAATTTCTTGGAACTGATTGGTCTAAATGAAGCAAATTGGTCACAAAATGCACGGAATATTTTACTTTGAACCAAGTGTTATAACTTTGGTCTTGGCACTACTACACAAAATATGAATGCAAAACATTGACATAATTAGCATCTTTCTGTCTTTTGACTTGTAAGTAATAGTCTCTGAAAAATGTTAATTGTATAACAGAGAGTGAAGGTGACCACTCATCATACAGTTCAGATGTTGAGAGGTACGTTAACAAAACTGAAGGTATTGACAAGCTTCCAGACAATGCCTTTCCTCAGACATAACAAACAAACAATCAATCAAAACGCACGCACGCACGCACGCACGCACACACACACACACACACACACACACACACACACACACACACACACACACACACACACACACACCTCTATGTAGTCTCCTCCCTAATTGTATACTGAGTGGTTATTTTTACTCCTTCCATTAGCATTATTTTTACCAGGGCTTTCCACTATTATATTAAATAATCATTTTGCCAAGTACGTAGGCTCACTAGTTTTTATCATAATTTGTTGTACATCACATAGATGACTACAGGTTTGCATCACACAACAAACATCAATTCAGATCAGATATTGTTGTGAATTTCAGTCATTTAATATTTCAGAACAGCAGATGATGTTACAGTGTAGTGTCTGCTGCAGTAGTATAATCACTGCATACACAGTTTTTCTTAAATGTGCAGGATGTATGCATGAGAGTACCTTACTTCTTATTTGTGATAATGTGGATTAGGATAGATTGTGCTCCTCTCCTTATAGAGGAGGTGCTGAGCATGGGAACTCTGTCTGTAACATACACTTTGTTACCGTGATCCCTCTGGCATCAATTTTCACTAGTTCCTTTCTCATTATGCCTCTATCCATTTCCGGTTCCCACGTCAGCCTAAAACACACCTCATATCCCCCCCTGCCCCAAGCACACCTGCACAGTCCTTTCCCCTGTCTACTTCTCCCCTCTCCCTTCCACCCCACCTTCCGATGTTACACCTAAGCAGTCAATCATTCTGCCCAACCATACCCCTACACATTCTCACAGGCATCACTACAGCACCTTCCCCCACCCCTAACCTGCTATACCTGCCCCACACCTCTCTTGTGGTGAGTAGAAATCTATTTTAATTGGAAATAAATAATTTAAAAGTAAAGGTGACCACGTGCAAAATAGTAAAAGTATTGGACTGTCAACAGACATACAACATGGTATGAAAACTTGCTGCTTTCAGAACAATTCTTTAATGAGCTAGATAAAGAAAGCGCGCGCACACACACACACACACACACACACACACACACACACACACACACTTACCTTTACAGCTACAGTCAACACAAGGCATGTGGATATAATTACATAGGCTTGTGGAGTTTTTCAGATTTAAATGTAGTTCTTGTCGGGTTGCTACCTCTAGGATATTTTTGTTTGATGACTGCAAACAGAATACAGAAAGAACTTTTTCCAAAGATTGTATACATCTGTTAATGTGATGAAATATAACAGATTTATTTATCCATTGATGATTGATCTAAATCATATAGCACTTGTGCCAGAGACAGATGAATGAGGCTACAGTTTATGTAACTGATACAAGACAATATATCTTGTGTGTTACCAAAGTAAATGAAAAAATACTATGCAATTGTAAATGTTTAAATAATTTCTATCAAAAGCTTGTTCTTCGCTCACTTATTTGTAGTAACTTGATTATGTGGCAAATAGGTTCTTTATTATGGCATACAACTGAGAAATGTTAGGTGGAAGAATTAAATTTAGCAAAACTACTGTGAATCAGCTAATACATGAAATAGAAATTTGAAACCTGTTTTGATAAGTTTTAAATTAAAACATTAGATGATGCTTTTTAATGTGAGTAAAAGATATGTTTTGTTTGTTCCAGGACAGGAAAACAGCATTATACTGGGCTGTTGAGAAAGGCAATGTAGCAATGGTGAAACTTTTACTGACAGCTAATCCTGATTTGGAAACTTCAACAAAGGTACAGCATTAATTTTTGTGTTGCATTTGGAGAAAGAATTTACTACACCAAAATTTGTGGAGAATGCATCCCATGAAAGTCCAGCCAAATGACTTCAATCAGTGTTCTAATATAAGTGACTGACACAGCAGAAAAACGATGAACATGTAGACCTATTTTGACACTGGGAAAATCAGTGTTAACTGAAGCTCGCTTAGTGTAGGTTATTAAATAATTTGGAAATGGGAAAGCCAATGCTGCTGTGACTTATTGATGCAAAAGGGCACAATATCATCATACAAATGTGTTCAAATGAGGCAGTGTGAGCAAAATCTGAGAAAAGTGTACACTAAACATTGACGTGTTTGCTGACATGAGGTGTATTGCTATGATAGTGATGCATACGTAGAATCAATGGGTAGAAGAGAATTGTTTACTACAGTTAGGGGTACTGTATTGTGCAATGTGATTTGACCGTTAGAATGACTGTTGTCTTGTCTGGACAGTTGTAACAAACTGTGGCCATTTGTAAGTTGGTTCATCACTGCAACTTGTATTGACTGACTGCTACTGGGTGGACATTGCCATGCTAACTATTGTAAAGGCTTCTCTTAATCAGAAACCAAATATACTTTAGACAGTAATGACTATATACATGCCATCACTAGTATGCTGAGTAGGGATGCCTGCAGGTTTTCACCTAAGTAGGGGCGTAACACTTTTCTCATACATGTGATTTAGAAATTTTGAGGACATTATTATGTGCACATCATTTTTTCCTATTGGTTTTTACAGTGCTACATTAGTATCTAATCAGTATTATAAACATAAAACGAGCTAGCACTCTAATTGCAGTGAATCCTGTTCTCCACTTCCAGATCTTATGTTTCCCCACAGCTGTTGTTGAGCAGTCACACCTTTTTATTTAAAACAAAAATACATCCAAACCCAGTAACCATTACCAAAGCTACAGAACAAATAAGGGTACAGCAACCAACGTATTGGGCATCACTAGTTCAGCACTGAGGTTCAGTGAGATAGCACAACTCAGTGGTATCTGTAATGTTGGCATTCACTGATAAAGTGAACGCAGTAGGATTTAAATTAACAATGCGGAAAAAAGCAGGTCATTTCTTTTAACTCTGTATAGTTGTCAGATTAACTTTCATTGCAGTGAGCAATTCGTTGAATGCGCCTAATAGCAGTGTTCTACAATTACATTGTGTAGTTACTTATTTCAATATTGATGTTGACTCAGTTCGGAGTGTGCTCCAAGAGGGGCTATGGTGCTTCAGACAAGATACAGAAGCTGTAGGTGCTACAAAATGTAGCCTTGGGGCAAGCGTTTCATGCTCCGCATTTCAGCAGGGTCACTGAGTTGCTCTCCGAGGCAGGCATCCCACACCTACTCCAGTCATACCAGACCCTGGCAACCAATTTCTACCTTCATTGCCATTCATCTTGAAACTGGCACATGTGGGACCTCGGAATGTATGACAGAAATGAAGTCTGGTTGCACTGGCAGGCCCTGTGGCTGCTAAAAGCTGGAGATCACTCATTTCCAAGTCATTATCATTTCAGTCTATCATATCCAACCTTCATTATCTCTCTAACTATCGGTGACTAACCAACTACCATCTCTACCCTCATGTCATATCAATCTATGCCTGGATTGAATGCCATGCTCTGGTGTGCAGTATTCTTTTTGACAGATGCTCTAGTGCACAGCATATTGGTTTTAAGTGAATTTGCTGTATTTCACACATTTTGATTTTAACTGGTAAGGGGTCTAATTTTAAAGAGTTAATGGGGGAGAGGTTGGATATTCTGCATGTGCTCTTTGAAAGGTGTGTTTTGAGACAGAGCGCTGTGTCAGTACGTGTCTCAGTGTCGATGTCAAGAGACAAGTCCAGTTAATATGTGTTCAGACCAAATAGTTTTTAGGTGTTGTGAGTCATAATTCATTTTATGTTTTCTGCATTTTACAATTTTGTCTATCAGTTCGTTGAAAAGTGTGAAAACAATACTTTACACTCTGTTCTATATAGTTATAGCACACAAAAAATTCCGTAATACACAATAAACTCATTAGAGCAAATATAAGTCACAATAGTTTGCAAATTTTGATTCTAAGGATGATGCAAATGTTCTATTATTCTGAAAATATTAAGTTTAGTTTGAAATACTGTTACATCTTTGTTACCAATTTGGTAATATTAAGAGCAAAACAGAAGATGGGGTTAAGGAAATCTGTTCTGATATTAAATATGTGTAAAAAGCCTCACATATGTGCATTACTTAAATATAAACAGAATTCATCTTGACTCCTTCCTGCATCTAACTATGTACAATTTTTTTTTTAATAAAGAAGACTTGCAGTGATTTTATTTTGTCTCAATGAATGGACACCACACACCAAATATTGAGACGATTATCTGCCATTGGTCATTTTAGCCACTTTCTTACATGTCTGAGATGGCTACAGACATGATGTGCAGGGTGCGGCAGTGTTCATAGTAGGATATTAAAAACATACCATTTGGCAGTAACTGTAATTTATTTATTACCTCTTATGTCAATTAATGGTTAAAGGTATGCTGTTTACTAATGTGTAAGTCATTGTAAATTGGGTGGATTACTTTTTGAATATGAGTCCTGTCAAATTATAGCCCCTCTGCACAACACATTCATCTAGGCGGCGTTGGAAGCTTTCCATAACTCGGTGTTATGTATTCCCTGGGACATTGCTGATGGCAGTTCTGATGCGATCCTTCAACTCGGGAATGGTGTCACAACATGTTCATAACACTTTTTGCTTCAGGTAGTCCCAAAGGTAAAAGTCTGCACATTGAAGGTCAGGTGAGTGAGGTGGCCAGGAAATAGCACCAAAACGGGAAATTACTCTACCGGGAAATGTCTGTTGCAAGAAATCCATGCAAATTCTGGCTGTATGCAAGGTTGCTCCATCTTGTTGAAACCATAATTGTTCCACATCCACATCCACCATACCTAATCGGGGAAGAACAAAGTCTTGCAGCATCCTTAGGTAGCATTCACTGGTGACAGTTACAGCCACACTGCTGTCATCCTCAAAGAAGTAAGGTCCAATAATCCCAAAGGAAGCAACTCCACGCCACACAGTGACATGAGAACTGTGCAAGGGCTTGATGTGCAGTTCATGCGGGTTTACATCACCCCAGTAACACACACTCTGTTTATTTACTGATCCACATAACTCGAAATGAGCTTCATCTGACATCAGGATGGCGTGCAACATTTGTGGATTTTGGCAAAGGAGATCACACATGGTTAAGCAGATTGTTTGACGTGAAACCCAATTGTGAGGCCTAATTTAGTGAACATTCTCCTGAATGATCGATAAGACATATGCAGTTTCTGCATGACGATGAGCAGATCTTTTTGGCCTATGAAATAGTGCAGCATTAACATTTTCCACAGATTCTGATGTCCACATAGTGCTTTCACTTCTTCCCAGTTTGCCATTTGCAAACAGAACCTGTTGTTGGAAATGCATGTACCTACCTCACGATGGTCCATCCATCTGGAACTTTCCCATGACGACATGGGTTGAAATGTTGCCGAAATAGGTGCTGGGTAGCAATAACAGGGTAGTTATTCTTGAAATAACTTTCAACAGTAAAGGCACAGTGCTGTGCACTCCACCACTCCGTATCACTATCACACTCAAAATGGCAGCTCATTAGTACATGAATGCAGCACAAGTTGGAGAGCATTCTTGCAGTACGTCATTGTACCATGCAAGTCAAATTACAATATGAACGCTGCCGCACCCTGTATATCAGTTCACAGTTTTCAGTTACTCAACTGAAATTAGTCTTTCAAAAAAGTTAAAGAAATTGTTACAACTAATAAGAACAAATTTTTATAAATAAAGATGTTTATGGCACTGTTTAAACAGACTTTAGAAGCTGTGTCAAAGTGTTTCTCATTAAGTAACTACAATGAAAACAAAATATAAATATAGTAATTAGGCACCTGAACAGTTTTCCATGGAGCAGGTGGTTTTTTGGCAAGCTAGGGGCTATCTTTGGGGCTGAAACTAGAGTGAGCAAGGCTTGATTCAGCAATATATCTTTCAGTTGCAGACACATTTCCATATACTGACTGATGTGTGTGCTTCTTCAGTGAAATTATCTAGAAGATTGCAATAGAATATGTTGATATTGTCTCTTATTCTTTCCATATCAAGGTCACTTTGAGCTTTCATTGTCTTTGGGTGTCAATAGAAAATCTTAAAAACATGCATTATTTTCTTCAGAAAATTGTTCTCCCAACTACTGAATTAGGGAATCAACATACCAATTAAGAAGACATTTCCTGTAGTCCTCAATGACACAAACTGATGGGTGGTTCAAGCGATGCATTTGTTGTGTAATAACCTGTGGTTGTCGAATGCCAGTGATATCTATTCAAAGTATACCAAATTCACTTTCAGCACTGCTCATGATCGTTTCAGACTCGGTTTCAGCATTTCCTCTCCATTAACATTCCATTATTTCTTGAATGTGTTCCGAATATTGTAGTGAGTTCGGATGAATATTTAGCTCCGACTTTTAACATAATAATGGATGTTGGAGAAACAAGTTTGCAGTAAGTTCTGAGCTGTGTGTCTAGTTTCATGATATATTTTATAGAATATCGATAAACAGTGTACATTATTTGAAATTATTAAGAAATATTCAGTTTTGCCATAGTAAATTAATTTTCTCATCATTATTACAAAATCCTACTCACTATCACCAGCGTTTTCATAAAAGTGATTGCCTTGCAGGTACACAGAGTTTTTAAGAACATTGTTCATTAACATTCAAAAAGGATTCTCTTTCATTGATGTGAACCATGCGTGTTTGATCATGTTTGAAAAAGCGGGTGCCCTGAATCAATGCAAAATTAGTGAGTGTAGTTTTATGGAATCATTCCTGGACATGATTGTTCTGTTGGTCTTCAACAAAACAGGAGCATTCTGAATTTTCTTCATGAAAATTTAAACCTCACAAGGCTGGCAAAGTGAAGTACACTTTGGTGGGATAACTTTTACAGTGCAGGCACACAGTTTCCTCTCATCCACGAAGCTATGATCGTATACGGTCAGTTCATCCCCACATATCAGTGATATACAGAAGTTTTTCCTGTCCCACATATGGAAGACTCACAGATTTTAAAAAGGCTTTGTACACCAGTTTCATGAATGTTATGTTTTTAAATTTGAGGGTTAATTCATCCACTCTTCTCTGAACATTAGGGCCAAATTTTCCCAATGGTTCCTGCATACATAAAAAAACGTATGGGATCACTTTTCCTGACGCAGCTGGAGTGTACTGTGCTGTGTACAAATGACTTACCGTGCTTAAATCTTTTTCTCTGCACGAGAACAGTTCTTGCCCCTTTCTCCGAGAGGAATCTATTGTACGTTGATTGGTATTGACAGACCATTTGATAATGTAGTCAAGGTTAATATTACGAGGAAGTAGTTTTGTTTGTGTGAGGAATTCTTCCATAGCTGCCAATACATTTTCCATTGTTGCACATTGTTTGGAACTGATGAACTTCACAATCTTCTTTTGCCTGATTTTATGCTTTTGTTTAAGTCGTTTGACCCAAGCCGAGCTGGCCACAAAATTAAAGGTATCCGATAGAAGTGGAACAGCAGTTTTCATTGGCCACTGCTGTAAAGTTCTGGTTGTCACCTGCTCGCAGAAGAAATTATATTATTTTCAGAAGCCAGTCTCTTTCTTACAAGGTAAATGTAAATGTGTGACTAGGGCCACACGTTGGGTAGACCATTCTCCGGGTGCAAATCTTTAGATTTGATGCCACTTTGATGACTTGCATGTCGATGGGGATGAAATGATGATGATTAGGACAACACAACACCCAGTCCCTGAGCGGAGAAAATCTCCGACCCAGCCGGGAATTGAATCCAGGTTCTTAGGATTGACATTCTGTCATGCTGACCACTCAGCTACCAGGGGCGGACTCTTACAAGGTATATGATATATTTTGATACGATTTACCTGTTCCAAATTCTGTCTCGCTTTGATGAACTGTTCACACGTCTCATGATCCCATCACGACAAGTTCCACCTCATTTCACATCCTCTTTCCATCGATAAAGCATTGATTTATGTTTTAATTGAGAGACACCGTGGGATTGCAAACTCTTTAGGCTCAATTTTAGATGAGCTACTGCAAGAGCAATTGCTTGGTTTTTTTTTTTTTTTTTTTTTTTTAAGATGGAGGCACATAATCTGCTGGTTCATGTGCGAATTTGTTGGTGACGAAATTGCCGTCTCCCTCTACTCCCATATACTGCAAAGTAAATAGGTTTATATTATGTAGATTCGTCTGCAAGAAAGAGAACATGCAACAAAAGTGAAACTTACTGCCTCGTATTCGTGCACTCAGTTTTCTTCGGTGATGCTTTTTAATTCATCGCCATCGATGATATGTCTCTCGGCCAATAGGTCTTATATTGCGATACATATCTCATTGCCAGTTGCAATTGAATTAGCAGAGATCATCCTGGGCAGTGTATTTGTTAGAAGATTTAAATCATGAAGTAACTTTTTGGCATACTTGATAGCATTAGTGACTTCGCCTGTCTATTGTTCATTCAACTCCTCTACCTCTGATGTATCTTCTTCTGGCTCCACATCTGTAGGCACACTTGGGTCGTCCATTTCACTGTATTCTTCAAACGTGCACAGCACTAACAACATGTTGCGAGAAATGGATGTTGAAGACAAATGCAAACTAGCAGTTTAGGAGCTAGGTCACTGCCATTTGTTTGAGCATGGCGATACATGTTCATAATACACAGAGGACTGTCTGTGCGAACTCTGTGTATTATGATATTATATCGCCATAGCCAAATAAAAGACGGTGACCAGGGTGATACACTGTCACAATACACAGAGTTTCTACGGGATGTCCGTGTGGACAGTCTGCTTTCTGTTTGACGGAGCCTACACAATTCAAACTTGTTAATAATTTCATGCATTTTACACTGTTTGTTGATATTCTGTAAAATGAAATGGAAAAATGTCAGACTATTCTGATTTAAACAGAAAAGAAAAAACGCAGAAAGGACCTGAACACGGTACTTCCAGCATGGCACTCTTAACCCCTGTGCCACATTCACTTGGTTGGAATATGGCTAACGTCATGCATATACAGTGTGCAGTGCACTTCAAAATCAATTTTCTCAATAATCAAGGCCCGTCACTAAAAACTCAGATAGCCGCATACTCAGGGCATGTCCCTCTACAACATATCATAGACCCATCAATATCCATTATTTACACTTCTGATGGTTCTCTTATTAGTTTTGTTTTAACAAAAGTACTTGATATTTCTTCTGCATGTTTACACCATTTTTAATTCATATACTTTTTTGCAGATTCTTAAAATTTTCTGAAACTGGTGAATGGGTGGTGAATGGACAGCACATGAATCTGCCATGGTGCCTGCCAGAGATTGATTACATGTGGCGGGAAGAGCACACACAACTTGCATAGCACACTTTTGGCAGTTTAGAATAAACCAACTGTGGATATAATTACAGCAAGTCCAATCTAAATGTTCTCTTTATGCCACCTACACAATTCTTGAAATTACAACTTGTCTCATGTTGCCACGGATTCAATAAATAGGGAATTGTCATTCAGTTTTTTTCATCATCTGAAATCGGAAATATTGACGAGGAGACTCCTGTTCATTTCATCAGAATACTTTAAGCCAGGAGAGTTGCTGGCTAGGTGTATATTTTCTCCAACAGTACAATTAGTGGGACTTTTAATAGTGATATTTGAGTTTTAATCACGATTTGTTTGTAATATTACAGCAGAAGTAGATTATTTATTTTTTGTTTTCATTTTATCTTTGTTTACATCTACATACATACTCCTCAAGTCACCGCATGGTGTTGGGCAGAGACCACTACTAGTCATTTCCTTTCTAGTTCCACTCACAAATGAAGCGAGGGAAAAATGACTGGCCTTGTGGCTCCGTATGAGCCCTAATTTCTCTTATCTTACCTTCATGCTCCTTACACAGAGTGGATGTTGGCAGCAGTAGAATTGTTGTGCAGTCAGCTTCCAGTGCCAGTTCTTAAATTTTCTCAATAGTGATCATAAAAAAATGTCTTCTTCCCTCCACTGATTCCTATTTGAGCTCGCAAAGCATCTTTGTAATACTTGTGTGCTGTTTGAACCTACAGGTGTGTGCTGTTTGAACCTACAGGTGACAAATCCAGCAGCTTGCCCATGAATTGCTTCGATGTCTTCCTTGAAATCGACCTGTTGTGGATTCCAAAAACATGAGCAGTATTCAACAATGGGTCCCACTAGTGCCATATATGAATTATTCTTTGTGGATGAACCAACCACACTTTGTTAAAATTCTCCTAATAAAGTGAAGTCGGCTATTCATATTCCCTGCTACATCCCTTGCATGGTCATTCCATTTCATATTGCTCTGCAGCATCATGTCCAGGTATTTAAATGATGTGACTGTCTCAAGCAGCATACTACTAATGCAGTGTTTGAACATTTTTTTTATTTTTTTTCCTACTCATCTGCATTAACTTACATTTTTCTGCATTTAAGTGCTAGCTGCAGTTCTTCACATCAACTACAAATTTTGCCTATCATGTTATATCCTCCTATAGTCAATCAATGATGATATCTTCCTGTTCACTACAATATCAGCAGCAAACAGCTGTAGATTGCTGCCCACCCTGCCCGCCGACCCATTATGTATGTATAAAGAAAATATAGTGCTCTTATCACACTTCCCTGGGGCACTTCTGATAATACCATTAGCTCTGGTGAACACTTGCTATCGAGGATAATCTACTGGGTTCTATTATTAGCTGGCCAGAGTGGCCATGCGGTTCTAGGCGCTACAGTCTGGAGCTGAGCGACCGCTACGGTCGCAGGTTCGAATACTGCCTCGGGCATGGATGTGTGTGATGTCTTTAGCTTAGTTAGGTTTAAGTAGTTCTAAGTTCTAGGGGACTGATGACCTCAGAAGTTAAGTTCCAGAGTGCTCAGAGCCAGTTGAACCATTTTTTTTCTATTATTAAGAAGTCTTTGAGTCACTCACTTGGGATGCTATTGCATATGCTTGTACCTTCAGTAACAGTCTGCAATGGGGCACCATGTCAGATGCTTTTCAGAAATCTGGTTGCCCATCATCCATAGGTCGAAGTATATCGTGAGAAAGGGGAAAGCTGAGTTTCGCATGAGTGATGCTTTCTAAAATCACACTGGTTCATGGCCATTATCGTATTCGAACTGACAATATGTTCAAGAATTCTGCAGCAAACAAATGTTAAGGATGTTGGTCTGTAATTTTGTGGGTACATTCTTTTACCCTCCAGAATATGGGAGTCACTTGTGCTCCTTGTCAGTCACTTGGGACTTCTGCTGGGTGAGAGATTCATGATAAATACAATCTAAATGAGAGGCCAGTGTTGTATTCTTAGTAAAACCAAATTGGTATTCCATCCAGACCTGGTGGCTTATTTGTTTTTAACTATTTCAGTTGTTTCTGTATGCCAGGGATACCTGTTACCATGTATTCCATTTTGGTTACAAGCCACTGTGAGATAGACTTAAATATCATTTTGCTTTTTCTTATGGTGTCTTGTAAATTTGTGCCAGTGGTTATGCTGGTGGTATGACCTGCAAAAAGAATAACTTTGCTTTCATTGTAAAGAGGTAAATCATTTACATATACCAGGAACAAAAAAGCTCTTCATATGCTACCCTATGGTACACTGTGACATATTTGTTGACATCCTGACAAACATATAAATTAATCTGAATCCATTTAAAAATGATTACGTGTTCTCTTTCAGGATGGTGATACAGCATTGCTGAGGGCAGTTCGAATAAGAAATGCAGAAATTACACAGTTACTATTGGACAAGAAAGCAAAAGTTTCTGCTGCTGATAAAAAAGGAGACACTGCACTTCATATTGCTATGCGTGCACGTTCAAAGGTGAACTTTTATAGGATTTTATGAATGAAGAGTTTTCTTGTGAGTATAAGCAATGAACAGAACTGGCCAAATTTCACCTTTAAATGTAATAATGATTTTTTCGTAGGGCATAGTGGAAATTCTGCTGCGTAATCCAAAGAACAGCCAACTCCTGTACTGCCCAAATAAAGCAGGTGAAACGCCATATAATATTGATATGAATCATCAAAAAACAATCCTAGGACAGATATTTGGGGCTCGTAAGTATTGTTAACTGTATATTATATTTCTACACTAATGTATTCTCATATTGTGGAATTTAATCAGTGTGATTTACTACACTTAAGTATTCTAGAAAGCTGTCACAGTCTTATTTTTCATAATTCTTAAATTTATAGGGCCATAGCCAAGAAATTAGATTTTGTAAAAAGACAAAAATTAACTAATCATTTTTAGCCAGAACATTGGAATGATCCCTTTTAGTTTCTTATGTGTTTGTTGTAAATGTGCAATTGGTATAATTTTAACTAGTGGAGTATAATTTTAATTCATCATGTGATTGCCTTCATTGTCCATCATTCGAAACTGAAATACTGTATGAATTAGAAGAAAAGTGCAGAAGGGGAGGGGAATCCAGTCAGTCATTAAAGTTTTGTTGCATAAAATTGACGGTAGAGTTTGTTTTCATTGGCCTTGAAAATTTTGAAAAACAGATTTATGAGAGAATCTACTCAGAATTTTTCATATTGTTATGGTTTGCAATAAAAAATTGATACTTACTGACTATCTTTGTTAGTGTATGTATCTTTTGACTGTATATTCAAAGTTGAAGTAACTGTGGGAGACAGGGTTGATTCTAGAAGTCGGTCGGGGGGGGGGGGGGGGGGGGGGTTGGGGGAATGAAATATGGTTAAACAAAAGGAGAGTTGGGGTCCTCTACCAACAAACTGGTAAAATTTGGTCTTGCTTAAAGTAGTGTTTGGTAACTGTTTTGGAGATCAGGGTAAAAAATGTGATTGAATCTGTCGGAGTAATATATTTGCTGATATCTGAAGTCATTTCATCCTGTGTAATATGATTCTCCATGGGGGGGGGGGGGGGGTAGAGCCCCCATAGCCCTCCCCTTGCCACCCCTGGTGGGAGACACAGGTTCTGTAACCTTTATTGTCAAGTGCCCTCAGTGTTTGGTAAGGAAGTTCTGCTCTTAAACCAAGTATCACTCAATTTAAGATTTTAATGCAGGTATGGTACCCCTTACTCAGTGGGATGTACTGTCCTGAGAGTGAATTTTATGCCATATTATCAATCTTATGTACCATGGTAATGTCTTGGACGTGTAATTCTGAGAGGCACATGCTTTTCAGAATAAACTGGATGAATCACTCTAATCGTATCTAGTGTTTGTAATACCTTCCTCAAGATTCCCTGTTTTTACCACTGCCAATGGTCATCAGAATAAACTTACCAAGGAAAAATAACAAAAACTAAGGATGAGTTGTAAACTGGCAGAAGCAGAAACATCAGCACCAAAGCCATTTCTGATACAGAAAGGATTGGTAGGACAAAGAAAAAGTGCTGTTGTATACAGTTTACTGTGGTACAGTGACAGTTCCATAATGAGTATTACGCAGTGTCAGAATTTGTAGTGTCGTTAGTTAATTCATGATAACTGTTGTTGTTGTTGTTGTTGTTGTTGTTGTTGTTGTTGTTGAGTATAGTTTCAAGTGAGGGATTCTATAATCATTTTCCAAACACATACAGCTGTTCACAGATCCAATGAAAATATCAGCAAAGGAAGAAAAGGGTTATCGTATCAATTCAGGAATTACTGGATGTTTTCGTTTTGGTAAATGTTCCTAACATCCCTATTCAAGAAATAGCACTTAGATTCGGGATATCTGTATTCTTCTGTAAGTGTTTATGATGTATTGGAAACAGAAATTCACAACAAAAAGTGCTTAGCTGGCACTTTTATGCAAACTGCAGAAGTTTTGTGGCATTTTTGTTCTAGAATCACTTGACATAACACCAACTGTCTAACTGGTGGAATCAGAAGCAGAATTCATTTAAAAAGTTTCACATACTTTATCCACAAATACCGCCATTTGGCCATACATATCAAAGGGGAATAGAAACATAAAGACCCAGCAATTGTAGGAACTGTTTCTTTCCTACATTCTATCCTAACTAGGAAGCTGTGATTGTACAATTCATAATCAGTGCACTTACTAAATTTATTTTTTACTTTATCATTGTACTGCAGTTATCAGTTGAAATCTGTGACAATAATTTTTTTCCTTTGTGGATATGACGAAGAGTTTTCAAAATTTCCAAACTGTTGTGTGTGTAATTTTATTCCATCAAAAATGTGCAGTGTTTAGAAGATTCAGATGCTTGCTAATGTACCCCTTCTTCATTTATTCATACTGAAGTCATCTTTGTGTACAGAAATTGTTAATATGTGGTTGTGCTTGGTGACTATGACACCTGTATTAACTTTGCCACCTGGATGAAGTTAAGCCACTAAATTCGCATTAGGGAGAAATGGGTTTCAGATTCCCTGTTTGACCTTCCTGACTGGTTTTCTGTGAATTCATTATGATGAATATGGGGGCGGTTTCTTTGGAAAGGACATAGCTGATTTTTTTTTTTTTTTCCTTTATTCTTGTCGTCCTCAACATTGACATGACTTTAAACCTAATTCTTTCTTGACTCTCTCTTTAGCTGCAAGGTATGATGGATATTGTCTAAGGATAATGGTATAGAAAGGATGAAACTGATAACAGATTGTAGATTGTATTTTATTAGTCCTGTTGTCTACATAGCAGCTTATGCATAAGACATTGGACAAGTCAAGTTATAAATATACAGGCTGAAAGTAATTTCAAGGCATACATATGTAAGCTTACAATAATACACTTTACACATAAGTAAGTATTTATATAACACATTTCATAAATTTAAATATTCTTCAATGGAGTAAAAGCAGTGATGCTGTAAACATGACTTTAGAGATTTTCCAAATGTATTGACCTCAGTGATAGCTTTTATGTTTTCAGGAAGTTTGTTATAAAGCTTAACTCCCATGTGAAAAGTACCTTTTTGGCACAGTGCTGTGCTGATTTGAGTCATATGTAAGTTTCTGTTTTGTCTGGTAAAGTGCTCATGTATATCACAGTTTTTTTGTAGTCTCCGGTCCTTGCCTATTACATTTAATTTAAAGAACAAAAGGGTTTCCATAATGTATACACATGGTAATGGGGGAATACCAGATATCTTAAACAAGGTTTACAAGAGTCTCTAGGCTTGCACCCAAACAAGATTCTAATGGCCCTTTTTTGTAGTTTAAAAGTGCTATTAGCTGTTTTAGAGTTTCCCCAGAAGGTGTCCCCATATCTAAGACGAGAATGAAAGTACGCATGATATGCATTCAGTACTGTTTTCTCACTACAGCATGATTTTAATGAACAAAGAAGATAACATGTTTTGCTCAGTTCAGCATTGAGATATTCAATATGCTTATTCCATCTGATGTTACTCTGCAGACAAAGTCCTAAGAATTTGGTTTCAGAACTGTTACCAACTGGCTCATCATTGATATAGACTGATGGGATAAACATGTCCTTGTTAGGAACATTGTGGAATTTTAGAGCAACGCTTTTCTTACTGTTTATTACAAGCTGATTACTCTGTGCCCAGTTACTAAGTTGTTTCGTAACCGTGTTTACTGTCTGCTGTAACTGTTCATCGTCGCCTCCTTTTAGTAGAATCGTGGTGTCATCTGCAAATATGATTGTTTTGTGTGCATCAATATTTAAGCTTAGATCATTTATGTACAGAAGAAACAGAAGGGGTCCCAATACGGATCCTTGGGGTACACCACATTTTATTTGTTTATAGTCAGATAAGTGATTAGATACAGTTTTTAGTTCAATATTTGTGTGCTTGACGCACACTGCCTGCATACGATTTGTCAGGAAGGAACTGATCCACTTGTTGGACAGACCTCGAATACCATATCTTTGTAGCTTTGATAGCAGAATTTTATGGTCCACCATGTCAAAAGCTTTTGACAAGTCAGTAAAGACTCCTATTGTTTCCTGTTTTTTGCCCATCAGGTTTAGAATGGAATTGATGCACTCATAGATAGCAGTTGTTGTTGACCTCTTATTTCTGAATCCATGTTGTTCATTACATAGGATGCTGTTTTTATTAATAAATTTCATAAGTTTCTCATACATCACTTTTTCCAGTACTCTAGAGATGCAGGAGGAAATTGTGATGGGTCTGTAGTTATTTACATTGTCTTTATCCCCTTTTTTAAATACAGGAATAACTTTTGATGTTTTCAACACATCAGGGAAAGTGCCTGCCTGAAGTGAGCAGTTGCATAAATGTGAGAGTACTTCAATCAGGTTTGATGCACTCTTCTTTAACATTGTTGCAGGTGTACCATCAATACCTGCCGATTTGGAGTTTTTTAGTCCTTTTATTGCTTTAGCTACTTCATCTTGTGGAACAGAACTGATGTACATTGATCCTCTACATGCCCTTATTTTATATTCATTTGCCTGGGTGCTCTTAAAGTTTGACTGTAACATATTTTCAACAACACCTGTGAAAAAGTTGTTAAATGTGTTGGCTACTTCTAAGGGGTTTGTTACTTTTTTATTTTTATGTGATAGTGTTATATTTTTCCAAGGTTGTCTGTATTCTCCGCATTCTTTTTTTATAACACTCCACATAGTCTTTGATTTATTAGCTGAATTATAAATGATTTCATCATTATGCATTATTTTTGCTGCTTTTATTACATTTCTTAATATTTTGGAGTATTTTTTATAGTATGCGCGTACTACAGGTGAGGAATTTTTTGAGTTACATATTTCATTAAGTAGTCTTTTCTTCTGGCACGAAACTCTTATTCCCTTTGTGATCCAGCTGTTTGTTCTAGAGTTTCCCCGTATGGTTAATGTTTTCAGTGGGAACGCAAGTTCAAAGAAATGGGTTAATACATCAATGAAAGTGTTGAATTTTTCATTTATATCGTTCATTTGGTACACTCCTAGCCATTTTTCTTTCTGTAATTAGTTGTTGAAGTAGTTCACATTATGCTGATTATAACTTAGATATGCTGTTCTGAAAGACTTGTTGTTAATAATACTACCTTGTACTTTTATGCTTAATATTTGAGCAAGATGATCACTAAAACTTGCATTGAAAATTCTTAGTGAGGTGGTGTGATCAAGAGCTGTTTGGCAAGTTTCTGATACTCGGGTAGCTGCTTTTACTTCAGCCTTTAAATTGTAGGACGTTGCAAGGTTCAAAATGGTCTCCCTATTTCCACTATTCGTGAGGAAGTCAATATTGAAGTCCCCACAGATTATCAATTCACAATCCATTTTATTTACTTTATTTAGTAGTGACTCCATTTTGTTTAAGAAAAGTTCAAAATTCCCGGACGGTGATCGGTAAACTTAAGCAATAACCAGGTTGAACTGAGTAATTTTTATAGCTGCAATTTCATAATCCTTTTCGACATTTGCCCTAGTTAAGTCAGGTAGTGTAATAAAATCTACATTATCCTTTGTGTAAATTCTACCCCGCCCTGCTTGCTGTTTTTCCTGCAGTAGTAAGTAGCCAAGACAAATGTGTTTATTTTCGTATTCTGGATTAAGTCTGGGTTAAGCCAGTGCTCAGAAATGCATAACACTGAGATATCATTAAGTTCGTGTGTTAATAGAACATTAATTTCATCGATCTTATTATGCAGGGATTGCACAGCAAACTGATGGACTGGTTATGTCACTCATCAATAAAATGAAAGCTATTGTACTTTGAAACAAAACATTCCTGTGTTTGTTTATTATCCATACTTTTTTATGTTTTAACTGGAGTCAAGAGTTTGTCTACCACAGAAGTAAATGTTGAAAGATGTTTATGCCTTTTAAGATTCAGTTTAAAAACATAATTGTTTTGCAGGCCGCTTGAACACTAATGAGGACAATGAAAACATGCTAGGCTACGACTTATATAGCAGTGCCCTGGCTGATATACTGAGTGAACCTTCACTTTCAATGCCAATAACTGTTGGTCTTTATGCTAAATGGGGAAGTGGAAAATCCTTCCTCCTCAACAAGCTCAGAGGTATGTAGTATTATGAGAAACCATATGGAAATATTCAGAAATTGTTAACTTCTTTGCAGTTGCATGAAATACTACCACTTTGAAAGTACAAATGAAATCAGAGGTCACATAAGAGCAAAATCTGGTGCACTGCAGCTGTTAACACCTTAAAGTAAGTGCAAAATACACCACTAAAACCAAACACAGCAACTATGTATCGCTCCCACAGCAGTCATTGCAATTCGTTCATTGGTGTAGTCTTTGATTCCTTCCCCATAACTGCAAGTGGAAGTCTGTAGATTTGATGTGATTTCTCTAATTTAAGACCCAACAGTTTTGGGTCGTAACATCCATCAGCACAGTATTATATCTTTTATAACTTTGCCAGCTGCTATTCTGTATTCTCTGGTTTCCCATGGGCCAAGCTATAAACTAGTGTGGCCCCTAGCTGTGTGAGATTTCAATAACCAACACAAAAACCAATTTCTGTACACAGCATGAATGATTTTGATGTAACTTTCGCTTTATGCCATCATCACTCTAACGTATGGGCTGTATCTTATATGCTGATGCCTTGTGTAGTTTCTGATTTCCAGTGTATTAAGATCACAACCAATGACTTCTAGTTGTTCTTAGGCTGTAATTGAGGAACACACAAGAGATGTAAGCCTCATTCCATCAATTTAAACTCTCTTCTTTTAGTCAGTGTTACTTCATTTTGACTTTATGTAGAAACTACACAGAAATAGTTCCCAGAATCCAATGACAAATGGTTTTAGCTTTAAATTATGATGACTACAGCACTGCAAGAATGAATTTTTATGTCACATGTCAGTTGCTTTGTGCAGAACTTACATAACAAATACATAAAAGCTTAAACCAACACAAATTTAGTTTTGAAGCCCTCAGTGCTTCTTAACGGAGTTTAAGTTTGTAACCTGGTACAGTGCTATTTATGTAGTCCTTGTGTTATTCCACCACATTTGCAAAGAAAGCTGATTGATTGTCCTTAATTTTTATTATTACTACCTTATGTCGTTTTTGGAAACCCAGAATCTACTCTGTAGGAATCAACATGGATTCCGGAAACAGTGATCGTGTGAGACCCAACTCGCTTTATTTGTTCATGAGACCCAGAAAATATTAGATACAGACTCCCAGGTAGATGCTATTTTTCTTGACTTCCGGAAGGCGTTTGATACAGTTCCGCACTGTCGCCTGATAAATAAATGTAAGAGCCTACGGAATATCAGGCCAGCTGTGTGGCTGGATTGAAGAGTTTTTAGCAAGCAGAACGCAGCATGTTGTTATCAATGGAGAGACGTCTACAGACGTTAAAGTAACCTCTGCCATGCCACAGGGGAGTGTTATGGGACCATTGCTTTTCACAATACATATAAATGACCAAGTAGATAGTGTCAGAAGTTCCATGTGGCTTTTCGCGGATGATGCTATAGTATACAGAGAAGTTGCAGCAATAGAAAATTGTAGCGAAATGCAGGAAGATCTGCAGCAGATAGGCACTTGGTGCAGGGAGTGGCAACTGACCCTTAACATAGACAAATGTAATGTATTGTGAGTACATAGAAAGAAGCATACTTTATTGTATGATTATATGATAGTGGAACAAACACTGGTAACAGTTACTTCTGTAAATTATCGGGGAGTATGCGTGCAGAATGATTTGAAGTGGAATGATCATATAAAATTAATTGTTGGTAAGGCGGGTACCAGGTTGAGATTCATTGGGATAGTCCTTAGAAAATGTAGTCCATCAACAAAGGAGGTGGCTTGCAAAACACTCGTTCGACCTATACTTGAGTATTGCTCATCAGTGTGGGATCCGTACCAGATCGGGTTGATTGAGGAGATAGAGAAGATCCAAAGAAGAGCGGCGCGTTTCATCACAGGGTTATTTGGAAACCATGATAGCGTTACGGAGATGTTTAACAAACTCAAGTGGCAGACTCTGCAAGAGAAGCGCTCTGCATCGCAGTGTAGCTTGCTCGCCAGGTTTCGAGAGGGTGCGTTTCTGGATGAGGTATCGAATATATTGCTTCCCCCTACTTATACCTCCCGAGGAGATCACGAGTGTAAAATCAGAGAGATTAGAGCGCACACGGAGGCTTTCAGACAGTCGTTCTTCCCGCGAACCATACGCAACTGGAACAGGAAAGGGAGGTAATGACAGTGGCATGTAAAGTGCCCTCCGCCACACACAGTTGGGTGGCTTGCGGAGTATAGATGTAGATGTAGATGTAGATGTAGATGTTTAAAAATTAAGAAACGAAACTTTTCACCCTGAAATTTTTTTTCCCATTTTGCACAATAGAAATGACTGGAACTGGGTTGAATGGTGCTGTAACTTGTTTTTTATCCCTTGATATTCTAGTTGAAAATTTGGTTTTCCAGTGTCTCAGTTAGAATTCACTTGATATCAGTTGAGGAAAGAAAAAAAAGTGATCCTACATCCCAAAAAATGCTCAGGATATCAATATTGTTAGGTGATAAAGTAAAAAAATTTGATTGTTGTGTATTTGTCATTATCAACATTTTTTTGGGTCCCTTATCAATTTCATTCTTATAATCATTGTGACTGTTGCATTTCACTGTAATCTGTTTCTTTTCTTGTTTACCTTCCATATTTGTCACTTACAATTTATTTTTGTTACTTTTATTTCCCTACAGAGGAAATGAAGAATTTTGCCCGGCAGTGGATTGATCCTGTATTCCAGTTTTCCTCTTTATTGTTGGCTGTTGTTGTGCACATTTTGCTGATGACTGGTGTTGTGGTTGGGTTGGTTTCTGGCCAATGGGTGGCTGGTGTCAGTACAGCTGCAGCTCTTCTTATCCTAATTTACACATTCCTTGTTGTTATATGGTATGGAAGCCAGAGGTAAGTGTGTGTCTTATACTTTATGATCCACAGAATGATTAAGTAAAGTGAAATATTTAGTCAAATGTACTGTTACTGTGGATTGTATTACATGTTGTTTCCATGTAAAGCCATAGTCATTCATATATTTGTGCAGTTACTGTCATTGTTTTGAAGCCCAATACACTAATTCTCAGATTTTTTCGTCTATCACTTTTCATTTCTCCTTATTCTAGGTATGACTGGTACTGGCCATACAACTTTAATGTGTCACTGACACGGAAGCTCAATACTTTGAAATTAATCTTGCAAGTCATGTTTTGTCATCCTCCTGGTTCACACTGGAATGATGGAATAACTGCACAACCTATTAGGTGAGTGTACCTGTAAATGTAGAAAAACATTGCTTGTCTAGCATAAGTGATATTACAGTCTGTGATGTGGCAATAACAACATACTGAAAAACAGCCTGTATCTGAGGGTTTTTATTGTGAGCTAAGAGTAGAAAACTAAAATGAATAAATAAAAGAAAGGGAGGTCTAGGAGTAGTCATGTGAAGCCTAGGAGTGCAAAAAAAAAAGTTAGGATGACCTCTATGTCCCTTGGCTGCCTGTAACTCATTTGCCTTTATTTCAGACTCTGAGAGTTTGCATTTATCATGAAATGTCTGTGTTACTGTTTGGGTGTCCTTCCTATATTCAAAAAGAATTACTTCATGACTTTATCACCTCAGTTTGGAAGAGTCATCATCATAGCCATGTCAGTTCTGTTTTATAACAATAGAAGAACAGTTTCCAATTCACAATTTACTTTAGATATTGCTACTGGCTACTCACTAACATTTGCTTTCAGATTCTATTTCACAGATCAGACCAGAGTTAGCAGTACAACTGGAGGTGAGAATTCTGTGGTGCAAATGCTTGGTTCTTTGTATGACTCAATAGAGAGGGATTATGGGGCATTTGCAACTCGTTTGTATAGGGCTTTCCGACCTAAAGCAGGTAGGTGGCATAGAACTAATTGTCATGTAGACTACGAAAACTATAATTTTCATTTGACTTTGTGTTTCTTTAGTTATTTCTGTTGCTTCGTGTTTCTGTGACAGAACTGATTCTATTTCAGTGAAGTCAACCTCTGCATGGCGTTGGCGGAAATTGTGCTGTTTGCCTTATGTGGTTATATTTGAATTTGCATTCCTTACTGTACTGGGAGAAGTCTCCATGCTGGCATTGTATCTTGTTGATGTTCTAGATAATGGGTAAGTTAAATAAGTTAGATGTCCATTGCTTTGTAGCATTCTTATAACTGATGTATTAAACTTCAAGTAAGCATACATACTACGTAGCGTGCTCAGGGATATTTGCAAATTACTTATGTAGAAGATACGCTTTTGCTAAGTTACTTATTTAGCAGTAGTATACATTAGCAGTGTATTTGCCACATTATCACTGTATGTATTTCCTTTTTGAAGTTTGTAAATGTACAACTGAAAGCATTTTGTCATGTTTGTGATAGGAAAAAGGACACTTTTGAAGGCACCATGGTAGTTGCACTAATGATAGCTTTGGGTGTTCTTCTCGCTTCTATAGTAGTGGCGAATTTATATACCTGGAGTCAGATGCTGCAGGCACTTCTATTTTCCCAGCGAAGGCACCTGCAGAGGACAATTGCTCGCCTTGATACTTTGAAATCTGAGGGATTCCTTCAGGCACTTCGTTCTGAAGTCAACCTCATGACTGAAATGGTAAGCTTGTGGAAGATCTATTGGATCTTAGTGTGCCAAGTTGTATGTAAGTGAATATCTATAAACACAGATAATTGACAGTTTTTAGATGTTCTTTGTCTCTCTATTGTAGTTAATGTGTGTTCCATTTGTGGGCATTGTCAACAGCAACTCTGCAACACTTGTGTGTGATGTCAAAGACTCATAAAGTAGAATAATAATTTATATGTGTAAAATTACACAGTCCAGTCACATTAATGTTACCACTGCCTGTGTGTAGTACCCACATGCAGATGACAGGTGGCAACACTAGAAATGGAGGATATACAGCGTGTCGGGGGGGAATGCCAGAAACGGTGCACTCGTTGTCCTAATGTGAAGCGGAAGGATTTATCTGACTGCCAAAGGACATGATCATTGGCTTTTGGGTCAAAGGTGGAAAGATTTATGAAAGGCTAAGATTGTTAACTGTTTGCATGTCTCCACGGTTAAAGTATACCATGCACGACAAAATGGCTCTATCCAAAACCAGTACCAAAGCAGCTGTGTGCACTATGGGCAATAGATGATGGGGATGAACAGTGGCTGCAGAGATATGTACGGACAAATAGATGTAGAACTGTTGAGTAACTGGCCACCCAGATCAGCCAAGGGGCTACAAACAGTGTCTCCTCAATGACTGTTCAGTGAACATTGCTGCTTATGGGCCTTTGCAGCACGTGCCTGGTTCATGCACTCAAGTTGACTGCTGCTACGGTCGCAGGTTCGAATCCTGTCTGGTCATGGATGTGTGTGATGTCCTTAGGTTGGTTAGGTTCAAGGAGTTCTAAGTCTAGGGGACAGATTACCTCAGATGTTAAGTCCCGTAGTGCTTACAGCCATTTGAACCATTTGAATTTTTGACTGCCATTCATTGGCACCAAAGTCTGGAATTTGCATGCCAGTACCAGAAGTGAACATTGAATGAGTGGCAACAGGTGGCCTTTTCAGATGAACTGCATATTATGCTTCATTGGAGAGATGGCGATTGGCAGGTAATGCGTGGAACATTTGACTGAAAACACCTTGCAACGGTTGTTGGAAGGGTCCAGGATGGAGGAGGGAATGTTAAGGTCTGGGGAATGCTTGGTGATCTCATCATTCTGGACGGCACAGTGGATCAGCACAAGTATGTGTTTGTTATTGGGACAATGTCCATCCCTACATATCCTCAGCATGATAACGCCTACCAGCAGGGCACTGCAACATGTCGCACAGCTTGCTCAAAGAGCACAAGGATGACATTGCCTTATTCCCCTGGGCACCAGACTTCCTGGATTTAAACCTAGTCAAGAATCTGTGGGACCACCTCGATTGGGCTGCTAGTGCCATGGGTCCTCAGGTGAGAAACCTTGCACAGTTGGCCATGGTGCTGGAGTCGGCATGGCTTCACGTCCCTGCCGTTACACTTCAGAACCTCATTGACTCGTCTCACAGCAGTCTGCACTGAATGGCCATTAATCAGTCTTTTTAACAGATGGTCACTTCAATATGACCTGACAGTGTATTTTATAATATACTTAAAGTACTACCTGTTTTTTTAATGTTTTTATTGTTTGTATCATTCTTACCTTGTGCAAAATAATTGTTCAGCTTCCTGTATTTCTACTACCACAAATATGCAGGACAATTTATAGTGCTAGTGTTTTTTACAAATGTTTCAACAGGACTAGCTAGCAGGTAGTAAATCAGTTAGACATGATCCATCCATCATAGATGATTGATTGTGTCAGTCTATCTTAGCAGAGGTATTGTGGCTGACACTCAAAAGGCTGTAAACCTGTGGCTGCAGTGATGTACATGTGTGTATGTTTATGTATGCATTTGTGTGGGAAGGAGGAGGGATGGGGTGTAATGGTCACATCCCTTCTCCTAATCCCCACACCCACCCCATTTGTCTCAGTCTTGGAGTTTGGTTATTGTAAGAAATGTAATAGAAGTTCTTATAAAATTTTGTAATAAAAAGTTTAGGGTTTAATGGAAAGAAGCAAAATCCCTTATACATCAGGAGCCTTCAGTAATTGACAGAAAGGACTTGAGAGAAATACTGCCAGAAACTAATGGAAAGGATGAAGGTCATGTAGGTAGTTACGGAGTATCTTGGGAAGTCGCTCAATACAATGAATCGAGGCAGATGCAGTATAACAAGATGAGCAAGAAGCCAGGTTAAGATGTATGTGAAATTTCCAGGATGTGATACTAGAGAAACTACATTTAAAAAGTTTTGTTTCAAGCCAGTAAAAGTTAGCATACTGATTTCTAATGAGTGAATTGCTAGATAATTAAAATTCCATTACCTGACAAACTTTTATATGAAAATGTTTATGCTCTCTCTCTATCCAGGTCAAATGCTTAGACAGCTTTACTAGTCAACAAACACGACTTGTTATTATAGTTGATGGACTTGACAGCTGTGAACAAGACAAAGTGCTACTTGTCTTAGATGCAGTGCATATGTTGTTCTCAGACTCCATGTCTCCATTCATTGTTATCCTTGCCATTGATCCTCACGTCATTGCAAAGGTTTGTGCCAGTTTTAAATGTTTATTGTGAATTTATATGATAAGTTGGCATTCATGCAGTAAACTAATATTGTATTTTTTCTGTCCATTCTCAATCAGATTGCTAGTCAGGTTAGTATTCAGTTGACTGCTGTTGTGGAAAAGTTGATGTTTGCATTTACTGCATTTGTGTATTGTTATGGTTCTTTTTGTTATCAGTTTTCAGCCACCCTTATAACTTCAGAATATGTTTGAGTGTTCCACATCATATGTTTCACCTTTGAGAGGAATTAATTTAAATATTATAGTGCTATTCAGATGCTTATTCCCAATGGCATAGAAGACTGACTGACTGACTGACTGCATGCACCAGTTTAGGTCTGTGGAATGATAAATATTTTTTCCTAACAGTCCACCAACAAATGCTATAAATGCAACCATTCATTTAATAGGACTCAATTCTGTGAAATTGGTTATAATTTTTATCTTGTAAAAAAAACTTATTTTGTAGAACAAAAAACATTTCATGATAGTGGTTTCACTACACCGTTCATACGCTTATACCCTTGCCGCCCACCCTCCACCCCCTTATCTCCTAAATATAAAATATATAAAGGTCTATGGGACAAATTATGTGGGGAAACCCTTGTAACCAGTGAATGTTTTATATGCCACATTACAGAATATGTAAGAGGGGCTCTTTGCTGACTTTATAGTTTGGAAGGCTGCATTTCTTCTTCTGTGCTTGGGTGATGTCATTCAAATCATTTGTGTGCATATCTTCGTAGTGTTCATCAGATAATTGCATTTTTATGTGCTCTGGTGCAAAGACAAGGTATATAACTTCATGTTCTGTGGGAAAACAATCTCTCTTTTCACTTTTCAATTTGATTGCTCCATTATGTATATTCTATCACTTCATTGTGGTATTAGAAAGTGAAGAAAATACCTCCTGGTGATATTAAAATAAATGAGAAAACTGTATATGTACATACTCTATTCTGCCTTCCTAAGGTTCTGGTGAATACTGCATTCTCATATTAAACAGAGAAACAGTTCAATCATTGTTTGTAGAATTACTGTATGTCATCATAGGAGTTCTGCCTTTAGAGTGATTCTCTCATAAGTCATTTTATCTATGATATATTGGGAATAGGAGTTGGTTATTTCTGTCATGAGTTGAATTTTTTAGAACTTTTTTTTCACTGAAAGTACATAAAAAATAACTCAGCCAGTATTATACTGTCATTTTTCTTTAATGTCGAACAATAGAGAGACATCAGAATGAGAAGATTTTTGCTTATGCTTATTAGGTGTACTAAGCACCATACCTCTTTCTGAAGGCAAAACATTTACTTTATATGGATTTATGTAGTTTCTTTTATGTAATTGCTGAATGGCAAGAGAAAGGTTGGGTGGTTGTTTTATATGCAACTGTAAGGAGGAATGGTATGCCTCAGTGAAATAAAAAAGTGATGAATAACAGGCTTTAATTCTACAGAGCATGGAATTGCCATTTGCAGTTATGTATGGCATGAATGTGTTTTGGTTCCTTTATTCAAATTTTATGTTAACCAAATGTCTGCCTAACTTGGAATGCATAGAGAGAATTTCTACAGGCAGTATCCTTGTTATTACTATTATTTAATGATTTTTGCTCCTTCTGTTTTGCGATAGTCTTCTCAGAATCTCAATCTTTGTGTATTAATATTTATTACACCACTGCAGTAATGATAGACATACTGAAGACAGTGGATAATTATTCTGACAAGTTTTGCTAATTGTTTCCTCTTTCATTTTTTGTTACTTGTGTCTTAGATTTTTTTTGATTTGCTTGGAAGATCTGATATGTTTTGTTGAATGTTTATTAGCACTACTCATAATGCAACTTTATGTGTAATTTGTTTTATGAAGAATTGTGTGAATAGTGTTAGAGAATTGACTTGTTTTTTGTGCTTCAAGGAATTTGGTTGTGGTGTAAGCTTGCACTTCATTTGTAGAAAAGCTTTTAAATGTCAGTTACACCTAAAATGAATTTGTCATGCAGGCTGTGGAAGTCAATAGTCGGCGCCTGTTCAGCGAATCAAACATTGGTGGCCATGACTATCTACGCAACATGGTTCATTTGCCATTTTATCTTCAGAATTCAGGGCTACGCAAAGTAAAGGTTGCTCAGGCAACAGCAGTGCACCACCACAAGAGTAATGCTACATGGACTGAAAATGAGGAAAATGTTGCTTTGGCAGCCACAACAAGTGCAGTTTCATCAGTAAGTGTGTTGAGTAGTATGTGGCATGATAAATTTTACAAATTCTCTTTTTTTGTCCCCCCTGTTCCAGGTTAATAACCATTCCTTGCATAATGAGATTCTCACTCTGCAGCGGAGCGTGCGCTGATATGAAACTTCCTGGCAGATTAAAACTGTGTGAATCTCATTCTGGAAACATCCCCCAGGCTGTGGCTAAGCCATGTCTCTGCAGTATCCTTTCTTTCAGGAGTGATAGTTCTGCAAGGTTCGCAGAAGAGCTTCTGTAAAGTTTGGAAGGTAGGAGACGAGATACTGGCAGAAGTAAAGCTGTGAGTACCGGACGTGAGTCGTGCTTCGGTAGCTCAGGTGGTAGAGCACTGGCCCGCGAAAGGCAAAGGTCCCGAGTTCGAGTCTCGGTCGGTCACACAGTTTTAATTTGCCAGGAAGTTTCATTCCTTGTGGAAATAATAGAACATCTACATCTAACAGTTTTGATGAAAAATTATTCATTAATGTTATTTAGTCTTGTCACATGCACTTCAATATGTGTGCTTTGAATCTGATTTGTGCAGCACCTTGATGAAAGAATCATAGGGAAAGAAAAGTTGGAATGAGAGAAAAAGGATGAGGCTACAATGTGGGGAGGGAGGAGGAAAGAAGAAAGCTGAGGAGGGTAGGGCAAGGAACTATGACAGTATGGTCTAAAGAGGTAGGTTGGAAGAATGTGAGAAAGAAAACAATAATAGTTCACAATCTCTCTTAAAGTTGAACACACTCTGTTTCAGTAGATGATCACAAAGAAAACCCTTCAGAGTTTCCAAAACATACATGCTGTTGCAAATCTTTAGGATAAGAATTGTATAGCTTCTAGAGAATTCTCAACTGAGTCCTTTGAGATGAACTAATAGTCAGAAATGTATATTTATTTTTTTCTTGAAGTAGCTTGCACTGTATAGCAACAGTGTAAGTGCATTATGATTTTTAAAAGTTGTGACTACCAGTCTCAATGCATGTGTTACAGTGACACACTGCATCCTGTCAAAAATCTCTTTGTCCTTTGTGTACAATAAACCAGGCAATTCTACTTCAGTTTCTAATAATGTTTCACACAAAACAATTTGTGTAACTCCATAGGAAAAAACTGCTAGAACAAAGATCTGGTGATCACACTAACTGTAGGACAGGACGTCTTCTGCCAGACCATCACTGTCACCAGCCAATTGAAAATATACCCTTTTATTGACAAAAGGAGGTGCATTTTACACCAGTTGTTGCAGCATGCCTTGAACAAACACTTGATAACTTGCAATATTCAAATAAGTGGCAGCAAATAAGGTCCCATCGAGTTATCTGGCACCACATTGATAGAAAATAGTTTGTGGTAATCTGAGGTGAGTGTGCTGTCTGAATTTCTATCGCACCCTCAGGTCTCTCAGAGCAGCTGAAAACATTACTACTACATTTGAGGGAGACTTCATCTGTAAGCAATACAAAATGTTGGAAATTCAGCAGTGCAGCAGTTGGCTGAATAATCCATTGAAAGAAATGAATTCCAGGTCCAAAATTATTTGTGCCCATTTTTTTCATATGTTCATGATAGGGGTGTAACTGCTGCTTTACCATTTTTCTATTCATTGTAATCTTCAAAGCCTGCATTTTTTTGGACAAGTTGACCAGCATGTTGATGAATCTTCTCCCTCGTGATCTAACACCATCTCCCCAAATTTTGCTGTACAAGCAGACATCATCTAGAAGACAGCTTTCCCCAGTGACATAATTAAGATGTTCCATATAACGACAAGTATTTGTTTCAGGACTTCTTTTAGTTTTGACCAATACTATCCCCTGTAAGAATATGAACCACTTTTTTTTAAATACGCTGTTTAAGAGGCACTAGCATAGACAAATATGGTCCTGGAGAATTGGTGGAGTCAAGGAAGGAAGAAATATTTTTCTGGGCTGTATTTTCCTACTCTTCATTGCTGGCTTATGTGGAATGCCTTTTCATAATGTTTATTTAGAAGATTGTTATTTAATTTGTTTTGCTTGCTAGTGAAGTTTTACTCATATTACTTTGGCTAAAATTTTGTTGATAGTGTTTACTTAGTATTATCAGTATCACTAATTCTTTCCTTTCATTCTCTATTCTTCTAATTTTTGATTCAGTGCTATAAAATTTCACACAATTTACATTGGGAATTTTACTTGTTTGACATGCAGTTGTTGATTACACAGCTTTAGAGTCTGCTGGTAACCACGTTTTTCTCTTTTCTTCCTCCTGTTTTCCTGTTTTTCCTATTCGTCATCATCATCTTCTTCTTCTTCTTCTTACCTCTTGCTCATTTTAAATTAAATAAATTTATTTTATATTTTATAATTGTAAATAACTTACAAGTTTAAATGTGTTATCTATCACAGTAGGCCATATTTATGAACTGTGCAGGTTATACTTAAAAGCATATTTTTTTCCGGCAGGTTTCTGGTCGACGTCTGTCATCTGAGTCTGGATTCAGCAGCACAGATAAACTGAAACGAAAGGGATCTCGAAAACTGAAGCTGAGTGAAAGTGTTGCAAGCAGCCTGGGCAGTAATTTAAATCGTGTTGGTGGAGCACATGACTTAACAAAAATGCTGTTGACAGATGATTATTTCAGTGATGTAAATCCTCGCAGTATGCGGCGCCTCTTGAATGTTGTTTACATTACAGGTAAACTGTGTAATGTGCTCCTATAGCTGTTCTTTATGGTTATTACATCCATGTAAAATTTTGGTCGTTGAAGCGTACCTTTGTTTTTATAGTGTAGTGTATTCATATAAAATGTTGTTGTTAGTGAAATCTTAATATGGAATTAATTGATCGAAGTATCTGTACTTAAATAAATGAAATCTGTGTCAAATTTGCTAGCCTCTAATATAAATAATTCAGGAGTGAAGTAGACCACTCGCTAAATAGGAGAAGTGTCGAGTCATAAAACACACACACACACACACACACACACACACACACACACACACACACACACACACACAGGGGGAGAGACCTGTACTCCTGCATTGTGCCAGCTGGACATGACTGCTGCCGGGATTGCAATACTACTGGTGGACTGGGATGTGGGTTGTGTCAGGTATTGGTAGGTGGACAGAGAAAGAGGTGGGAGACATGAGGAGATGTTAGGAATGGGTAGCTAGCTGCTCTGATGGAGGGGGACGGATATGTACGCTAGACACGTGACACACAGGTACTGGAGCCAGTGAGGTGTATTCCACAATGCAGATTATATGGAGACGTGGACTGAGAGAGGTTAGCAGGAGAAAGGAAGGAGAAACTGTGTGGTAGATTGAGACTAGGAGCTTTATGGGGGTGAAAGATGTGGTGCAAGTGTAACTCCTATCTACCTGTATGTAGTACAGGAAAGCTGGTGCAGGAGGGAAGGATCCAGATGACACAGGTTGTGAATCAACCATTGAACTCAAGCATGTTGTGCTCAGCAATGTTTTTGCTACTGGGTGGTCAGCTTTGCTCTAGGCCATAGGGCGGTGGCCATTCAACATTAGACAGCTGGTCAGTTGTCATGTTAACATAAAATGCTGCGCAATAATGGCAACAGAGCAAAGTTGACCACCTAGTGACACAAAACGCTGCTGAGCACAATATGCTTGAGTTCAATGGCTGCTTCACGAGATACGCCATCTGATTTCTTCTCTCCAGTACAGTATTTCCTGAGCTGTATAGATGAGATTGTTCTTGCAACACATCCCTCCAGTAATCTTTCAGGACTCAATATGTGCTAACCCACTGTCCCCACATCCTCTCCTCAAGGATTTCCCATTCCTTTGTTCACTCAGCCCATCCCATCACCAATCCCTCTTCCTGCATCTTGTCCCTTTCTTCCTGTACATAAGTAATAAATGTGGAACAGTTTATTTACAGGCATATATCATTTTCGATTTCTAACAAAGCCTCAGATAGCTATTGACACTTATAAATATGAAAAGTCAGAATGTCATCTTTTACTTCCTGTGGTAAAATGTTTTCTTTCTGACTGATTAGCCACATTTGTAAATATTTATTGTATGGAACTGAAGTGTGTTGTGTACTTTCTTAATTGTAAAAATACCATCGTAACGGAAATATCTTTGTAATGGAATGTGGCTTGTAGTACATTTTCTTGCCTTTTTTATAATATTGCCATTGCTTACTACTGTATAATTTTTCTTCTCCTTTTACTTTTAGGTCGTTTGCTAAAGGCTTTTCAGATAGACTTCAACTGGTATCATCTTGCAAGCTGGGTGAATATAACTGAGCAGTGGCCGTTCCGAACATCATGGATTATATTGTATTATGATACTTACGAGGAATCACTTGATGATAATACATCTCTGAAGTCACTGTATGACAAGTAAGTATTGTTCTGACATTCTAATGACAGTGGTTGATTATCTGTTAGGAAATATGAATAGTTGGTAAGACTGAGAACATTGCTGAGATTTTGGATGAATCCTTCTTCAAAACTAACAGAATGCACATACATACAACTTCACAGCTGTATTGTCCCGTGCTGACTGCATTGTGATGGCACTGCAACTAGATGGGTTAGGTGTTGTCTCAGGTGGGGTAGGGTGGCTGAGGTAGGGAAAAGGAGGGGAAGTTGGGGAAGGGTGGCTGACAGATGGGAGAGAGAGAGAGAGAGAGAGAGAGAGTCAGCAAGGATGAGCTCATTTTGGCAGATGCAAGGGGAATTGCACATAGTCCACAATGATAAGGAATGGATTGGGAGGGAAGTAGAATGGACAAAGGGAAGACTGCAGAGAGGAGGGTAAGTGCAGGATGAATTACGGGGGGGGGGGGGGGGGGGGGGTCATAAGGGGAAGGAATGCTGGTGTTGGTATGGGAAGGGATTAGTGGAGTTGGGGTATAGAGGATTATAAAATCAAAGGATGTGTTACAGGGACTGTTCCCATTTGCATAATTCAGAGGATTTGACATTAGGGGTAGGACCCAGAAACTGTGGATTGTGATGTGAAACCACAGTTGAAGTGTTGCTTGTGGTGCTCAGCAGTGTGCTCCACCACTGGGTGATCAACTCTGCTGCTGACCACAGTTTCACTGTGCCCATTCACTCAAGCAGACATTGGTTGGTGGTCATAACCACATAAAATGCTGTGCAGGAGTTATTACAGAGGTGGGATATTATATTTATCCTTTGACAGGTGTGATACAGTAGGGTCTGTCTGTGACGGGGCTGGAGTAGGATGTGCTGGATGGATGCAGCAGACAGGTCTTGCATCTGGGTGTTCAAATGAATGTAGGTTGCAGTGGTTATGCAGAGATGAAAAGGCTTGTACAAGATAGAGCAGCACACACAAGCGCATCAGACCAGTTATTGAAAACAATGGTGTAATTCATAAGATATTTCACATGTACCATTTAATGTTTTACGTGAATACCAACAACTCAAGGAGCTAAACTCACTGTTGTAATTAGAATATGAAAAGCTAAAGAAAATTAGAAGAATATGGCAAGGCTGCTCACACATGTGAAGCAGTCTTGACAGTGCTGTCGCTACTACAGTCTTCCATGTGTAGGTCTCGTTCCTACAGTATTTACTCGAATCTAAGCCACATTTTTTCCGGTTTTTGTAATCCAAAAAACTGCCTGCGGCTTAGATTCGAATGCAAAGTAAGGGGAAATTCTGAAAAATGTTGGTAGGGGCCGCCACAACTAACTTCTACCATCGAATATATGTAGCGCTACACAGGCATACTTCGCAGGCACAAAGATAAATACTGACGCCAAAACCTCTGCATCAGTAAATAAATTTAAAAAAAAGAAAAAGCTGGAAGACGATCTTTTTTGTCCGCCTCGAGGTTTGGCCACTACATTTCCATACATTATCCAACGAACTAAATACAAATTCCGTATTGTTCATCTTCGACTGTCACAGCATTTCAATGTACTAGAAAATCCGACTAGCAAGACTGTTTGGGATGTTTGTCAATATGGCCAACTGTACGTTGTGAATTTTTTCCTACCTGTGAGAAGAGATGGTTTGCTAATAGGAATTTATGAATTGTGAATCACATGCAGTATTCTCTTCACCATAAGTATAATACGAATATAAACATTTTGCCATGTATTCTTTCGTGTTTGCTGCTATCTCATTTAAATCCTGTCTGCCTAATAAACTTCGAAACTAGAGTGAGACAACAGCAAACGCGGAAAAATATACATATCATGTCATGTTTATAATCGTATTATTCTTATGCTTAATAGTGATAAGTTAGAAATGAAGTACGGCAATTGACTAGACATTTAAATCTAAGATGACTCTAATTTCTGTGCAGAATGTAATGTACTAAAGAGACGTCTTCAAAGATTTTCAAACAGAGAGAAATTTTTGCTAAACTCTCATTCAGAATATCTTCCATCATACGCAGTCTATTATTTGGTTCTTGTTGATCATTATCAAAGAAAGCAGCAGTGTAAGTAACAACAAATAGCCGTCTCTTGCCATTGTTTCGCTTTTAAATTGTAAGCAGCGGTACCGTGCACAAAAGCAAGCCATGGCACGAGCGGTGACAGACCGTAAACACTCATTATCAGAATGCGACAAACAATGCAGTAATGCATTTTCAGCTTAGAGTGACATAAACACCTATAACAAAGAGAACGGCACTTATCGGATCAAAGAAAAATAATCAATCAATTCAAACCAGATGAAGCACTTGAAAAAGGAAGGGTATCCGTATAAATATGAACGGAGCATCTGACGCGTAGCAATGACTACTTGGTAAAGCTTAACTGCTAAGCTTAAGACTCGAACCGAACTACTGCAGTTGTATCGTCATTCATTCGACCTAAATCGTGTCTCACATTACAATGGACCAACTTTGTTTCGATTTGGAAGTGCGGCCTAAGACTTTTATCTCCCCTTGAATTTCGAGTCTCAAATTTCAGGTGCGGCTCAGATTCGGGAAATTTTTTTGTCCTTGATTTCGAGTCTCATTTTTCAGGTGCGGCTTAGATTCGAGTGTGGCTTAGATTCGAGTAAATACAGTAATCCACGGTTTGAAATGAGCTTCTCATGCCTTCTGCATGTGTACATATTGCTGCTAATTTATTTTTTCCTAGGTAATACTTTTCTTCTGGAGTAATAATTTTTAAGATCGAAAAAATATAAGTATTCTTGTTGCATATATTGCCAATATTATGTTTATGTATTCATTTTGAAATAAAGGAAGTTGCTAACATATATTGCTCTTCCTTTGGGGGAAATGTGATGCAGCAAGTGAAGAAGGCATGAGACAAGACAAATTAACCTTGAGTGGTAGAAGAGGTTGGGAGCACAACCAAGGTACCCAACATAAGTGTAAGAGACTAGTATAGAGATGAAACTGGTGCTTCAGAAATGAGATGCAGAGGATTAAATGCTATAGAAAATACAATAGAAAAATAATTTAGTGTAGTCAAACTTGTAAATCAAGTCTGTCATTGGAGTTTACGTTAAATGTTGCTTAATTATATAATGCTGCATGGCATGTCCTGATGTGTACTGAGAACTGTCAATATAGGTGAAATGTCAGTTGCTGTTCATATAATCTACACACAAGCTGATAAATGAGCAGAAGCTATCGCAGGTCTGATCTGTCAGATTTTGAAAAACTATCTGGCTCTGAAGGTGTGTAAGTGTGTACAGCAGAAAGTTAACTAGTACATTAAAATGTTGTATCTCAAGGAGAGTCGTTCTGTTTGTGTTATGTTTACAAATTTTGGGATTGTTGAGAGAAGGAAATGACAGAAAGTCTGTGCTGTGCAGTAGGTAATAGTCCATGCTTTTGAACAGCATTGTTTTTGTAAGATGTACGTCATTCAGTTTACAGTAACAGAATCACTAAAAGTTTCATGAGTTATGGATTAGTTAGCCATAATGGTCAATTAATTGGCTACTGTGAAATATGTAATACAGTAAAGTGCTGTTCAGTGTCCTATCTACCTTATTTGGTTTTCTCATTAATAATATTTTTCGTTGTTTCAGAGTTCGCCCTCAAATTCCAATTTCAAAGGATGTAGAACCATTATTGGAACTGGACAGAGATGAGAAGAAATTTGATATATTCCTGACTTACCATCGAAATACTTTGCTAGTTAGCGACATGAAAGTATTTTTGCCATTCACAATCAATTTGGATCCCTACATAAAGAAAGTAATTAAAGGTTTGTATGATGATAACAAAAAATTAATATATTTTGTTTATTTATGAGTGTGTCACATACAGCATCTGTGTTGCATCTGATTCTGGCTTGCATTAACAGAAGATCAACAAAACATGGATGACACTGGATTACAGTTTGGATCATCATTTGCTGCAAAATCTCCACCCCCACAAATACCAGTTGCACAGCAGCACTCAATGTGGTCATCACCACAGTGGGCAACTGCCAACAAAACATCCTTACTTAGAAGACAGGTGAGCACCTTTATCAGTTTTAGTGTACTTCAACAATACACTGAAAAATGGATCTGTTGATTTCCTTATGACATTCAAAACATTGTTATGTTTCTCTGTTGGTTGCAAGTGTAATAATACAAATGTAGAATATTTGGGGTGTTGCAAAAGAGACGGAAAGTTCTGTGGAATGCTGTCACATAAATTTTGGAACAGTCAGTGACACATGCCATGGGTTGAGTTTAATAATAATTATTGGACTTGAAATTCTGAAAGCCTTATGAGCTAGTTAATGTGGTGGGAAGGAATTATAATATTTAATCTGTTGTGATGTTGCGCAACTATTTCATGTTCTCAAGTCATACCAAAATTGTAATTAATTAAAAGGTATTTTACTGTAGGCTACAAATAGCTTTTCATTTTACGGTGCCGGTGCCTAATGATCTTGTTTTCCTAATGAGACATCCTTTCATACTGTAGAGACCTATTGGACGAAGTGCTTCTGTGCAATCGAATTATGCACCTGCACCAGTTGTTAGCTGGCCACAGGGGTGGATGACATTGCAGGAACCTATGCCTCATCCTCCATTGTTACAGCAACCATCAGTCTGTCCACCATTGACCATAGGTCGAAGTTTTCCTGTAAGTTGTCATTCTGGAACTTTATCTTAATAATTTTTTGTAATTAGAAATCTCAAATTCTCTTGCTACATTTGAAAGAAAATAAACTAGTTTGACTATCTCAAGTAATATTTCTCTTTTTATTTTATTTTATTTTATTTTTTTCAGGAAGAAGTTCTGGAGAACAAACTTTCGGGTTTAACTGTTGATGGAGTTTGCAGTCTTTTAGCTAAAATTGAAGATCTCAGTACTCCTTCTGTTTCAAAATATGCTAATGTAATTCGTGATAACAATATAAATGGTAGAGTTTTACTGCACTGTGATCTGGAGGAGCTTAAAAAGGTGCATATTGAACTAAATTGTTTTACATTTGTTGTTCTATGTTTAAGAACTAAATTATGGGTTTCAGTCTTTCACTATGGTGTGTGATAGTGAAGTTGACATACCTATATTACTGAACACAATGAAATAAAGTTTAATGTTTTCTGTGGATGAAGAAAATCAGAAGGAATCAAATAATTTAAAAATTGTAACAGATAATAAAATTTGAAATCATGAAAGCTCAGCTTTGAATGTATATAAGAATTTCTTCTTAATATGAAATTTGCAACATATACAGCAATCATTGTGCTTCTAACAACCCTTCACTTGTATAGGGTAAAAGTAAATAATTGTAGCTCTTTGTGTCCTCTGTTTTTCTTTAACTTTCATTTTAAAATATTATTATTTTATCAATTGAAGGTTCTCCAAATGTCATTTGGTGATTGGGAGTTGTTTAGAATGCTCATTGTTTCACTAAGGGAAACTGAATTTTATGGGCCAAATCAACAAGAGGAACTAACTTCAAAGAATGTCAGGTTTTCTGTACCAACCAGACAGTTCATGCCACCTTCACAGGAGAGGAAAGGCAAGTGTAAAAAAAGGAGAAACTGCAATTTATTTTATATCAGTACTGAAACATTCATTTAAATGTTAACTTTATAATGCTCTTCTTTTAGGTCTTAGCTCAAAGCAGGCGGGTTCACTTGAAAAAGAAAAATCTTCTTCACGAAGCGAGAGCCGCACAGCAAGCAAACAGACTGTGATGGAGAAACAGGCAAGCATTGACATTATCTTGTTGTCTTTCCTAATGAGTTGACTTAATGTAAAGTTCTCGGGCTTCCAGTCAGTGTATTCATTATTGCATCATTGAGCCATTTCAATGCACTCATCCAATTGCAAAACCAAGAACTTTGTATGAAGCAAGCATTTATTTAAATTCACTTCTTAATGAATAAAGAAGAGGAAGCTTCTTTTCTTCCTTGCAGACATTCGGAAGCTTTTGTAAAATCAATGCTGTTTTACAAATTAAATTATTCTCTCTATATTATTATAATTGCAATTATGGAATGACAAAGACAAAAAAGAAAAATGAGTAGGAGGAGAAGAAAAAAAGTGTTTACATACTTGGACTACAATGTTGGGCAGCATACTGGATATTAGATCCTTCTTTTTATGAGATCAATTTTGGTTTCCATTTTTCAACTGATGTAATTATCTCATGTGTGACCTTACACTCTTTTTATCTACCTGTTAGCCAGAAATGGAAAATACTTATCGAAATTCTTTCATTCTCTGTACATAATCACACCATTTGTTGCTGTTATCTTAAACCTTCTCCAAACTCCAAATGTTCAGCAATTGCTGCCCACCAGCTTTTTTACTTTAGTTATTATTGTGTCTGCTAAAGGGCTGTTTGCAGGAATTAAACTTCCACAGCCTGTATTTGGCTTTTGTCTTATGCTTTTTTTTGGTGCTTTTCTATCTTACAGACATTGAAGGAACACAAATGTTTTCATAAAATTTCCTTACTTTGTCTTTCAAGAAGTCCCGGCCCCCTCTCCCCATTCACCATTCTTTTAGTGCTCACACATATATATACTAAATTTCTGAGTTTACAGTCAATATGTCCTCTTTGGATAATACACCTGACATGCTCAGACTTTTCATTTCTCACATATTGTAATCATGTAATGCACTGTTGATGTGCTTCATATGCATTAGCCCTTATCTTCTATTCCAAAATTATGGTGGTGCGTTCACCTTGAACAAATGAAATCTAGTTTCATTCTTGGTCAGCATAGAAATATTCAATTATTGAAGGAACTTTGATTTTTGTTCAGATGCTAGTATCTGTGCAGCTTGGTTGGTGTTAATGTGTACTATATGGGGCGTCGGAGATAATGTTACAAACTGTCAGGATTGATGGAGAAAGGTAAATGTGTCAAATTGAGGTAATGGACCCTGGTCTGGAAATGATTCAGTCAAAATTTATAACCGAAAATCATTTTGATACCTCTGACAGTGGATCACTTCTGCTGCTATTTCTCTGCTTTTCTGTATTTGGTAGGGTAGTATATTGGATGCACATAATTACTAGCCAGTTTCACTGAGATCAATTTGTTGTAGAATCTAGGAACTTATTTTGTGTTCAGACCTTTCTAAACTCTGAGAAGCTCATCTGCAGAAACCAGCATGGTTTCAGGAAACAGCGGTCATGCGAGACACAGCTGGCCCTCTTTGTGCATGACATACAACAGTAATTTCTGCACTGTCGCTTGTTCCAACAAGTGCTTGCTTACGGTCTATCCGATGAGACATGCGGTTGGATACAAAGTTTTATAACAGACAGGGAGCAGTATGTCGTCCTGAATGGGGTAACTACCACAGAAATAAGTGTAACTTCAGGTGTGCCCCAGGGCAGTGTAATAGATCCACTGCTTTTTATAATTTACTTAAACGTTGTGGTTGATTATATTGACAGTGGCATTAGATGATGATGGTGTACTCTACAGGAAAGTACTATCACACGAAAGTTGTGAACAAATCAGTTTGGCTTCGTAGAAAATTAATGCGTGGTGTAATGACTGGCAGTTATCTCTCAATATTAGTAAGTGTAACCTACTGTGTATACCAAGGTGAAAATCCCCGTTAATGTAAGAGTACAAAATAGATTTCCAGTCTTTGGAAGCAGTAACATCCGTCAGGTATCTGGGTGTGACTATTTGAAATGATCTCAAACGGAATAATCGGATTAAACAAGTGAGGGTAAGGCAAACTCTAGATTGCGGTTTATTGGCAGAATCCTAAAGCGATGCAATCCTTCAGCAAAGGAAGTAGCTTACAATACGTTAATTCGTCCAGTCTTAGAGTATTGTTCGTCTGTAAAGGACCCTTACCAGTTGGGTCTGATTCAAGAGATTGAGAAGGTCCAAAGAAGAGCAGCAAGGCATGTGACTGGTACATTTAGCCATCGCGAGAGCGTTACAAATCTCATAGAATGTTTGTAGTGGGACACACTTGCAGATAGACGGCACGCTAAATGGAAGGGACTGCTCACTAAATTCCAAAATCCAATCTTCACCGATGATGTAGAGCATATATTGTTACCACCAACTTTCAAATCGCGCAATGATCATTATTCAAAGATAAGGGAAATTAGAGCTTGTACTGAGGCATTCAGACAGTCGTTTTCCCCTTGCGCGATCGGTGAGTGGAACAGAGGGGGGGGGGGGGGGAATATGACTTTTAGTGCAAATTGTGCCCTCCACCACACATTGCTTGGTGGCTACCGGAATATATATGTAGGTGTAGGTGTATTATGGACCAAAACAAGAAAAAATTATTAACTAAACATGGGCTCTAAAAATCCACATATCTTATGAGCTGTGAACACTTGTTTAATAGAAGAAATGTGTTTCACAATAACAAAGATGAACAAGTGCTTTTAGCACTTCAGGTATCCGCTGTAGAGCCTATGTTTGCAGAACATTTTTTTCTTGTGTTGGTCCATATTATTTCTTCTTGGAATATGAAAAGCAAAGATCTTGCAGTAGAAGATGTCAGATAGCAGAAAGATTTTCAATGACATTTTACTCGATGTTGCCGAACAATGGTTCCTTACCTCAGGTTAATAAATTTACCCTTCTCCAGCATCCCTGAAAGTCTGTAACATCATCACAAAACAACTTGTCTGCGAAATATATTAAATGTTAGTGAGTAGTGGCCTCGACTTTCCTCATCATAATATTTAACATTATCATGGAGTACTACAGTTTAGAGCAGAGTGCTAAACTTAGAACAGTTATGTTGTGTGGTAGGGTGAGAATTGGTGTAGTTTAAATGGTAGAAGGACTGGATTCAATTGTGTGTAATTCAATAAGCCAGTTGTGTAAGTATAAACTGATAAGCAGTAAATGATGTAGTGTAAAAAATGCATTTATGGACTCATTTTGGGTTCTGAAGTGTAAAAATTGCTAGTACTTCAAAGTAGGTGTTCTGTTTCTTTTTTTTCCATATTTTTTAGTATTGATTTAAATCAGTGCTAATGCTACTGCAATTCTTAAATGCCTCCCAATTTGGAATCTGCAGTATCAGGTAAATACTAATGTATACTTTTTTAAAAGTATTTTTAAGTACACAAAATCAGACAATGTTAATATGAACGTTAAAACTTAGACTTTGAAAGGAAACCCCATTCAAACTATAGAAAGTTATTGTTTCTCCATTAACGTTGTATGGATGCCAAAGCTGGACTCTTAACTTTTGACCAAATAAGACAAACTGACTTGTCTGAAATGAGATTTCTCCACTTTGTAACAGAACACTTGTTTCTAGCTCATGAGAAGAACATTGATATTTGACAGGAATTAAATGTGAAGTCAATTGCAGATCTTATTAATGAATACAGAGTAAAATAGAGGGATTGTGCTAAATGTGAGAAAGGGAGTTGAAGATTGATTTGCACAACAATCTCATTAAAAAACAAAATACTGGCCACATTTAAAAAGAGGGTGTTAGTAGTTTTAAAGCAGAACAGGCCAATAGGTCTAAAACATGACATCGGCAATGATGACGATAATGATTATAGTTTTTGCTCAAGTCCTATTTGTGTGTGTGTGTGTGTGTGTGTGTGTGTGTGTGAGAGAGAGAGAGAGAGAGAGAGAGAGAGAGAGAGAGAGAGAGAGAGAGAGAGAGACAGAGACAGAGACATAAATAAGGAAACCATGTAAATGTAACCATTCGACAGCTTAAGTAATTGAACCAGAGCCACATGTCAGCAAAGGTCTCACACCCCTGGTCTAGTGCATGATACAGTGTATTACCTATTCATCCATGAAGTATATTGAGCAATTTGTGTTAATAGGAACAGTGTGCAAAGTGGTGATGCAAAAATGAGTTTGTGGCTGTATATAGGTTTTAGCACTAGATTTGGCTTAATTTCCAATGAGGAAATATTACATTCTTTTACACACACACACACACACACACACACACACACACACACACACACACACACACACACATGAAGCAATTGGACTGTGAGATGGCCTTTGGTGTAAAATAGTCAGTTTAGGAGTTTTTGTATTGAGGACAATAGAAGATAAAGCCGGGTTGATCAGCAAAAGAAATATGCTGAAGGGTTGACTCATAATCTGAACATTGCTGGATAGGGAAATGTGTTTTTGAAATCTGTAAAAGAGGCAGGAAAACAAATGAGTCAGGGAAGAAACCACAATGACAATGAAATAGAGATGGGCGCGACATATTACTTGGTGAATAGGTGTTAAATGATAAGGAAAATCTTTACTTGATTCCAGGACATACGAAAAGACTAAGAAAGTGGTTAGATGGCATCAGAAAGTACATAGGTGACTATATATAAGTGAATAGCTTAATACATGGACAAATCTTGAGAGAGTAAACACATCTTTTGTTATTCGTGTGTAACAAGTGACTTTACATGTCATGCAGGCTGCAACACTACTAACACATATTTGCAAGTGGCTATTTATATTCTTGTTTGATTGATATTTACTCTCTTTGTTAAATGAAGGAAGCAGGGATCATTTTTATTGTAACTAGAGTTCATTAATATGACTTGTAATCATCAATATATGCTCACACTTAGGTGACACTCGAGGAGCAAATGATCTGTGGTGCACTGCAGACCTTAAATGAGGAAGCATGTGAAGATGTTTTGGATGAAACAGAAGCTCCACAAGAACCAGGTGAGTTTACTGTCGTCACGCTGTTCGACCCTGTTCAAGAGAAGCCAACAGTCAGCACATGGGCCGAAAACTCCATCCTCTGAATGCTCTCAGCAGCTGAATCACCAGTGGTTCTTCATATCTAAATAGTTCCATTTGAATATCATTGCACATTGTTGCGTGCTGGAAAAAAATGAGCAATGTTATTCAAATGGAGTTGTTTAGAATCTCAGACCGGACCTATGAAGACATCAGCATGTTCCTGGAGACATCTTTTGGATGAAGACACAGTATTAAATATAGCATTATATTTTTCATAACTTGTAGTTTTCTGAATGTTTTAGAATGTATACAAATTCAGTAATATTATATTCATTTATAAAATGTTCTTCAGTATAGTACAAATTACAGTACAAAGTTAAATTATGAACTTTCATCTGTGTGATTATATAAATATTTACATCAGCATACTGGCATTGCAAAATTTATTGTTAAATTAGTGTTATGAATTCAAAGAGCATGTAAGGGTTAGCAAAGCAGAACATACGTTGTTATGCAAGGTGTTCCCATCCTCATTTCTTTCCTCACTAGTATTGAAATGCTTACTATTTGTGTTAAAAATATGACAATGTAGTATCAGATATGATATATACTGTTTTATACAAAAGCAATCTTATGGCAGATTATAGACTTCTTTAAATGTCTTAATTTAATGTGAGAACTCAGAACCCTAAGAAAGAAAGGATTTTAAACTAAAGTAAATTAACATTGTTATTTGTGAACAGACTTTTTACAATAATGATGCATCTGTATGTAAACTGTAACTAATGAAAGGTATTTAAATATGCATTTATCATATGAACATTATTACTGAAGCATGAAGAATAAAATATTTAACACATTGCATGTGCTTACTACTGAACTATTATGCATGGTAAGAACATACCTTTGAAACCTGCCCCACTTAAATTATATTTTGTTGTAGTAGTTACATTTGATTTGCTTGTGGCTAAAAGCAAAGCATCTGGGAAAAGCATTTGGAGAGTATTACTAAATTATTGATAACTGACTCTGCAACACATTCTTTTTGGGTCATTGTTTCATTTCTGTGCACACTTCAGCTTAGTAACACAAAGCATTTTGAGAAAGTAATTTTCTGTTTTGCTGTACCAACACATTTGTTGCTTTTTAGTAATTACAAATTAAGCTTGTTTTATAATTGCTTGTAATTTGCAATTATCTTCCACCTTTGAAATGCCTGCTTTCGGGGCATGTATGTTCCTGCAATTAATGAAAACTGCTTTTATCAACATATTCTTAGATTGTTAACAAATGAGGTTGAAACTATACAGTACTTTAGATGTTAGTGAAAAATGCTGGCATACACTTTCTGTATTTTTAGCGTAGGCTCTTAACAAAAAGAAACTCGACGTGAGACATGTTCATAAAATATATGATTTCTTGTCCTAAATCTAAAACAAAATTGTGGACACACTATATATTGCAGTGACAGCATTTCCTCTTTATTTTACAAGTTTACTACTTGTTTCTCAAAAAATTGAGAGGATTATGCCCTACAGATAGATATTGTTTTTGACAAATAACTGGCAACTTAAAAACTTTTAGTCTACAAATTCCATTAACTGGTTGATCTATAAGAAGAATTATAACCTCTTTTCAGTAATTAATTTTAAATACACAAAGAGTGACTTGGTGCAGGTACTCATTTTGGAAACCTGTTTTAATTTTATTTACTGAACATAGAAAAGTTTTTGCTTGAGGTAAATGTGCAGAAATGCAAATTTAAGATTTTCACAGCTACTGGCGTAGGATAATGGAAGTGAAATTTTCTCATCTGAAGTCTTCAGCATGCTGATAAGTTTCTTTCCTTACCAATTATATCTATCTTCAAAATACAGACCATTTGCAAGATACAATTATCATGAAATAGTTTCATAAAATTTCTTAATTTCTGATATTCTGTTTATGACAAAAAACAGGATATCTCAGAAAAAAATGTGGGTTCTTTTAATGCTTGATGTGGGAAATCACACATGCTTCATGGGAGTGTTCTTTGTCCGTTTGACCAGTTAGTATAACTATTTAGTTGGTTAAGTAAGATAAAAGTATTTTTATTTTGAGGAACTATATTTGGTTCTTAAATTTTTCCCAATTCCATCATAAGTGTTATGAATTCTGCAAGTGTTCATTTTTGCATCAGAATAACAGGGTTCTTATCTCCTTTGTTTATTGGCAAATAATAGAAACAAAACAGTGCCGATATTGGAACTCTATGGACTAGGGTAGACCAAACATTTTAGACCAAACTTTCAGGAATTTATAACTCTGCCACAGATGGAGAGCTTAAAGAGATGGAAGAAGGTAAAAGGTGCTGTAGAAAAGGAGAAATCGCCACATTTCATGGCTTAGTAATGACACAAGGTACATTTAAGAGAAGAATTAGTTATGTAGCTGTAAATTTTCATACTTCTCTTTACCACCTCATGTCTTTTCTTTCCCTTAGATGAAACCTCCCTTTTAATCTCACAATTCATAAATTTGTTGGTGATGTGTTTGTCAGCATTGCCCCATTGTCACTGTTCTTTTTGGAAGTATATTGTTGATATTCCTCTTCTGTCTAAAGTGTTGTTAATATTTATTTTCTGCTTTCACTTTAGATTGGTCCTTCAGTACTTTTAGATACTGTTATTGTGTCAGAACTGTTCTACGGTATTCAAGTTACACAAAACATGCTTAATGAAATAAGAAAACAATAAAAGGAGAATGGAATAGAACACTTTTCAGCCTTTAACAAAAATATGCCGCATTAACCCTACTGGACTGTTCAGAAGTCTTCCAAGGCTTACTGAACAAGGAATCAGGGAAGTGGTACAGCTCTTTGTGATTCGCAACATTGCCATGGTATTTGAAGGTTCTAGAAACCCTAATTACAAAGGCTTCAGGTTTCAGATTGGAGATTAGATTAGTACTTGTTCCATAGTTCATGAATACGACACTTCGTAATGGTGTGGAACGTGACAGGTTAATAAAAGGTGTCTGTACAAGATATTACATTAAAAAAACTATTACGTGACACTTAATATATATTTTTTTGGTGTGTGGGGGGGAGGGGGGGGGGGGGGAATTACCCACTTACCATATCCAAAAATTCATCTAATGAGTAGAAGGAGTTGCCATTCAGAAATTCTTTTAATTTCCTTTTACATACTATATGGTTATCTGTCAGACTTATGTTGCTATTAGGTAAGTGACCAAAGACTTTTGTGGCAGCATAATTTACCCCTTTCTGAGCCAAAGTTAGATTTAACCCTAAGTAGTGAAGATCATCCTTTCTCCTAGTGTTGCAGCCAAGTACACTGCTACTACTTTTGAATACATTCAGATTGTTAATAACAAATTTCATATGTGAATGTACATATTGTGAGGCTACAGTGAAGATCCTTTAGTACATGTTCAAAATCTTTCTAGTGACTTTTTAAGCCTCTGTCTACAGTTGAAATTGAAGTATTGTTGCTGGAGGTATAGGTTTTGATTGGTTGGTTGTAAATGGTAAAACCAGTGTCATAAAGAAGTAGACAGTTGGACCATTTCTACATTGATGGCAATTGTTGGAGGAATAGTGCCTGTCGGGTAATAAAAACTTTTTTTTTTGGATTAGTCATGGATAGACAGTTATCAGTTGTATTTACTGAAAGTAATGGGTGAACAACTGAATCCAATAAAACTATTACAAAGCAGTTTATTATCTGTTTACAAACAAAGACGTCAGATTGGCAGATGTGTGCATGGATTGACATTCTTCTCAGGTCTGCAGCCAGATAAAGCAATCATCTGAACACAATATTTCTGCAGACCACCTGGCTCACTATTATTTCCTATGGATAGGTGACCACATATTCACTAGCTAAGTATTGTATCTTTCTTGCAATATATCTAAAAGGAGTAAAAGGTAAGTGCAGTTCAACATACCCATGCATAAAAATGAGTCGGTGTCTGTTAAGTCTGCCTTTGATTGTGTAAGACTTGCAGCAGGAAAAAAGAACTATATTATCTTTTCTCAAATAAATTGGCTGTAGTTTTCTTAAAACTTGACATATACACAGGTAATAAAAAAGAGGAGTATGTCACGACTTGTTTATCAACATTGAAAAAGACACAATTTATTACTCATTCTAAAAATATTTCAGTTAAAACAAACGAAATAACACTATGATCATTCAGATGTCCTAGTTTGATGCTTTGACATGTCTCCCATCAGTATAACATAATTTATAAGGCCAAGGAAAAATTTATTTGCACTAAAACAGTTCCATACCTTTATTACTAAATTTTCTTGCAATAAAATGAAATGAGTAATTGATGATAAATTTGCTTGCACTGGAATATTCAGTTGAGTTCTGGTTGAAAGAGTTCAGAACATTCTTTCTGATTACATTATTTTTGGAAATTTCATAAATTGTGGACAAAAGAATGAGAAAGTGAGGACTTCTGTGGTCATCAGACTGATTTAAAGGAATTAAGGAAAAACATGAAAACTGAGAGCTGTCTCCAGAAAATAAGGACGTCTGGTCACTTTAGTTTAAGGATTGAAAGGACATTTATCAGTTCTCTCCTAAGGCTGTGAAACACCTAGCAATGGCTCTCATGGCAGCCCTTTTAAATGCCACAGAGGGCCAACAGTGCGTGTGCCACAAATCTTCTGCTGCTTCCTAGCACAAATGAAGTACAGCATCTCTGAGGTGAGAGCTGACAAAATGATAAATAACTATCAAGTATCACAATCATTATATTCTGTCATTCAGGTTGAGAATAATTTTTTAATGTACAATAAAAGAGGGTTCAAAGTCTTGCTTAAAGATTAACCCTTGTGTCTGTTTATAATGTTTGCCAGTCTAATTTTGATACCCTCCAGTGTAAAAACTACCAATGGTGAGACTCAGGGGCAATCCTTTGTGTCTTACACAATATTGTGTGTCCCTCAATAAGGCAGTGCTCTGCCAAAAAGATTTCTCAAGCTGCTTCAAACATATGTGGCAGTGTATGTGTTGAATAGCATGAGCTGTCTGGCTGATACTACATTTCCCACAGTGGCAAGGAATTTTATAAAAACCGCACTTCCTCAATCTTAGATCAGCTTTAATAAAGCCAAGGTGCTCCCTAATCTTGGCTGGTGAATGAATTCTTTTTATATTGTATTTATTTAAATTTTCTTGTTTTTGAAGACCTGCCCCTTGCATATGGTAGAAAGATCACTGGTGTACATGCATCTTCTCGTGGTTCTGGTGCAGGTCAAAACTCAGACACTACAGATCTGTTTGTCTGTGTAGCCATTCTGGTTGAACATAGTTGAAAGATGATCTAGCTCTTTCGTCAAGCTCTCTGCATCTGAGATGCCATGCATCCTCCTCATATGCAGCTGCAGGAGCCTCGTGCATTCGCACAATGAATGGCAACATGCTGTATGCAGATACCAGTCTGTGCATGTTAGTTTTGATAAACTTTGTGTCCCAGTGTCATTTCTGCACACCACTACATCTAGAAATGGAAGCTTACCATTCCTTTCGACCTCCATTGTGAAACTGGTGCTGGATGAAGGCAATTAAAATTATCTAGGGAACAATTTAGTGAATCCAATCCATGTGGCCATATCATAAATGTGTCATCAAAATACTTCTAAAAACAGGTAGGTTTCTCAGCTTTCACCCCTGGGGCATTGTATGTTCAGTTGGACTAGAGGATAGGCACGCCGATTAGTGGTACAGGTGCCATTGGCCTTCCATGGTGTTTAAAAATCCTGCATTCATGGTCTCAATGAGTTCCAGTGAGATAAGTATGTAGCATTCTCACCAGAAGATGGCAGCAGGTAGATTCCAGAAATAGTGTGATCACGTGATTGCTTAATACAGTTGCACACCCAAGAAGAATATTATTAGTTAATACATTACGCATGGACTGTCAATCATGTTTGGAAACATATGCTGATACTTCAGAGATGAGTGTGTCTCTCTTTGACAGAGTTGGAAGGAGATGACTAGGTTCCATAACCTTATTCAACACGTGGAAAACCTTTTATCATTCTGAAAATAAATAACTTTTCGCGCATTAATAGAAAATATGTTCTTAAGTATTCCATACGTTTCAAAAATAAAATCAATCTGAGAACATATCTGTGTCAACTGATTAGCTGTAGAGCAACTATCTTCAGCACTTGAGTGCTTCTCTTAATAGAACACACAGAACTTATAAAAATATTTAAGAAGTCAAATTAATGATATGAATATAATAGAGGGAAACATTCCACGTGGGAAAAATATATCAAAAAACAAAGATGATGTGACTTACCAAACAAAAGCGCTGGCAGGTCGATACACACACAAACAAACACAAACATACACACAAAAATCCGCACATACACAGACACCAGCAGATGGATATGTGTGTGTGTGTGTGTGTGTGTGTGTGTGTGTGTGTGTGTGTGTGTGTGCGCGAGTGTATACCTATCCTTTTTTCCCCCTAAGGTAAGTCTTTCTGCTCCCGGGATTGGAATGAGTCCTTACCCTCTCCCTTAAAACCCACATCCTTTCATCTTTCCCTCTCCTTCCCTCTTTCCTGACGAAGCAACCGCTGGTTGCGAAAGCTCGAATTTTGTGTGTATGTTCGTGTTTGTTTGTGTGGCTATCGACCTTCCAGTGCTTTTGTTTGGTAAGTCACACCATCTTTGTTTTTAGATATATTTAAGAAGTCAGTAAGACAAAGATCTTACAAGTCACCAATGACATATTTTAAAACATTTTTAAAAAGTTTTAAACATTCCATTAGGAAACCCACTTGTTTTTGCCATTCAGTTACAAAATATTGGCTTGAGCCTTCTGAGTATGTTTCAGAGACCCACTCAAAAAGATAATAATTGTAAATTTTACTAAGGCTGGTTTTGGGCTGAGTCCCCCCTCCCAAATGGGAATATTTGTCATTGTACTCTTTCAGTATTTCAACACTGATGCATCAGTGGAATAACTGCTTTAAGTTTTGCTACAGAGTAATTTTTTTATTGTCTTCTTAAATGCCTAGAAATTAAATTATCGTTTTACTGGTACCTTAAAGACTCCTGCTTGACAAAAATTTGAACTAAGAACTGTTATGTAATGACCACACAGTAATGTGAATGTAATATGTGAAGTCTTTTTCAAGCAAGTACGAAGTATACAGAGTGATTGATTGATATCAGTACCCAAATTCAGTTACGAGCTAAACATTTTTTAGAAGACTTTGAGTACATGGGTGTGATACATACATTTAGTCTACATAACACATGGAGTCTGAGCAATGTCTTATGACGGGCAATTAATGTTCTCCAAATAGGATGGAAATTGGTAGATATTATGAACGTATGTAGACAGACAAATGAGCATAGTTTCAGAAAAACTGGAAGATTTACTCAAGAGAAAGATTTCCACAAATTGAGCACCAGTGACAAATTGGTCCACCTCTGACGCTTAGCACTGATTGATAGAGTTGTTGGATATCCTCCTGGTGCATTATATCATCAAATCCTGTGCTGGTTGGAGAAACCTTCTCATAGTGCTCCAAATGTTCTCAGTTGGGGAGAGATCCTGAGACCTTGATGACAAAGGTCGGGTTTGGCAAGCGTGAAGACAAGCAGCAAAAAATCTTGCCATATGTAGGTGGGCATTACCTTGCTGAAATGTAAATCCAGGGTGGCTTGCCACGAAGAGCAATAAAATGGAGTGTAGAATATTGTTGGCATACCACTGTGCTGTAAGAGTGTCGTGGAGACAACCAAAAGCGTACTGCTATGAAAAGAAATAGCGTCCCAGACCATCGCTCCTAGTTGTTAGGCCATGTGGAGAGCGACAGATTAGTATTTCAGTGCTGTTCGGGGAGTCTCCAGACATATCGTCATGTGGAATCTTATTGACTGGAGTAGAATTGTCTTCAGTGAAGAATCCTGCTTCGATTTGAATCCTGATGAATAGTGAAGATGTGTCTGGAGACACCCTGGACAGCACTGGGATATCAAACTGACTGTAGCTCTCCTTCTTTTTCTGACAACAAGGAGTAACTTTATGGGGAACCATTTTTTTCTAGTAGCTGAGACCACCTTTTGTTGTCATCTGCAGCACCTTTCCAACACAGTAGTATATCGACAATATTCTACACCTCATTTTAATGTCTGTCATGGCAAGTCTTTGTGAACTCAAATTTCAGCATGATAATGCCCGCTGGCCTGCCCACGGTGAGTGATTCTACTGCTTGTCTTCAAGCTTACCAGACCATGCCTTGGCTAACAAAGTCAGTGGATCTCGCACCAATTGAGAACTTTTTGAGCATGGACAGGTCTCTCCAACCAACTCGGTATTGTGATGATCTAACGTGGCAATTGGACAGAATTTAGAATGTTATCCCTCAGGAGAATATCCTACGACTCTTGTCAGCAACTGCAAAGCTGAACAACTGCTTGCATAAGGGCCAGGGATGGACTAGTACTTTGTTTGTGAAGTTTTCTCTCTTGAAAGAATCGTCCATTTTTTTTCTTTCTGAAACAGTGATAATTTGTTTGTACATGTACATCAAATCTGCTGATTCACATACTATAGGTAAATAATAGTACCAGAGAGGATGATCAATTTACCCACATTTTGTGGTAGCTGAGATGTTATATGACAAACATATTGTATGGATGTTGCCCAAATGTACATACGAGGGTAATCCCAGAAGTAAGGTCTCCTATTTTTTTTGTAAGTACATAGACCTGTTTATTTCTACAATGGTGTACATTAGTTTACAGCTTGAGCATTTAGCTATTTTTTGACATAATAACCATTTCTGCCAATGCATTTTTGTAGACGCTGTGGCAGTTTTTGTATGCCCATGCCATACGAGCTCGCTGCCATGCTGTTCAGAAAGTTATGAACCTCTTCTTCCACCTTGTCATCGGAGCTGAATCACTTTCCGGCCTTACCTTACTTTTGGTATTAGCCTCATATAAGTTTTGTGTGAAATTGGTCCAAGAAAATGGAACATATGAGGTTTTTTCAAAAAATTCCAGAACCTTGTCCATAAAATTTTTTTACTAACTTTTACTTGTTGTGTATGGTCTCCCTTGAAATGCTCTCCACAATTGATACACTGCTCCCAATGCTGTTCCCACTTCAGAAGCAGTCTTGGTACACCTCTTGCTGGATTGTTTGAAGTGCTGTCTGTGATTTTTTCTTTTCATCTGTTGTTGCAAATCTTGATCCATTCAATGAGGTTTTCAACTTTGGAAATAAAAAGAAGTCCGCAGGTAGCAGGTCTGGGGAGTACAGAGGATGAGGCAGAACAGTGAGGTTCATTTTTTGTACAATAGTCGTGCACCAACAGGGGTGAATGTGCGGGAGTGCGTTATCATGAGACATGAGCCATGAATTGTGTTGCCACATTTCAGGCTGTTTCCTTCTCACATTTTCTTGCAGGCATCTCAACACATCCCGATAGCGGCATGGGTTAACAGTTTGATCCTATGTTGTGAGTTCATGATGAACTGATCCTTTACAGTCAAAGAAAACTGTTGGCATGGCATTGACATTTGGCCTGATCTGATGGGTGATTTTTGGTCTAAGGGAAACTTTCCTGACTCACTGTGAAGACTGAACCTTGGTCTCAGTATCAATGTAATAGACCCACATGTCATTAGCAGTTTTGATTAAGACACAAGTCATTCTCATTTGCGCAATCCAAAAGCTCTTCACAGATTGTGAAGTGAAGGTATTTCTGGTCCTGATTCGTGAGCTGTGGGACAAAATTGGCGACAATACTATGCACTATAGGATTTCAAGGCATGATCTAACTGAAATGTTACATTCTTCTGCAATCTCTTGGACAGTTGGTCTTTGATTAGGACACACAATTTTGTTGACTTTCTGACATGAGCGTAGTTGGTAGATGTTGAAGGGTGTCTGAATGAGGGTCATCTTTAACTTTCATCTTGTGATTTTTAAACTGTGCAAACCATTAATAACACCGAGTATGGCTTAAACACTCATCACCATAGGCTTCCAGCATCATTTGGTGTGTGTCTGGAAAGGTTTTCTCGAGTTTCACACCAAAATTTAATGTGGAGACATTGCTCCTCTAATTCTGCCATAATGAAATTTGCAAACTGAGCAAAGTTCTATTCCGTATAGCACTGAACAATAACTAACAGAAATACAACAAATAAACTATCAGCAGTTACACATTAAACACACGTGTGTGCAGGAATGCCAACCGCATTTCGCTCCAATGCACCACTGGTGTGAAATTATGAATCTTACAGATTTTTTCAACACACCTCATACAAATATTTACATATGTCCTTCTGTTATTGTAAACTCATATCCTGTTCTTCATAGGCCTTTACTTTTGTCCTCCCTAGCCAACCAATCTTTTTACACAACAAAAATTCAGTAAAGATTTAACATTGGACAGTAGCTCTCAATTAGCTATGTAAGGATAGTGAAAAAGTAAAAGGATGAAATACAGTAGTTTCAGTTTTGCCTTAATGTAAGCATGACCAGCAAAATGTTGTTGGTCAGTATAGCTACTTACCAGGTAAGAACATAGTTATAGTAGAAAATTTTTAAATTCTGCATTAAATTTATTTTTGTCATTCAGTAATTGTAAGTATGGAGTGCTGTGCTATATCAGATACTGTAAATATGGAAGTCAGCATTTTTCTGAGAATCAGCAAGTTGGGCTATGATATATAAAATGCTTTGGTATACAGGGTGTTGATAGTGTTAGTAATTCTGAACAAAAAATGTTATATGAACATAGGTCCACAAATGATTCGTTTGGGAGGTATGAGTATTGAAAGGAGCTTTAATTATGCAAAATTGATGTTCACAATGTGAACGTATATGCAATACAACTGAACCGTAATGTGATTTTACGTTACACATTTTTACATAATGTTTATTTACTTTGCATTTAGTACATAATGCGTTACAACATGCATGTTAGTGTGTGGTTGGTTCCTAATCAATTCAGCAGCATCCATGATGCAACGAAACAGTTCATCTCATGTATTTACCTACACATTGTGCACCTCTGATTTCATCCAACCCCATAAACAGAAATCTAAAAGTGTAAGGTCAGGTGAACTCTGAGACCAGTTAACAGCATTGGCATGGCCAATCCAGTGATTAGGGTAGGTGTGGTTGAGATGGTCCCTCACACATAAGTTAACATGTGGATGGGCCCTGTCATGTTGAAAGTACATTCCAGTTCACTCGGCTAAAGAAACGTCTTCCAATAGTTCTACAAATGATTTTTCCCAAAAAGGCAAGTACCTCTCTCTCGACAATCGCTGAATGATAATAAATGGACCTATTAAAAGGTTACCAATCGTGCCCCACCAAACATTTATGGCAAAATGAACTTGAATTGCTATCCACTGAAGCATGTGTATTTTCCCGTGACCATCAATGATTATTCCTTGTGTTGTTTATTCCATGTCATGAAAACTGGGCTTCATTAGTGAATAGTATGTATCGAAGCAAATGAGTATTCTCAATTACTCATTGACAGAATTGAAGCCATTGGGCATTGTTGTCAATGTGGAGATTTTGGACACGCTGTATATGAAATGGATACTGGTTTCTCGCATGTAATGTTTCCCCATACAGGTGTCCGTGGGACATTCATACACAAGGACATTCTTCATATTCTCATACTGCAACTTCGCTCAACACTTGCAATAATTTCTTCCTGTTCTTGCAAACTTTGTTGAGAAGCACGCTTGGACAAAAAAGGTCTACTTGAAAGAGAGCCTGTTCCATGCAAAATGATAAACACTTTGGTAAACACACTGCGATCAGGTAATCATTGAGTCAGAAAGCACCTGTGGTAGTCTTCTCTTGTAGCGATAGCACTATCATCACAGAAGCCATAAATACACACCATATCTGTGTACTCCTCAATACTGTAGACATGTGGCATTGTTAGCAGTGCTTGTATGAACACAGTTAATGCCATACACTACACAGCTAACCAATCTGTCACTGGTACACTACACAATGTGGCTTACACAGTGCAACTGCGCAAGCAAAAGGTGATTGTACTAAGTACCACGTACGTCACATGACCATAATATGTGGTAGGCTTCATAGCATAAACATGGCATATACTCGTGTATTGTTTGTAAAAAAATCATGTTATGGTCCAGTTGTATTGCGTATATGTTAATGTGGTGCACATCAATTTTGCAGAATTAAAGTTCCTTTCAATACCCATACATTCCTAATGAAGCATTTGCAGGCCAATGTTAATATAACATTTTTTGTTCAGAATTACCGTACTTATACTATCGCTGTCTAAAATATATTGACCTTTCCTCCTCAAACACCCTGTATATCTAGTGAAGATATTAAGTTTTTTTTAAGTTATCTGAATACAAGTTTGCAATGTGTGTGTGTGTGGATGAATGTGTGATATTGTTCGAGTAGACTGCTTTTGTGATTAAAAAAAATTGAGCACCAAGTGGTGCCCACAGTATTATTCCATAAATTGCAAGATACTGAAAATAACTGAAGAAGCCATCCTAGCACCTTCTAAGGTATGAATGTTTGCGGTAATTCTAAGAGTAAAACAAGATAAATTGAGTTTCCGTGCAAGTTTTTTTTACATTGTCATTAAAACTGAAGTTTTCATCAACATGAATCCCGAGTATTTTGTAGATATTCCTCTGGCTATTGCTTTGTCACCCAAAACCATATCTAGATTTAAATTTTGTCTTATTTTCCCAAATTTTGTGTCTTCTTCCTGAAATATTTCTGCTGATCCAGGTTGTTCACAGAGTCTCCTCCAAGCTTCTCATTTCTCCCATAGTTTTTTATCATTCAGCAATTCCTCCCACTGCAGTCCTCTTTGGTTCAAATCATCCTACACCTAGTATCTCCTCCTTGTTCATGGTCTTCCAATTGATCTCCTTCCAGATTCTGTCCATTCTATGGATCTTCTCAGAATTTGTTCTTGTTCCATTCTTGTAACATGCCCAAATTGTTTAAGCCTATTTCTGTCCATATTTTCTTTTAGGGGATTGACCTGAAGGGTTTCATTTTGTCTCATTCCTTAGCCTGTCACTTCTCATCTTATGCAGTATCCCTCATAGAAAGCGCATCTCTGTCACTTGTATTCTGCTTAGGTCTGTCTTTTGTTAGAAGTCCAATATTCTGATCCATAGGTGAGGATTCACAGGTTATAGGTCTTGTATGTCATGATCTTGGCTCTGGCAGGTATTTTCCAGTTTCTAATTACATCCAATGTTCAATAATAAAATTTTGAACAATTTTCAGTCCTCTCTGAAATTTCATCCGTGATGTTTCCATTGTTGGTTAATTTAGTTCCTAGATAATTGTAAGCATCTACTTCTTCAATAATTTTTCTGTTACAACTTACATTCTCAGTTTTTATCATTTTTTCCTGATGATTTTCATTACCTCATCTTTTGTTAAGCTTATTTCCATGCCTGCTTCTGCAGTTACTCTCCACCAGGTATTTAGTTGTTCTTCCAATTTCTGCTCATTTTATTGCCTTTGATTCTCGTAACAGCTTCTGTTGACCTCTGATGAACTATCCTTATGGTGTTGTCCATGATTATATCAAGGAGCCCTTTTGACCCCGTCTGTCTCTTCTAAACCACTCTGATTTCTTGTCATCTATCATTATGCAGTTCAGGCATCTTATATAAATGTTTCCAATTCTGAATTGTGTTGCTTTTGACAGTTCCAGTCTGTTCAGACCTTGCCGTATCTCTTCCCTTCTTATAGTGTTATAAGCCTTTTTTGTATCTGTTAATGCAACTATAATATCTTTCCCAAATTCCCATTTATTTTCTTCTACCTGGCTAACTGTAAATGCAGCATCTGTAATTGATCTTCCAGGTTCAAATCCTTGTTGTTGCTGTTAAAATAGGTACAATAATTACCTCTGTCCAATCAACAGGAATCTTTCCATACATCCGTACTATCCTCATTATTCTATAAAACCACTGAATTTCAATATGTCATGCATTTTTGATCATTTCCACTATGATGTTGTCTGCTCCAGGAGCTTTGCCATTTTTAAATTCTAATACAGTTCTCTCTGCATCCAACACCTGCAGATATTCTCTCTTTCCTCTGTGATACTGTTACTTTTTTGTAGCCCTCTGTTTCATTGTGTTTGTTTATTTCATCCTGTCCTTCATGTGGATTTCGGAAATATTCTTTCCAATTTTCATAATCTCCCTTCCACGTGGATTTTTCTTTGTTGATGACTTATGAAGTATTCTCTTTTTGCTTCCTTCCATTACCTTATATGCAGTGCATTATCTTCTTGCCATCCTTAAAATTCTTTTCTATTTCTTTTGCGATTTTTTCCCAAGACACCTTCTTAGCCAATGCTTCTATTTTCCTTTCTGCTCTGCATAATTGTATGTATCTCATCTTGCTTACGTTGAATGTAGACAAGTTGGCATTGAACCAAAAGTGGATCTGTTTGAGAACTTAACTAGTAGTTGTTTGCAGCAACTGCTTTGGCACCCTTATCATCACACCAACATAATCTGCTTACAGCATGATGTTGACTGCATTATCCAAGGTGTGATTGTAATTTACAAGAGTGGTCTGAAAAGTTATTGGAATGGAATAGAAAAAAAGTACTTACATCACTGAAATTATTTTTATTTTTCAATATAGTCTCTATGTAGATTAATGCACATGATCCAGTGATGTTCCAGTGCCGTGATCCCATCTCGAAAATGAGTTTCCTCCAGGCCTGCAAAATATTTGTTAACTCCAGCTATCAATTCTTTGTTTGAAATGAATCTTAATCCATCAAGAAATATTTTCAATTTTTGGAAGAGCGGGAAGTCTGACAGAGCCAGATCAGGTGAATAAGGTGGGTGTGCCAACAATTCATACCTTAGTTCGTGTAATTTTGCCATGGCAATGGTGCATGCATGTGGGCGCGCATTATCTTGATGGATGATGACGTTCTTCTTTGCTAAACCTGGCATTTTTTCATGTATCTTTTGTTGCATTGTGTCCAAGAGGTTAGCATAATATTCTCCAGTAATTGTTTATCCAGTGGGGAGATAATGTACAAACAGGATCCCCTTCGCATCCCAGAACACTGATGCCATGACCTTTCAAACTGAAGGAATTTACCTTTGCTTTCCTTAGTGGTGGAGAATCAGCATGTTCCCACTGCTTTGTCTGTTATTTTGTCTCTGGAGTATAGTAGTGCACCCTAGTTTCATCTGCGGTCACAAACCGGTGCAAAGAATCTTGTTTGTTTCTCCTAAAACGGGCCAAACATTGTTCCGATATGTCCATTCTCATGTGTGTTTGATCCAGTGTCAAGAGTTGCTGCACCCATCTTGCAGATAAATTTTCATTTCTAATTCTTCAGTTAAAATGTGATATACCCTTTCAGATGATAACTGACAAGCATGAGCAATTTCACGCACTTTCAACCGGCGATCCTCCATGAACACTTTGTGCACTTTTGCAGTGATTTCTGGATTAGTGACACATTTTGGCAGATCACTGTGCAGGTCATCATCTAAGCTCTCGTGACCAAATTTAAATTCGTTTGTCCACTTGGCAACAGTCAAATGTGAAGGAGCAGAGTCCTCCATTGTTTCTGGAAATCGGCATGAATGTCCTTTGCTTTTATACCTTTCTTTATGAAGTACTTAGTCACTGCTCAATCTCAATTTTTCCCATCTTCACAAATCCCTATGCGGGAACAACAGAACCACATCACCACCATAGTTCTCTTCCAAGAGCACTGACGTGGCACATGTTTACAGGCAAAAATCCAATGAATATCATATGAACAACTTGTTGCACTAGTGCTGACCTCTCATAGTGATTCTGAGAACTTTTCAAACCACCCTCGTATATAGACAATAAATAATATAGGACCAAGAACTGTGATTGGAAAAAGCTGACATAAGAGCTACAATTTGTGTTAAAGTTTATAGGTATGAGTCAAACCATTTTTTCCCTGTTCCATGAATACCTAGTGCTTTCAATTTTTGTAAATGGATACTGTGGTTAATGATATCAAATGCTTTGGAGGGATCTAAATGAATTCCTCCTAAGCTGTTTTTAGGGTTTCTGATCATTTGTTCAGTGTAGCACATTATTGCTGTTGCTGTGTTTTATCTGCCTGATAGCTGTGCAGGTTCCTGTTCAGTATTTGTTGATTAAGTGCTTCATCAGTTTTTCTAATACTCTGGAGAATGGCAGAAGGAATGAATATTACTGAATAGTTTCTATCTTATACATGCCCTCTCTCTTTTTTTTAATTGGTTTTAATTTTGAGATGTTCAGCCTTTCGGGAAACACTGCTTTAATAAGTGATAAGTTGGCAGTTTATGTGAAGGCCTATGCACTCTTCGGGGCAGTCATGATTCAAGCCATTGGCACCTCATCTGCTCCTGCTGACAGTTAAGGTTTCAAGATTTATCACTTTTGACACTTCTTTTGTTTCACTTATTTAATGAAGTAGCTGCATTTATGAAAGAGTGATATATTTGTCAATGAAGTGTTTTTTTCTTTCTTTCTGTGGTTGTTGTTGTGGTCTTCAGTCCTGAGACTGTTTTGATGCAGCTCTCCATGCTAATCTATCCTGTGCAAGCTTCTTCATCTCCCAGTACCTATTGCAACCTACATCTTTTTCTATTCTTTGTAAAAAAAAAAAAAAAAAAAAAAGAAAAGAGAGAGAGAGAGAGAGAGAGAGAGAGAAGTCCAAGTTTGAATTAAAACAAGCAGACTTAGCAATTGAATCAAGCAATGGAAAATTCCAGGATGGCATGTAACAATATTATGAAAAGGAAAGTTGCCACTTAACCTCCTTCCCCCCCCCCCCCCCCCCCACACACACACACACACAAACACACAAACGCAGCTTGCGCACTCGTGACTGCAGTCTCAGCCAACTGTAGCCACACTGCGAGCAGAGCAGCACCAGTGCATGATGGAAGTGGCAACTGGGTCCGGGTGAGGAGGAGGCTGGGGTAGGGAGGGGGATGGATAGTAGGATAGGGGTGGTGGACAGTGCAGTGCTGCTGGGGGCCAGACAGGGACGAGGTGGAGAGAGGGCAGGGCAGCTATTTGCAGTTAGGTTAGACAGTTGTGAATGGAGAGGTGGGGTGGGGTTAGCGGAAAAAGGAGAGAAGTAAAAACACTGGATGCGATGGTGGAATGAGGGCTGTATGGTGCTGGAATGGGAACAGGGAGGCTGAATGGGTAAGGACAATGGCTAACATAGATTGAGGCCAGGAGGGTTATGGGAATGCAGGATGTATTGCAGGGAGAGTTCCCAACTGTGCAATTCAGAAAAGCTGGTGTTGGTCTTGGCCACAGTTTGACAGTGGCCATTCATGCCCACTTAGAGTGCAGCACAGGGTTGCAGCTTAGCTTGTAGATGAGATGACTGGTTTCACAGGTAACCCTGTCTTTGATGGGATAGGTGATGTTTGTGATCAGACTGGAGTAGGTGTTGGTGGGAGGATGTATGGGACACATCTTGCATCTAGGTCTATTACAGTGTATGTGTCATGAGATAAGGGTTTGGGAGCAGGGATTGTGTAGGGGTGGGCGAGTATATTGTGTAGGTTCTGTGGATGGCACTGAGTGTGGTTTTTGCCAGAGACTGGTGTGTGTGTGTGTGTGTGTGTGTGTGTGTGTGTGTGTGTGTGTGTGTGTGTGTGTTTTGTTGAAGCCCTTAACGGCCGAAAGCTATAATTGTGAGAGTCTTTTTGTTGTACCTATCTGTTACTCAGTATCTTCGCTATATGTTGAGAAGCAACTTTCCTTCTCTTAATATTGTTACAGTCCATTCTGGATTTCCTATTGTTTGATTTGTATATATATTTGCAATGCTCTTCTTTTGTCATTAATAAAACACAGTATAGAACCACAAGAAATTTTAAATGACTGGGGCAAAAATCAACCTTTTGATTTTCCATGCAAGAGGAGCCAAAAATGAAAGCTCAGGCTCCCTAAAAGGACATGGAATAACGGTTCAAAATGGGGCAAGACAGCTAGTTATATAGTCAAGTGTTTATGGAATTAAGAACACACAAAAGTCTCCAAAACCTATTTCAATTACGGTTTCAATTTTTGTGACAAGGGGATAGTGCAAAGGATGAGAACAGAGTGAGTTAGCCCAGTAATGTTTTCACTGGCCTCTCATTTAGAAGTAGTGTGGTTTAAATCCCCATTCTGCTATATAGATACAGGTTTTCCTTGTTTTCCTCAAAATTGCGTAAGGTGGCTTCTATGATGTCTCCTGTGAAAGACAATGGTTGAATTCCTGCCCTCCTGTTCTCAACCCTGAGCTTGTCGTCTTCCTTTAATGACCTCATCATTGATGGGATTTTAAACTCTAATTTTCCTTATTAGAGTGTTTAAGAGCAGTTAGTTTTGATGATTAACTTCCTAATTAAAGCTTTGACACAGTGATATGGAAAAAAATTCCATCATAACCGTATCGAATCATCATTAATTGTATGTTCTCAAAGCACAAAATGTAGACAAGCTTTAAATCTGTTAGACAAATTTACTATGTAACCAATTCATTGTGTGATTTTTAAGTTTTTCTGCATCCACGAGGCAAATATTATCTTACTTTTCTTCTTCAGCATGTCATTCATTTTATCATAAAAAGGCCAAGTCATATTTATTTATATAGCCTTACATATTTCTTTGAGGGAGAGAACATGCGGAGGACTTCTATTTTTGAGCAGTATGAGCACCAAATGTAAGGCTTGGTGCTAAATTAATTGATACTAACAGTGAAGTTATTATTTACACGCATCAGTGGCTGACATTTTTCTAGTGTGAAATATGATGTTGTAAAACAAATTTTTAATCTTGAACAAAGTAAATATCTCAGTAGCTCATTTAAATAGCATGGACACTGTGACTCTTCATGACAGGCTAATGCTTCACAAAAATACAATTTGCTGTCAATTTTGGGGCATGAGTTCTTTGTCAGTTGACACTTAACTTGTTCTTGCCAAATAAAAACAAATATGGTAAACAGAGTGAAAATTGCCATGTTGAATAATTGTGTTTCTGCTGGTTATTTGCATCTTTCCTTAACGATATTTCAACTGCATGACGTCTTCTTCAGGTGCTGTCTGATACTGATTCCAGTGTGGAACAAGTCTGGTATTCAGGTGCTGCCTCTGCAGTCCGTGCCATGTCCAGCATTCTGTCAATGCTGTACACCAACCAATAGCAGCAGCTTTAGTGTTTTATTCTTGCCACAGCTCTTCCAAACACTTTGTGCATACTTTGTAGTTATCATCCATTGTCAATATTGCTGAATTAAGTTCTGAATGACGTCCAACCTGTGCTAGATGTTTTATCTTCAGATTGTCATCATTTAAGTCCTTCAGTGACTTAGGACATTCTGTTACTGGGGTGTGGCGTGTTAGGTGTTCTGACCGAAGTCCTCCCTCCCCCACCCCTCTTCATTCCCACCCCAACCCCCATACCCCCAGGAGTGGCTGCAGGTCAGTGGTGTTCAAATTGCTGCCTGAGACTCAGAGGAATGTCCTCAGATATTGTGTCTGTTGTCTGAGGTACTGTTTCACATGCGACCTTTGTTAGATGTACAGAGCTGTCATCTCTAACTCTGTCTTCATTCTTGTGTCCCTTGGGGACTTGATGTTGCATCTGTTGCATCTTCAGAAGATCAAATGCCGAGTTCCAAGCCGAGCTCAGCTGGAAACTGGTGTCCTGGCTAATGAGATTGTCCACAACCTTAATCTCAATAGGTTCTCTGATAATGCTGTTCCAGTATCTGGATGCCTGTGCTGGAATCTTGGCATTTTTGTAGTTCATAGTGTGACTAAGTTCTTAAATAATGCTCAGCAATCACAGGCGTGGTTGCCTGTATCAGTCTGGTGTGCCTTTGGTGTTCTTTGCACCTGATGTCAATGGTCCTGGTTGTCTGGCTGATGTCTGCTGTACCACATTCAGATGGTACATGGTAAATGCCTGGTTTCTGTAGATGCTGATCATCCTTCACACTCCCTAGCACAGCCTTAATCTTGTTGGGTGGAAGGAACACATTTTTAAAGCTATGTTTTAGGAGAATTCTGCTGATTTTGGAAGTAATTGTTTCATTTCCTGTTCCACTTGCAAGCACAAAGAGGCAAAAAAGACTATCTGTGTGCCTCTGTATAAGCCCTAATTTCACGTGTGTTTATCTCCAAGATCCTTATGTGAAACATATGTTGGTGGCAGGGAAATTGCTCTGCAGTCAGCTTCAAATGCTTGTTCTCAAATTTTTCTTAACAGTGTTCTCGGGGAAGGGCATGCTATTCTCTCCAGGAATTCCTATTTGAGTTTATGATGCATCTCCATTATACATGCATAGTGACTGAACCTACTGGTAACAAATCTAGTAACCCACCTGTGAACTGCTTTGATGTCTTCTTTAATATGACCTGGTGGGGATTCAAACACTTGAATAGTAATCAAGAATTTCTCACACTAATGTTTTATACACCATCCCCTTCACAGATTAACCACACTTTCCTAAAATTTCCCCAATAAATTGAAGTGGACCATTTGATTTCCGTGCTGCCATCCTTATATGGTTCTCCCATTTCATATCATTTTGCAATGTTACACTTAGATATCTACAACACAGCATCATCAGCAAACAGCTGCAGATTGCTGCTCATCTTTTTCATCATATTATTTATGTATATAGAGAAAAAGAGTGGCCCTGTCACACTTCTCTAGGGGTACTCCTTACGATACCCTTGTCTCTGATGAACACTCACGGTCGAGGGCAACTTTCTAGGTTCTGTTACTTAAGAAGTCTTTGAGCCATTAAAACATCTGTGAACCTATTCTGTATGCTTGTACCTTTTCTAACAGTCTGCAGTGGAGCACTTTGTGAAACCCTTTCTGGAAGTACAGAAGTATGGAATCCGCCTGTTGCTCTACATCGGTTCACTGGAAGTGTCAGGAAAGGCAAGCTGAGTTTTGCACAAGAGGTGCTTTCTAAATGTGTGCTGATTTATGGAAAGAAGGTCTTCCATCACAAAAACATGTATTATATTTGAACTGAGCATATGTTCAAGAATTCTGCTGAGAGTGCTGTTAAGGATATTGGTCTGTAATTTTACTAGTCCATTATTTACCCTTCTTTTGTAAAGGAGTCACCTGTGCTTTTATCCAGTCAATTGGGACCTTGTACTATGGTATATTTGTATGTTCCTCCTGCATGAATGAATTCTTAAATGTGAGATATAAACTTCAGTCCTTTTGCTATTTTCTTTTACCACACCAGACTGGTCAACAAGTGACTGGATAGAAGCCTTCAGACCACTTACTGAATTTATGTAGGACCTGAATTTTCTTGTTTTCTCAGCAGGATCTTTTGCTAAGGCATGATGATGGTAGGTGTTATATGCTTCATGAAGCTTTTTTTTTTTAATCGAGAGTGTGGTACTGTATTTCCTGAGCAATTTCTGAATTTTGTTATTAATCCACAGTGAGACTCTCCTTAATTCACTTGCTCTGCACAAGATCTTCCAGTGTGTGATTTGTAATCCATTTAGACTTTACATGTAATTCCTCTATGTCCATTATATTGGAACTAAATTATATCCATTTATTTTCTAAGAGGGGTGCCAACAACAGCTGAACTGCCCTTTCTAGCAAAAGTATTTTCCTAACCTTCTTGATAGATTTCGTAACTTCAGTTCCTAGTGTCATTATGACGACATTGTGATCCCTAATCCCTGTCTCTGTCATCACTGTTGATAAAGTCAGACCTGTTTTAGGCTTGGTCTAAAATATTCTCATTGTGACTAGCTTCTCAATTCAGTTTTTGGAAAACAGGTTCAAAAATATTTCAAAAGACTGTTTGACCATACCACCTGCAATGGTCTACACTTAGTAGATTAAAGTCACCACCAACATGGTATTCTATGCCCTGGGTATTCCCGTGATACTGATCACAAACTTTCTTTGGGCGATCCTAAACTGTCACTGGAATCGGGTGGCTGGTAAAAAAATCCAATAATTAACCTGAGCTCACCTGTTTCATGCAAGATCACGTCACAGTCAGACTCAATTTGGCCTCAAAAGAGACAACATTTTTGTTGATTGCAGTGAACACTTCCCTTCCTATGACATCTGCCTGTATTTTCAATACATGTTCCAGAGTTTGCTAAATATTTCAGACCTTCAAATATATTAAAAATTTATTGTTAAAATTTTAATAGTGGAAGTCTCTTTACCTTGCATGCATTCAGAAAATATTGTTTGTGTGAAGCACAACCAATTTTTATTCTCACAAAGTAATGAGTACTATTGACAGAAGATCTCAAATTAATTCCATATTTTTGTATTTCTAGAAGGCTTTTTAACACTGTACCTCATTAACGACTTCTAACCAAATTGTGTGCCTATGTACTAGCATCTCAGTTGTGCCAAGAGATTCATGATGTCCTGTCAGAAAGGTCACAGTTCATAGTAATTGATGAAAGTCACTGAATAAAAAAAAAGTAATATCTGGTGTTTCCCAAGAAAGTGTTATAAACCCACTATTGATCCTGGGTGTACATAAATGTTTTAGGAGACAATCTGAGTAGCACTCTTAAACTGTTTGCAGATGATGCTGTCATTTACCATCTTATAAAGTCATCAGATGACCAAAACAAATTGCAAAATTATTTAGACAATATATCTATGTGGTGCAAAAAGTGGCAATTGACTGTAAACAATGAAAAGTTTGAAGTCAGCCACATGAGTAGCAAAAAGAACCCATTAAATTTCAGTTATTTGATGAGTCACGTAACTCAAAGGTCTGTAAATTCAACTAAATACTTGGGCATTACAATCATGAATAACTTAAATTGGGACAATCACATTGATAATGTTGAGGTAAAGCAAACAAAAGACTATCAAACAATGGAAAATCCAGGATGGAATGTAACAGTATTATGAGAAGGAAAGTTGCTACTCACCATATAGCAGAGATGCTGAATCGTAGATAGGTGTGTGTGTGTGTGTGTGTGTGTGTGTGTGTGTGTGTGTGTGTGTGTGTGTGTGTGTGTGTGCACGGGCGCATGCGCGCCTGCTCGCTTAAATTGTGACAATCTTTTTGTTGTGTCTACCTATGACTCAGCATCTCCGCTATATGGTGAGCAGCAAATTTCCTTCTCGTAATATTAAACCAAAGACTATAATTTATTGGCTGAACAGTGAGAAAATGCAACAGGTCTGTTAAAGAGACTGCTTACACTATGCTTGTACATTCTCTTCAGGAGTATTGCTGTGCATTGTGAGATCCACATCAGATAGGATCGACAGAGGACATTGAAAAAGGTCAAAGAAGGGCAGTTCATTTTGTACTATTGTGAAATAGGGGAGAGTACCAAGAATAAGACACTTGTATTGGGGTAACAAACAAAGGTGTTTTTCAGTGAGTCAGGTTATTCTCATGAAATTTCAATCACTAGCTTCCTCCTCAGAATATGAAAATATTTTTTTGGCAACCAGCTACATAGAGAGGAATGATCATCATAATAATATAAGAGAGATCAGGGTATGTACAAAAAAATATGTGTTTGTTTACACGCTGTTTGAACATAGAACAGTAGAGAAATAGCTTGAAGGTGGTTCAATGAATCCTCTGCTGGTCATTTAATTGTGAATTGCAGAGTAATCATGAGGCTATACGTGTAGATTCTGATTTTGCTATCTGTATATAGACTGCTGAGCATTCATCAGAGGATCTCAAACTACCACTTAGCCTAAATAACCACTCTGTTTAGTGCACCCCTGACATATCCAGGGGGGGGGGTCCTTACAATTCCTCACACCATACTGCAGGTCCAGAAATCTGCAGCCAAGACCATCACAGAATTGACCGAGCCTTTGGTTGAGAACCTTCACTTGGCTCTAAAGCAAACGACCCCTATCAATTCTGGAAACAATGCTTGAAATTGTGAGCTCTGCTTGCACCTGGCAGATGAAGCCAGCCATCTTTACCACTTCTACCATCCAATTGTATGAAATGAGGATGGCCTCAGAACCCATGTGACAGGTATCATTGGTGCCAATGTGAGCCACAATTTGCAGACCACAGCACCCTGTATGCTTGATAGCAACAGATAGGGCATCCTCCATATCTTGAATGAGGCTCCCCCAGCAGATATAACAGGTGCACATTGGATTTCTTTCTGGTCCTGGAAGCTCTTAATGCTCTTACCACTGGAAATTCCAATAGTTAGACAACTACCTCCTCCCCACCCCCCTCTATCCTGTCTGTCTGCTTGGACCCTACTTGTGAATGCAACTAGGAATGGGGTACTTTAGATAATCCATGGTACACACCTTGAAGTTGCTTGTGGAGTAGAGGTGAGGTAAAGACATTGTATGACTGCAGTTGTGTGTGGACTTAAATGAGGCCTATTGTTGAGGTGACCTCCTAATGGAATATACCTGATATGTATTCAAATTTGCATCATCACTCTCATTTCGGATCTCTTACATGATATTTTCCAGTGGTGCACAAGAGAATTTCTGTAATAAATTACTCATCCACTGGTACTGAGGTGATGTTAGGGCATAAGAGTACAACTGAAGTTCAGTTAAAAGTTTTACCCTAACAGGACACAACTAATTGTTGTTCAGTTGTGTAGGGACTCTTCCCTCTTGGTGTTCCTAATTTTTTGTTCTCAGATTTATATAATTCTTTTTCTTTTCTGTGCAACGATTAATAAGTTGCTGTTTCTCACCTTGCTGCATCATATTCCTTTGATGTTCTATCTTTTCCTTTTACTTGCATTTTTGGCTTTTTCCATCCTTATTGAGCTGTGCGATGATGACTGTCAGAACCCACAACATATATTCATGAAGTGTGCAGCAAGTGAATCAATGATTAATAATTGCCTAAAAATTTTGGAAAGATTATAAAAAAAAGTTCTCAGAAAATATATGAAAAAAATTTTGAGTACTAAAACAATTTGTGTCACAACAGTAAAATATCTACCACTGAGGAAGTGATATCCATTTGTATGAACAGTGCTGGAATGCATATACACTAAACCAAAATATTGTGATCACTGCGCATCGGAGATCGAATGCCACCTGTTGGTGTAGCAGGCATGTGATTCAGCAGAGGCAGTAAATTAATGGTGCAGAGATTAATGGGGAATCATTGTTGTGACAAAATTAGGGAGAAAGCCACAGGCATAAATGACACTTGCAAAGGGCGGATTGTCATGGTCTGGTGCCTGAGAACAAGCATCTCAGAAATAGTGAAGTTGGTCAGCTGTTACAGAAATTGGTTGAAGGATGGTGAAACCATGAGCAGGCAACAAGGGGCTCATCACAGAATGGGGAGGTCAGAGGCTTGCCTGTTCTGTAAGGCCAGCAGCAATCTGTGCTAATCTGGTGACGGAGTACATTACTGATTCAGGCACAAGTGTTTTGGAGCAGACTGTTGTGTGCACATTGGGGATCGTGTGGCCCCACAACAAACCACCCTTACGTATCGCTATGTTGGTCCAATGACACTGTCAATTCCAAATTTAGGAGGCATACAGTCATTGAGATTGAACCTTAAATAAAAGGAAATTTGTCACCTAGTTGGATTAGTCATGCTTCTTGTTATGCTTTGTTGGTGGTCACATCTCCATCCAGGCTAATGGTTGCTTTTAACATGCACTGTACCACCGACACAGGCTGATGGGGGAAAATGTCGTGCTTTGGGGGCTATAGCTGGTCTTCCATGGGACTTCTGCAAGTAGTCAAAGACACCAGGACAGCTGTAGACTGTGGGAATGTCAGTGCAGACCACATGCATCCCTTCATGTTTGGTGTCTTCCCTAACAACAATGACTGTCTTCCAGCAGGATAACTATTCATGTCACACAGTCAAAATCGTACTATTGTGCTTGGAGGAGCCCAAGTGAACTCACATTGAAGTCTCGACAACCATATTTTGCCCGATCTGAACACAATGAAACTTATCTGAGATGCGATCAGGAACCACACCCACTCCCACAAACCATCAACCCATAATTTATAGGAATTGAGTGACATGCTTAGACATTTGGGCCATAAGCCTCTGGAAACCTACCAAGGACTTCTGTTCCATGCAGAATTATATTGCATTCCAAATGTGGACCAACATGCTGTCAAGTAGGTGGTGTATTGTTTTGGCTCATCAGTGTATAAGCAATCAGTGGTAAATTGTAACTACAATAATTATACTACAATGCTGCACTTCAGCACTGATAGTCGGAGTAAGACATGATTGTCGTCCTAAATTTTGTGTGGCCTGTTAGACTTTTGGTTCATACAGTGGCAAGCATTTTAGTGTAAGACAAGTTAATTTCATTGTCAGGTATGCAGACAAAGAATATAATTTTATTTTTTATTTTTTTTTAAAGTGAAGTACACCTTATGATAACTTGTTTTGCAGTTTGCACACATTTTAGGGTAGGGACAGAAACAGCCAGTATAAGTATGTATAGTCATATTTACAGCATGTAAATATTAAGGAGTGAAACCATTCCGCACGCACGCACACACACACACACACACACACACACACACACACACACACACACACACACACACACACACAAACCCATGCGCGCACGCCCATGCGCTCACACGTCAGCTGGAATATGTAGTGTGTGTGTGTGTGTGTGTGTGTGTGTGTGTGTGTGTGTGTGTGAGAGAGAGAGAGAGAGAGAGAGAGAGAGAGAGAGAGAGAGAGAACTCTTAAGACTGATATGGATTTCTCTATAAGGCAGCAAAGTTATACCTTGTTTGCCTATCGATTATTAGCACTTCAACTATTTGATGAGGTGTTACCTTTATCCCATAAATTATTTATATTCCGTCAAGGATTTTCAATTCCTGCGTTTGTAATTCTGTTTATGTTTACATTGCTGAACCAAGGATGATTTTTCCATGCAACACATGTTCACTGATTTATAAGTTTATCACAGATCAGTAAGGAGACACGTCTTACGTGAGGCACTGGAATTTCTCCCCTCTCCCTCCCTGCCTCCTCCTCCCTGCAAATTACAAACTTGAATATTGCAATAAATAAATTAAATGAAGAAGGAAAGATCATGGGTTTGAGTACCCTGCTAGAGCAGAGTTATAATCTATGATGAAGCTACAAAATAAATGATATTTGCCTAAAAATACCAGAGACCTTGTTCTTAAGAACCAAATAGTCTGTCATTGATTAGAGGCTGTTTATTTATTCTTATCTGAAGCAAGCAATGATAAAAATACAAATTGCAGTACACAGTGGTAGTTAATGACAAATATCAAATAGTTTCTGCACAGAATTTTGCCATATCACTGACATTAGGTGTTGCTGCCACCAAATCCTTTACTGTACATCTCAAAGGCTACTAGCTGCAGTTCATGGTTTGAAGTTCACCATACTCTCAGAACCTAAATTAACTTGGGAAGTCCTCCTTTAACATAGTCACTCTTTATCTGCCGACACTAGTACAAAATATGTTTCAAGATTTACATGTGGACCAGTGTCTCAGGAAGGGGGGGGGGGGGGGGGGGGGGTGCATGTTTGGTTGATAGCATTGAACCAACGAAGTGAGTGTTTCCTATCATCCACAGTCTTAACCTTGCAGTCCAAGGAGGTTTATTTAGCTGTTCACTTGTATGGCGGAAACTACGACTAGACATTAGTCCTTGTTGGGCATGTTGATGTCCATGTAATGGGTACATGCATGAGGAGAATGCTTTTGATCTCTCGTTCACAGATTCACCTTCTTTCTAATATCTAGTGGAGTGATTATTGCTAAAGAGGAAACTTTGTTATGTGGTGGTGTTCTCAGGCGAGCAGTGATGAGTTGACGTGATTCATTCAGAGAAGTATTAACTTGTTTAGCATGACTGGATCTCTACCAAACAAAGCAAACATACCATATAGCTGAATGGCACAGAACCAGGGTTGAAGTTCTCAATGCCTCTGGTTTTGTACCCCAATTAGTTCCAGTCCATCTGCAAAGGATGTTGTTTCTAACTGATATTTTCTGTTTGTTGTTTATGAAGTGGTTTTTATGTGGGTGCCATTCATTGTTACACCTAAACACTGAGGGGACCCTTACCCAATAATTTTGTGCCAATATACTGCACAAAAATGGGTGGGGGGAGATCAGTTAGAACGTTGTCTTCATAGTGATCATCTCAGTGCTTGATGAAGTGGAACATACACACTGTGGTTCAGTTGCTTGCCTTATGAAACACAAACAGAAATTATGTGTGTAATTTATTGTGTACAGGTGCTGTTATCTATGTTTTTCTCTATTGCAACAACAGGTACAACAGAAATAAAACAATTATTTACTGATTACCGATTAAAAGCTTTTGTGATCTCTTGTCCATACTGTGACAACTGTTGTACAAAAACTGTAATGACACCATGATCTTCAGTCTGCTCTGCTTTTGTGGACAAAGAGATACATGGCAATTCCTAAACAATCAGGAATTTCATTTCTCATAGTACAGCAAGGTGCTTTAACCAGCCCCCAGCCCACTTCCTTCCTGATACTTTGTAGTTTATTTATTTTTCAGTTGTTTGTGAATGAACTGAATTTCTCCTGGTCTCAAAAGCAATACCATCCTTCGAGCGTACAATATATTGCACAATATACAGAATTGACTGTCAATATTTTTGAAGTTCTGCAGTCTACGCCCATATATTGTGCAAACTGTCAATACCTGGTCAGTATTATTGCACAATACATGTTGAGTATGTGTGGCTCCTTTAGATATTTGACATTGGTCTAACACATAGAACACGGGTGCAGGTGGGCTGCCTTGAAGGAGGGAGCTGGGGCTTGTTCTCCTTCACTTACTGGCACCCCTCAGACAGTCTAAGTTCTCATTTACTCAACTGCCACATTATAGTCTCTACGCTATAGTTGACTTTGCATGTTTTGTTTAGCAAATATGCTAGTGCCATCTGCAAACATGGTATATGCTTATGACTCAATATTCAGATCAAGATAATTTCTGTACAGAAGGAACATGATTGGTCCAAGAATGAATTCTTGAGAGTCTCTATTTCACTGCTTTTCAGCATCTGAGAAATGTATTCTAATTTATTATTAATTTTCGGTTTTATACATACCTTTTTGTCCCAGTCAAAAACTGTATTCATCTTAAAAAAAAAAAAATACCACTAACGTTTTGATATTAGTCCAGTAACTGTAAATTATACTGTAGACAGTTTTTAATGGCAATAGTGATAGATTTAGTTTTTCTAAATTTATACTGGGCATCAGTGAGAATTATAATTTCTGCCCAAGAATTCTTTTGTTTGTTACATATTAAAATTATTTGTTCAATCATGTTCTAGTACTCGTGCCCTTAATCAGACTGCTTTTTTTTACATCATAGTTGCAATAGATATCCCTCTCCAGTGTCAACTGGCAAGATGCACACAACACACCTCACGTTACTCCACTGAAAAAAATCTTGATGATAGTACAACATGTACTGCACCCCCCCCCCCCCCCCCCAATGTGTTTGATGATAGTACAACATGTACTGCTCCCCCCAATGTGTTATGCAGTGTTCAGGTGTGCTGAGGCTGAAACCACTGTTTTGGAAACATCATAAAAATAAATTATTTGATCCGATCTCTCTGTGCTTATTGAACAAATTCAACTATCCAAAATTATGCATTTTGAAGATTGCTCAATAAAGTGTGTTCCTTCTAGATCATTCTTCCGAATTTGTTGTGGAGAGACTTATGTGATAGGAAATGAAAATAAAAAAGCTCTTGCCCAAAAATACAAGAATTGAAGGACAGTGAAAATCAGGCTAACCTAAGAATAGTGATTGCAGCAATGATTTGCAAACCAATTAAGACATGTTAAAATATGATACCTAATATTTATAGTCATGCACGGTCATTTAGGTGTAATTTGCATCAGGAGACTAGACTGAGGGAAAGACTGTCAGACCAAATAGTATTTATTAACATAGCATAAGCCAAAATGTTGACTAATATTAATTAAACTTGACAGTTATTTTCCTCTAATGTGATTAATACCACACATTGAAGCGCAACCAACACAACTGTGGTATCTCATTGTTGCATACAATTAGCATCAGAATAGTTCATGACTGGACTGTCACAGAATACGGACTATATCAGTATTTGTCATGGGAAACATAAAGTTCAGTCACTGATTAGCAGTACACATATTCTTGTAGTTGTTGGAGAAACTAGAAGGAGGATGATAATAATAATAATAATAATAATAATAATAATAATAATAAACTAAAGCTATCAACATCCCAAATGTCTGTGTTTTTCAGCTTTGCATTAATGTTTAAGGGAATGAATGGAATGTTCTCAAATTTTACCCACAGTTGAGGCTCTTCATCTTTCAATGTAAAGTAATGCACCTTCACTGTAGCATCTCAGATTAATGGCTACTGAATTTTACAGTAGTTTTACACTACCTAACATGCCTCTCATGGTTATAAACTTCAGCTTTCTTTCAAGCTACTCAAAACTTGTAAACATTCATCAATGGCAATTCTTGTTGGAATATAAATAATTGGAGAGAATGAAAGTAAATATGCCACATATATGAACATTATTAAGAATAGATTTATTGCCAAATTTAATTTATCTTTCAAGGACATAGTTCCCTTCTTTAAAGCTGTTTCACTGATAATCATTATACCTCTACACAATTTCTTTGGTGATTTCTTGTCTCTTACTGTCTATACCGCATTGTCATCTTTATTCATGGTAGAGTATTTTCTATAATTTTTTTTTAAATTTTTGAGTTGTTAAAAGCTTACAATTTTTCTGGAAGCATTGGCAAGCTTTCAGATGATATTCCTCTCTGTATCTAACTAATATAATAGATACAGTGCACACATATGTTTAGAATGTGTGCCTGAAGTTTTTTCATCTTTTTTATTAGCATGTATTGATGCAGACATGGTAACAGAGAAGCATTTTTAAATTTGCACAAAAATATGTCACAGAACACTACAAAGGAAAATATATTTTGATGATAAAGCATGACATCCCGTAAATCTAAACTGTAAATGATGCATATGATGATGGAAATTTGTGGGTCGAATACCAAAAGTGAAAAGAGTATATGTAACAACTTGTAGTACAATTGGGATATTAAGCAGTCAACAAGCACATAAAGAAGGCTGAAAATGTTACTAGGCTTTTGGGTGATGTCCTCCTCTAGAGCTGGTCAGTTACATGACTACAGTCAACCTAGCAGCAGCATTGCTAAATGAGGTAGTGCTCTGTTCCTAATCCTTCTTTACTGTAGATGCTGTCACAATTAAAATGTATTTGTTTGTCCATATATTTGACTAATGTTTTTGTTAGTATCAATAAAGTGTGTGATAAAAAAGCTGTCATAATTTTTTTGTTAGTGTCAATAAAGTGCCTAATAGATTAGTTGTCTCAATGTGTTCCATGTGAATCTGTGTGACCATTTGTTTAACTTTATATACAGAGTTCCTGATTAGTAGCTGTAATGTCATGTTTTTAATATTAATGTTGCAGTTCCATTTTTTTTATAATTTATTGTTAATCATCAGGTTACTTATGATTGATTGTACACTTCCAGCTTTCAAAAGCTGTGTTAAAACAGTCATCATACATTATTTTCTGAATTATAATTATAGTGTATGTCATTTATGAACTTTTATGGGTTTAGTGCATTGTTATAACTAAGTGTTAGATAACTACTGGCTTTATTAGATTTGAATTATCCTAATTTATGAGAATTGTGCAAACCACAATCACATTCTTCTTTCAGGAAGATTCATTTGTCATTAATATTCATCCAATAGTTTTTGTCCCATCCTCTCTAAATTGTGTGCTCCAAACTCATTTCAGCGTGTTTACGAGGTCAATTGTTGTTACCGACTTCAAAATCATATGTCTATGATAGCCAGAAATGAAACCAGTATTCAGTATGCATGTGAAAGATTTGTAGACCACTGGGTGTCTCAAACCTTTTGGGTCAGATTGAAACAGATGATAGTGGGTCCACTACTAATTATATTGACATAGGGGATCAATGTACAGAAATACAATTTTGTTGTGTTATGGACACACACCATAGACCACATAACAACAATGTAGCTCACAGTAACTGTTCAAAGCAATGACGCCAGCCTCAGTACATGTGTAGCAATGGTGCATGCAGTAATGCCACACTTTCATGAAGATCCCAGGTGTCTCTTGTACAGTGGAACAGGCAGCAGGTGATAAAAAGTGTAAACCATTGACCACCTGACAGACCCAACTCAATGCACCACTATCCCTTGCGTCAGTTGTCCATTGCATAAGACAACTGTGCTGTGTCCGTGGTGAAGTGTGTTATTGCGTTCAGTGCATATGCATAGTCAAAGATGGAATGTTTTTCATAATGAGGTTAGGAAGACAGGCATTTAATGTACGGTGCAACAGGACATATTGCCCATGAAGTAGCAAGAAGGTGCAGAGAATGCTGTCCCAACACACGTTGTTGTAACTGGAAGAAGTTTATCTCCATGAATACCAACTTGCGAGAGACAAGGTGATTCACGCCTCAGAGAACTGGCTAAAGTTCCCAACAAAGGCATGTCCGAACACCAGACTTTGAAGAAATGATGTTGGATTGCATAGCAGATCTAGCAATTAGCACCTGTCAACTTGTTTGTTGGTTGGTTGTTTCGGGGAAGGAGACCAGACAGCGAGGTAATCGGTCTCATCGGATTAGGGAAGGACGGGGAAGGAAGTTGGCCATGCCCTTTGAAAGTAACCATCCCGGCATTTGCCTGGAGCAATTTAGGGAAATCACGGGAAACCTAAATCTGGATGACCGGACGCGGGATTGAACCATCGTCCTCCCGAATGCGAGTCCAGGGTCTAACCACTGCGCCACCTCGCTCGGTAACTTGTTTGTGAAATGCACAGTTTGAAAGGTACAGTGTGGAGAGAGCAAGTGGAACAGGTATTACACCCCTATCCTAAAGAACATTTGCAAGCAATGTCACCAACAGATTTTGAGCTCTTCTCTGTTGATGGACTACCCATCACAGTGGGATGATGCCTCATTCACCTGTAATGGTGTTTCCAACAGTTCCAACAGCCATGTCTGGAGTGAGTACAATGCACATGCCACCCAAATCGGTGGCCACCAGCAGTGATTCTCTGTCAGTATATGGATAGTCTAACAACCCTACTACAACAAAGGTCAAAATTTAATAATGATTGTGGTGTTGCTCACGCTGCTAAATACTGCATTTTTGGGCAACAACAAAGTTATTATGTGGCAGGTGTCATTAGAGCACAGTTAATAGAGTCATTTGATGTAATGATAAATAAACTAGGCACTCATTTTTTTGTATTTCCCACACTGGTCTCGTTGTAAAATCATGGCTCAATCATCAAAAATCTAAGTGGTGATGATTCCAAGCTCAGATGCAAAGAGGCCTAGGTTTTATTCTGCGATATTCGAAAGTTTTATAGATGTGTTTCACAAACCATTCTTGAAGGTTAAACCTTTGAAAGGTAGTACCATGGTGATGTAAAAAAAAATAATCAGCACTCCGAATTTAAGTTACACTTTCTTTTTATTACTTTTGCTGCAATATCGTGTAACACACAAAACATCACTTCACAATACAAAACATACTTGAAAACATCTTCCTCACTGTTAAAGTTCACATTTTATAAGCTGACTACGTTATGCGTCTTTCCAACATGATGTCCAAGACTTGACTTTCCCAAGGTCCGACACTCTAACTAATTGCTTTCGCACCCAAAATCAAGAGTTACAAATACATCAAAGATCATAGTGACAAAAGAAAGAATACACACAAGAATAATACCATTGCAATACAAACATATCAATGTATCAAAGTACCTCTACATTAATGAAATCAAATCTGGATGTTGTCTCAGAAATATGTCAACTACCTTACAGAAACACAGTAGAATATTGCTGGTATCGAGAGGTTCAGGTGAGGTGCCATAATGGTTGCGTAATTAAAGTACCATTACAATGGGCACTGTCCGAGATCACCTTATAGGATCGTATTTGACTGGTCCAAGTTTCCTGGTGTTCCTGCAAGATGTGCTGCCAAAGTTGTTGGAGACTGCATCCCTTGTTGTCCACATAAGGAACTGGCTTCAACACGATGGTGCACCATCCCACTTCAGTGTTAATGTCTGTGAACATCTGAACAACACATACCATTGTCAATGGATAGGGAGGGGAGGGGAAATCTTGTCCCATGGCCAGCATGATCACTAGATCTAATGCCTGTGAACTTTTTCCTGTAGGTTTATATGAAGACATTGGTGTATGAAACCCCCATAGAAATGGATGAAGACCTGCTGTCTCCTAATACATCAGGCACCTGGGATCTTTTAAGAGAGTGCAGCAGAACTTCATGTGCCGTGACCCTGCATGCATTGAGACTGGCGATCATCACTTCGAGCACTTGCTGTGAGTTAGGTTGTTGTTATGCTGTGTATGCCCAATACACAATAAGTATGCATTTTCAACCATTGGTTCCAAATCTCAATTAAATCAGTCGTGGACCCATAATCACGTGTTTCAATTTGACCCAGAAGGTTTGAGAGGAGGGAGGAGGGGATTAGTGTTTAATGTCTGTTTGACAACAAAGTCATTAGAGATGGTGCACAAGCTCAGATTAAGGAAGGTTAGAGAAGGAAAGCGGCCATGCCCTTTCGAAGGAACCATCCCAGCAATTTAGGGAAACCAATGAAAACCTAAATCAGGATGGCTGCATGTGGGCTCGAACCATCGTCCTCCCGAATGCAAGTCCAGTGTGTTAACCACTGTGCTATCCCTCTCAGTGAAAAGGTTTGAGACACCCTGTACATCATAACCATAAGCAGATTGTTACAACATAATGTGTCATGACTTTACAGTTGAGTGGCGTTTTAGATCATACATTCTCCTGTATTGTTTTCCATTTGCGGGCAGTAATGGTAATATTTCTGTGGCAAAATATTCAATTTCCACCACTACCACTACTACAGGTTTAATGATTCCATCTCATATTATTCCTTTGCACTTGGCTTTATGTGGTCCAGGTGTGTGGATGTTGTTCCAAATCCCTGAAGGCTCACCTGCATTGTGACATTCACAGAACACAATTGGTGAATGAATGACAGAAGATTTAGCACTTACATTCTGGGTTCACACTAATTTGTTCAGCTTAATGTGAAACTTAATTATTTCAAGAGACTGCTTCCTAGAAGGCCATGTTAGAAAGACTTCCTGTTTGTTTTTGATCAAGATGTACTTCTCATATGAAAAACTTCAGGTCAGTGAACCTGAACCTCACGATACAAAAAATTATAAATCAGTAGAATGATTGGAGCGATCTTCCATTCATAGTTGTTTCTGGGTTTGTTAGGATGTTACCTCAACTGCTTATGTGTATTTAAGCTCATTTATTGGTGAATTTAGATAAATATTGCAGTAATGTCTTGCATATTTCTTTTTATTCTTTGGTCGTAAGATTTCACACCAGTCATTATTTGGTGTCATAAACTGAGCATGTATTATATTTTCATTGTTTTGCCTTGAATGTAAAATGTCTTTTTATTGCTCTACATTTTGAAAACAAAAGTTCAATTTTGCTGTATGTGTAATTACATTTTCTGTCAAAGCAAGGAATCTCTTTGCAGCTCTGAACAGTACAGTACTGGGCGATGTGGCAGTAGTTCCAGCATTTCTTCAGGAAGCAAGCAGTCACACCAACAGCTCTTGTGGAAGTACAGCTGATTTACAAGGAGCAGGAACAAGCATATTGGAAATTCAACACCAGAAGTCAAACTACATGCAAGCTTGCCAACAGCGCCCATCATCACTGCCAGTGACATCTGAGAGCCGGATACTTCCACCATCTCCAAGCCATTATGTAGCCATCAGATCTCATTCTGCAGAGGACAGGGTTCCACAGCCTTCTTCAACAGGAGGTCCTTCCTTACTCCAGGGCTTAGCATCATCATTAGTGACCCCAGCATCAAGTCTTGAGAAACTCAACCGTCTCAAAGACCGACTGTTGCGCTCTGTATCAGGACCACCATCTACAGCATCTGTTTGTGGGGGCTCATCAGTAATATCTCCAGCACCCTCAATACGAAATGGAAGTGGTGGGAGTGATGATGAAAGTACTCCATTAGTATCTGAATCATCAACACCAGGTGCAAGAACATCAAGAGTAGGTGTCACTACCTTCTTTAATGGAGGATTTGGTGGTGCTGATGATTCCGGTGGAAGCAGTCCATCTTCACCACCATCTCCAGAAGACAGGGAAGATAGTCGAAGTCCTAGTCTGAGCCCCAGTTTTGTCTCCCCTCAGTTTGTTGGAGCTACAAGGGTAATGTCAGATAATACCAATTTAGATGCACTGGGAAATGTGTCTGAACACCTTCCATCTTCTCGTGGGTCATCTGCCTCACTTAGTCGAGCAGCTCCAGATTCAGGAAGCAATTATTGTCACTTAGTCACTGTGAGCAGAGGAGGGGCTTCGGAAGCAGATCTGCGGCATTGTGGTAAGTCTTCTACAACAGGAGCAACTATTCAACTACCCAGACAAGATGCACTTGATACTATTGACCCATGGAATAACCCTGAGACAACTGTATGACCACGGTGGATTTCTGATGGCAGCAATAACTGTGCATGACATAAACCAATACTGGAGGTAGAGATGACATCTTTTGAGTAAAAATGCGTACAGTGCCATCAGATTTATCTATGAAGCACAGTCCAGCAACTAGCAGGAGTTTAATGTACATAATGAATTTATTTATTTTGTCCATTTGTAACTGCTGATCATTTGTTTAAAGTATTATGATTATATGCTTTTGCAGTTTTGATGACACTCATTTTCTGTTATTAATGGTTCCAGATATGTGAATCATAAGTTGCATGATGAGGAATAGTCACTTCTCCTTGCTTTAGAAAGTTCTGCAGTGGTTTTACACAGCCCATTTATAAATAAATTTTATGTTTTCATCATAGTTTCATTTAAACTATTCCTTGCCATAAGAGTGCATTTATTACTATTGAATTTAGTTGTTAGATGTATGAATGTCAACCATTCCAACTATATATTTAGTAACTTAGATTATTGCATTTAAATACAGAATGCTTTTAATGTACATGAAATGTTTTCGTGTATAAATGACAGTGCATTTCTCATAAATGCATTACTTATTTTTGTTTTATACCAGTTTCTGTTTGCATCCAAGTCTGTAAGTTGACATGTAATTAATGCTAGTACTGAGTAAGATGTGTTTAAAGAACTTGCATGTGTGAAATTTAAATGCTATCATCTGATTTAAGCTGATATTTTCCTTTTCTTTATACTAAGAGAATTACTTAGTACATTGTACAACAGTTATATGTGTCAGCTACATAATAAAGATGATTCAGTAGAAAAATATACCTTACTTCTTAAAGAGTGTCTGGTTCATTGCCCTCTCCCATGCTACCAGCCTTAATATGTAGTTTTAAATCCACAAGGAAAAAAAAAAAAAAGTGTTCTGTGATTTATTTTTCCGTCTTTTCTCATATGATAATGATAACAAGGAATTAACAAATAACATATACCTATGACACATATAAACATTATATTAGTATATTATGCAAAGTAATTCACAATGTGTCTACTTTACATGCTTTATTTAATAAACAGTTGGAAAATTTAGCAAATATTACCATAAGTGCTGAAATTATTCTTACTCAGTCAGCCCTGTGATATCACAAAGACAGATAAAAAGATAAACTGCTGAAGATGACTACAACATTGTTACATTAAATTTTTTTTTTAATGGAGAAAAATTGTTTTTACATTTTAATGGCATAATAATGTGTTAGTAACCTCCCTTTCAGCTCAGCCCATGGTCTTTGGAGGGTTGCCCTGGTTGCAAGGTGAACACCAGAACTGTTCTCAAAGAACCCCATACAAATAAATTCCCATTGGTAGACTTAAAATACCTGATCTCCTTGGCAACACCTAAAAGAAGTAAGGATGCAACAGAATTAACTTAAACCATATGGTTGAAAAAAGTATTTGAGACACATTGTATAACAGCTGCCTTCTTCCCTATGGGGGATGAATGAAATGTATGGAAAAAGCCTGTGCTTAAAATTAATTAAAAGCTCATTCACAATAAATACTTTGAACAGCTGTGCATGTGTGGCTCATAGAAAATTAATGACGATAGTCACCATGTTACATTACTTGTGGTTCACCAGCACAATAACCAAAATAATACTAATAGGCATGCTGCAGATGAAGACTCCTAGGTCAGTCCTTTTTGTAAAGTTGAAAAGCAATACTGTGCTGATGGATAAATTCCAGAGCTGGAAGATGATTGGAGAGAAACAACACACAATCTCTTACTGAGCTTGCCATGAATAAGAAATTTTGAACACAGGAAGCCTGGTAAAGATATTGCATTTATTCATAATGAATCTCACATGAGCACAAGAATGTACAAAATTCCATTCCACCATGGGATACTATTTGATGTAGATGCCATAATTACTTCTGGAGTTAGCTGATGAGCTGCAGTAGTAATTCATTGGCACTTCATGAAACATGGGTTGACTCAAATGGCCACTGAATCATTGTTGAGGAACGGTGGTTGAACACTGAATACTTACATAAAAGTTTTGGGGTAGTTAATTCCATGGCATCTTCTAATTGAATGTTTATTTCTAAATGTTGAAAGTTATAATTAACTTCAAGGCTCATCCTTCACAGGGACAGTCATTACAGAAAGTATGAGTATGCTCCCTAACACTGATAGTCAGCAAGTGACCTCTTGTTTGACCACAATATCTGTTTGACACCCCTTTGCTTAGTGGGTCTCCTGTAATCATTTCCCCCATGTTTTCAGTCTAACTGTTCCCTGTAGGTATGCTCTTCCCCTGCTCTGATACTGGAATGACAGAAAAACTTATCTCTGTTAGGTTTCCTAATAGGATTGGTTTCTGCATGAGGTTGCACCTAATGTTAACTTCGTTTTCTTGGCAGAGTTCAAACTTAATGGCATCACACTCACTCGCGTTACCAGAAGACGGCCACAATACAAAATATTCCTGGCATACAACCAGAGGCCACATACTACCAAATGTGTACTATCTGTTTCTTTGTTCTCACTATGTTCCTCTGTCATCTCTCCCACTCATCCATTTACTGTTTTAAACTATGGGCAATGCCTGTGCAATTAAATACTAATTTGAAAGCATTGACAACTTCACTTATTTACATTTTAGTTAGAAATTACTCAAAAGAATTCTCCCATAAATACACAATGTTGTCTCATTAGCATGCATCCCATCAGCAAACACCCAATCACGTGTCAATAAATGTAAATTGTTTGTTTCATTACAGTGTGAATCAGAGTGTCATGCCAACAGTGTGTGCAAAGAAGGGTCTCTCAGTGATGCATCAGATCAACTACTGGATCTCCATAGTGTTAACTGCTGTTGGATCTCCCAACCTCTTAAAACAGTCTGTGTCACTAAATGGCTAAAATGGTCTTATAGTCCTAGTTTCAGGATGCCCATCTAATGGCTTCCAGGGCAACAAAAATTTGATTTTCTGTATTTCATGTAGTGGTAATTATTGACTGAAAATTTTATCATAATCTATTTATTAGGAAATATAATCTTACATTGAAGATTTGCCCCAATAAGTCAGCTATTAAAGTTACAGACTGCCTATAAGTCTTGAGGCAACACAGCGATTTTAATATTGTGGTGGAAAATCAAAAGCTTATTTTGAGTATTTTGTCACTGATTTTGCCTGTGAACAGATATGAATGGATGCTGTACATCTTAAGTGCGAGATGGTGGTTGCAGTATCACCGCAAGTTGCAATATATACCGGGCAATGCATTTGTTCTGTGCTTAAGAAATCTTGGCTTGGAGAAGTAGGATGCATCATCAAGTAAAGAGTGCACTGTGACTATGTGTATTACATCACTGTGAACAGTGTATGTCTAAAGAGATGTGTGAAAAACTGACTACTCTGTTGTTTTATTTCTGTCAGTTTGATGGTTATGCTGAGATCAAGAATCAAGCAATATTGTAATGTTCCCTCTAAAGAAATGTTTGATGGGAATAGTTACTGTAATTTAGTTGAAGAATACAAGGCACAAAGATCTGAGAAGTGTCATATTCATTTACACAGTTGGATGTTGTGCTAAATTCTTGACTTCCAGCATTTCTGCAGAAGCAGAAGTAGTTCGAGCCTTTTAGCATCCTTGATCACAAGAAAGAAAAAGTGAGCTAAATAATATCAGTTAATCACAGCTCATGGGTGTATTAATTGACACTAAAGGGGAACAATGCTGACAGCTGATGGGTCAGCATGGCTGACTGTCATGCAGAGGACTTGTGTTCTATTCCAGTTACTGCCAGAGATTTTTGCTTGGTGGGTGACTGGTACTGGATGGACTCAGCCTTGTGAGACCAACTGAGGAGCTACTCACATCATTAATGATTGTTCCAAGGTCAAGAAAGCCGCCATCAACTAGGAGAGTGGTGTGCTGACCACATACCCCTCTATAGCACATCCAGTGTCGCCATTGGCAAAGGCTGACACAGTGTTCAGTTAGGCCCAATTGGCCAATCTATGACGAGAATGTGAAACTTCATCTTCCAGTACCTATCTATAGAGGAATAATAGATTCTGAAGCTCTGGTGAAAGTGATCCAGAACTAATACTGCTGGAAGTAAATTAAACTGATGAGGAATAAAAGTGATACTCAGGAAACAGAATTATTGAAGATAATTTCCGATTTTTAATCGAGGATTACCAGAAATTATATTTATGATTTTTAATTAAAGATTACCAGAAATTTTCGCTGTTGTCACTAACAACTGAGTCAATAGCAGAATATTATGTTGAACTGACCAAGTAATTAGAAGCACTACAAATAAAGAAATATGAGAAAAAATGATTTTTTGGTAAACGCCAATCACATTAACAGACAACAGGTATATCGGAAAAGAATTTATAAAGTCTGTGATGCAGGAAAACTGCAAAGAAATATGACTGTTTCATCAGGTCCAAAGCTAAGCCACAGCATCAGCAGCAGCAACCAACAACAGTCCAGCTAACGAGTACAGCGATCACATTTCCAGTTAGCATTATGATACAGCAAGCTATGCAAGCAATTTTTGGTGAGCTGTGTTAAATCAAAGCTTGTTTTTTTGTTGATTGTTGTGTTACTGTGCCTTGTGGGGTAGTTAAAAGTGCCTGTGTATCCAACAACAAAAATTTATAAATATGTGGTGACAGCCGGTAGCAAGAGGAGATCAATTTTAAATTGAATATTTTGTTTACTGCATGCCTGTACTGACTTGTGAGATGGAGGAGATAGTCAAAGCCATATCTGAATTAAATATTAGGATGGGACAGTTAATACAAGAGAATACTGATTTAAAACCTCAGTTTGATGAGTTAAAAATTTTCTTTAATACTAAATTAGATAGCAGTAATGTTAACCCAGTAAATTAGTCAGACTCAAAGTGATGAATTAAAAATAGAATAACAAGTAACTAAACAAAAAC